>NC_088683.1:169481641-169784672 GCF_028017835.1 Emys orbicularis
TTCACAGAGAAAGACTGTGCTCTTTGTTAGCAACTTCATTTATCTGTCTCAGGAATTTACTCCCTTTTTCCCATTCCCACAGACACATCTGCGACTGTCTCCCAACCCAGCCTGGCATCACACTCCCAGAGGCTAGCGCAGATTAGAAGAAGGAAGAGAAAAACTCGTGAAGACATGTTTTATGAACTTATGGAGTGCTCACGAGAGCAGGCAGCCCAGACGACACAGTGGAGGGAGAACTTGTCACAAATGCACAGAGCAGTCATGGAACGGGAGGAGAGGTGGCGCCAGGAGGACCAGCAGGCTACTCAAACCCTGCTTGGACTAATGAGGGAGCAAACGGAGACGCTCCGGCGCCTAGTGGATGTTCTGCAAGACCGGAGGCAGGAGGACAGAGCACTGCTGCTGTCTATCTCTAACCGCCCTCCCCCGCCACCAAGTCCCACACCCCCCTCACCAAAAGTACAAAGAAGGAGGGGCGGCAAGGGCCGTTAAAACTGTCAGTCGGCCACTGCACACTGCTGCAGCAATGGAAGGCTCTCGTTCCAAACTTTGAAAAGTCCTTTCCTACCCATCTCACACTAGCCCATGTCCAAGTTTCCTTCCCCCCCCCCCCTTTTCATGTGCGGTTCGTAATAAAACATCTGTTTCTGTTAAGTACTGTTTCCGAGAGTGTCTTTTGGAGGGGATTCTGTCTGAAGGGGGGGAAGGGGTTTGTTACTTGGACAGGACAGTCACCTGTAGCAGGCTACAGAGGCGGGGGCAGGTCCAGCATCAGGACACATACACAGCACAGTCACCAGTTACCCTGGTCAGTCTGGGAGGCGGTTTTCTTGTTCTGGGGTGCGAGGGGGTTGATCTGTGACTTTGTGTCGGGGGAGGGCAGTTAGAGATCCTATGCCGCGGTCCTTATCCTGGATCACAGAGCCACGCAGCAGGGGATCTGTTACCCTCCGCCCCCTGCCAGAAAGTCACTTGGCCGACACATACATCCAGTCCCGCCCAGGACTGCTGGCAGGCTGCGTTGAAACAACCAATGCAGCACTGCGGAGCCTGTCATTCCCGGACTTTAGAAGCATCATTTGCATCAAAACAGTAAGCCCGCCCCCCGCCACAGTCTGCGTCTCCGGTTTAAAACATTCCCGCGAAAACAGTAAAAAAGAGAACCTTGTTCATTAACAGAACAGAACAGATTTTATTTGTTGGGAAGGTGGGGAAGGGGGTATGTAACTTGGAAGGATAGTCAACAGTAACTGGGTAAAGAAACGGGGGCAGGTTCAGCATCTGTGTCCACAAAGTAAAAAGTCACTGGAGACCCTGTTCAGTCAGGAACCTGGCTTTCAAAGCCTCCCTGATGCACAGTGCGTCCCGCTGTGATCTTCTAATCGCCCTGCTGTCTGGCTGGACGTAATCAGAAGCCAGGCTATTTGCCTCAACCTCCCACCCCGACATATAGGTCTCCCCCTTGCTCTCACACAAATTGTGGAGCACACAGCAAGCAGCTATCACAATGGGGATATTGGTCTCGCTGAGATCACAGCGAGTGAGTAGGCTTCTCCATCTGCCCTTGAGACGGCCAAAAGCACACTCCACCACCATTCTGCACTTGCTGAGCCGGTAGTTGAATAGTTCTTTCCCTGAGTCCAGTGCGCCAGTGTAGGGCTTCATGAGCCAGGGCATTAGCGGGTATGCAGGGTCCCCGAGGATGACTGTAGGCATCTCCACATCCCCAACAGTTACTTTGTGGTCCGGGAAGTAAATACCTTCCTGCAGCCGTCTACACAGACCAGAGTTCCTGAACACCCTAGCGTCATGAACCTTGCCAGGCCATCCAACGTAGATATTGGTAAAACGTCCCCGATGGTCCACCAGTGCTTGCAGCACCATGGAAAAGTAGCCCTTCCGGTTGATGTACTGGCTGGCCTGGTGGTCCGGTCCCAGGATAGGGATGTGAGTCCCATCTATAGCCCCACCGCAGTTTGGGAATCCCATCTCGGCAAAGCCATCTCTGATGAGCTCCACGTTTCCCAGGGTCACTACCTTAGATAGCAGTAGCTTGACGATTGCCCTGGCTACTTGCATAACAGCAACCCCCACGGTAGACTTGCCCACGCCAAACTGGTTAGCGACGGACCGGTAGCTGTCTGGCGTTGCGAGCTTCCAGAGGGCTATGGCCACTCGCTTCTGGACAGTCAGGGCTGCCCGCATCCGGGTGTCCTTTCGCTTCAGGGCAGGGGACAGCAACTCACACAGTTCGAGGAAAGTCCCCTTCCGCATGCGAAAGTTGCGCAGCCACTGGGATTCATCCCAGACCTGCAGCACTATGCGGTCCCACCATTCCGTGCTGGTTTCACGGGCCCAGAATCGCCGTTCAACAGTATCAACAAGACCCAGTGACAGCGAGATGTCCTGGGCGCTGGGTCTCATGTTCTCAGAGAGGTCGGAGCTAGTGTCCGACTTCATGCCGTCACGGTAGTGCCGTAGCCTCCTCTCATGCTTGATCTGCAGCTGCCTCTGGTACAGGTGGAGGAGAAGCTGCGAGGCGTTGAGAACTGCCACAACTGCAGCGATGGTCGCAGCGGGATCCATGCTCGCACTGCTGTGGCGTCCGCGCTGTCAGTAATCAGAAAAGCGCGCGAAATTATTTCCCGCCGGCGCTTTCAGGGAGGGAGGGAGGGAGGGAGGGCTTGAGTGACGGACGGATGACGACAGGCGCCCAAAAGCACCCTCGACACATTTTTTTACCCAGAAGGCATTTGGGGCTCGACCCAGAATTCCAAAGGGCAGGGGGGACTGCGGGAACTGTGGGATAGCTGCCCACAGTGCACCGCTTCCAATGTCGACGCTTGCCCCGTTAGTGTGGACTCACAAAGTCTCACAAAGTCGAATTACTGTCCTTAGTGTGGACACACACGTTCGACTTAGTAATATCGATTCCACATAGTCGAATTAACTAAAATCGAAGTACTCTCGTAGTGTAGACAAGGCCTAAGAAATACCAATTTTAGTTTAGGTTTCTCTCCTACCTCCCCAAACCAGCCCACTTTTGTTGCTCTCTGTTTACTGTAGTGGACACATAGCTCGGTACAGTTCTGCACACTTGGCAGTGAGGCACAGATACTGAACTAATGAAATAAGGAGATTGCTGAGACACTGTGAAGCTGCTTATATTTCACCTCTCTGCACTGAATTTGCTCTGTGGATAAATTGTCCTTACGAGGAATTATTTTACATGTCCCCTTTGACACCTGCTCCCTTGTCACTGGTGATCTTCTTCCAATGTACCAAAAACACATCTCAATTTTAAGCACACAGATTTCTGGCAATTATGGTGGGCTTATCCTGATGATCACTGCAGACACTTCAGGTTGCACATGCTTTATTGAAAATCTTCCGGATGCCCAGGTCAACTTCAGGATTACACTGCTGTCTTTGCTGTTGTCAGGGGGATTGGAAACCCCTGTAGAAGTGCTCCACTGGGCTCACTCCTCTTTATTTCTAATATCTGCTAACTGCTTTGGGGTGTTCTGCTTTGCAGAAAGGGAACCTCGGAGATTTGAATGCTTTTTTTATTACCCAACTGCTCAACCCAAGTTTGTCTGAAAAGCTAAGATGGGCGGCAGTTCCTCCTTCTCAATTCTTCCAGGCAGGATATAAGACTATCAGATCAGCATAAGTGGGGCCATACTTTTTAAATTATTATTATTACTTGTATTGTATCGGGTTCAGATCCTGTGATGTATGAACACATAGGTGAACACAGTTTCCAATTTAGAGTTACTTTTCACATTGGGTATCTATTTCCCTTTTTAATAGCTGTACTCTCATACAGTGAAAGCCTATCTTTCTTAAGATAAACCCAGGCTTGGAATCAAGGGTTAAGGGTATAGACTCTATAGTCCCTTAGCTAAAGCCCTAACTTCTGGAGTTGTGCAATAATCTCAGAATTTCTGCTTTTGTTAGATAAAGTAAGTTTCTACATAAGTGTCTTGATTGTGAAGGAAGTGTGAAACAAGAATAATCAATGCAGGATATTTGCCTGGGTCTGAAGCCAGCCTAAAACAGTTGCTCTGTGAGGTCTAATCAGCCCCATTCATTTCCATAATGTGTTAACTCTAGGACCCACTGCTCTGGAGGCCTCGTCAGCACCCCTCCAGGCGTGGACTCTGTGTGTGACAGGAAAAGAAGAGTGAGTGGGTCCACCTAATCAAGCAGATACACCCCAGCAATATGTACTAGGGACCCTCTCCTGACCCGCTGCTCTGGCTATCAGTTGCTGTCTTGGTGCTAAGGAGGGAAAAATGCCACAACTCAGGAGGACAGGTATCTAACATGCTTTCCGCTTGTTTTGTACTCCTATCCTCTTGTGCACGTCTGTGCTGCAGACTAGTATACCTAAATCTGACAATCATAATCTTCAGTACAATGAAATGAAACAAGACAGCTTGTCTGAGCCAGCCATGACTCAGTACCTTCAGAATGAGGTACATACAGTTAGCCACAGTTTATATTTAAACTAATATTGTATCCTGCTATACTCAGTTTGAGAAATTAACATATATATATCTTCTAGGATCCACAAACCAGAGCAAGAGCCTGCAACTCATTAAAATGCACTATTGATAATTTGAGCTCCATATTAATTAATGATATTTTATACTGTACATATATGCGGAGAGATGAGATACAAAAGAAGCTTCTCGTAAAGCTTTCACCTATTTAGGTTTGCAAAAATCAATAAGGCTTTATTCAGACACAGTGCATATAATCTCTCTTGCGCTTCTGCAAGCAATAAGCAATCCTGCTGTTGACATTGTTTAAGCATTTTGAAAACTAACATTAAGTACTCCCAGAATTCGGTGGTAACAGGTTTTTTTAAAACTTTCCAGGGAATTTTTCTGCAGGTCAAGCGTAATATGCATTGAATATCACAGCTTGATTTCCAATGGGGTTTTATGTAATGGCGAAGAATTTTATTGAGCAAAATTAAACAGGAGTAAAATCTAAGCCTTCAAGGAAGATTAACCTCAGCTTCAAGAAAAGTGTGCGCATCTGAGAACATGCCAATTATAGGTGTATAACTATAAAAAAGTGTGTGTATGTGCTGCACTGTGGATGAGATGGGGAGTGGGAGAGAAGACACAGCACAGAAAGCTTCAGAAGCTGAATAGAACTTTATTGCATGAAGTACGAAAGAGTCACTTACAGTAATGTTTCCTAGTGCCTCTTTAGCTTCCCTGTGCAGGGCTCTCCTTAGTACAGATTTCTTCTGAACTGTGACTGGTCCTGAACCCATTTATGGCTTGGTTTCTCGGACTGTCTAACAGCTTACCTAATAAAGGGGAAAGAGTCTCCCAGTCACAGTAAAGGGTCCAGTTGTCACTTCATACCCTACATACTGCATGCTCTTACTCTTGTACCTCAGTGGTGTTTTAGGATCTGATTATATTATCTATATACTTTTGGATATATAGGTAATGGAGTTGTTAAAGTATGCATGTGCGAATAAGGGTGTATTTTTCACACACACACAAAAAACAAACAAAATAATTTTTGTCTTCATTCCTTTTTATGGGGCACCAGCTACAGGCAGCAACCAAACTAAGCTGCAGGACTGTACCAGGGCACTTGTAATAAAAATCAGATTATTATAGTGGATTATCCACTGCAAATGACCCAACAGCAAGTGTGGTGCCATCTTGGGAAATGGAGGCATCAGCACAAGTAAGTTACAGTGTGGTAAGGCCAACAAATCCCTTTCCTTAGTGCGAATAGCAGCAGAGATGAAGCGTCATTATTACCTCTGAATATAAAAGGCCAGATAAAATGAGCCCAGGATAGGTTTGACTTCAGCCTGATGCACTGATGGTGTGTGAAGGATGATGATGAACGGGAACAGAGACCTTCACGTCTCATTCACGTCTCGAGGTTCCCAACTCCACTGTACCTTCTTCCTGCCTCCAGAAAGCATGGAACTCTGCTCTACTGGACTGGCTCATCCTGGGGTATGAGCTAACCAATTGTCTTGTGGGTCTTCCTTTGTACCACAGCATGGAGGGGAAGGTGAGATGGTTACAGAGTATGGGGTGAGGGTAACTCATTGTCCCACTCTCGTCCATGGAAAGTTAATGCCAGGCAGAACCTGATAGTTAACTGCATTTCCCTTCCTTCACTGACTGGGTTGCAGAGAGAAATGCTGGGAGAATGGAAAATGAAGTAAACCATGTTCTAGATGTGGTGCTCTGTGGAGAACAGGTATGTCAGTGAGGGCTCTACTGTATTTCAAGGAGTGATAGATTTAAAGAGACCATGGTGACATCTCATTCATTCAGTTGCCCCTGATGCTACTGTCTGTGGATATGTGTATCTTAATGAGATTTTATCTGAAGACTATATAGAATCCAAATAAAATCTCACTGTTATTCATAGTTTGTGCCCTCAATCCTAACCAAGAATCATTTGCTGACTCACTTCAAAATTTACCTATAGCATACTGAATCCAAATCAAATCCCCTGTAGTATTAATATATAATTGTAATGCACTGGCTATATTGCAGAGATAATGATACATCAGTGGAATTTCTGGTGCCTCCTAATACTGAAATATTTATCTGAAAACAGAGTGCATGTTTCTGTAGCTAATCCATCATAAGTATCTATTGAAAGATTTTAGGAGTCACAAAACACCTGACCTAAACCTTCCTGTGGGTGACTTCTCTCGGGTGCCTCTCTTCCTCTAATTGTTTCACACACACACACACACACACACACACACACACACACACACACACACACACACACACACACACATATTTTGGCAATGCTATGTTAAGTCACATCAGCTTGCATGCATCAGTCATGTTGCATTAACTTAATGTACATACTGTGCTTGATGTAGCCAGATATGACACATCAAGTTACACTGTGTTTGCTGGGTGAAAGGTGGGGACAGGAAAGTGTACTAATATTAACACAATCTTGTTGTTTTTTTCTGGACCATAGGGTCAATTCGAAACATTAAAATTCATAAATGCCAAAAAGTGCATGGGAATAAAAAACCTCCTCATATTGTGAAGGGGAAAAATTATCTGGAATGGCCTGTAGATGGAAGCTTTGGACCCAGTGAGTGAATGGAAGATTCCGTGCTTTCATCACTGCTTCACTGCTCCCAAATAGATGCCTCTGGCCACTGTGTGTCCAATGATGTGTCCAAAATACCATGAGAAAAAACTTTCTGTCGTTATATTTTCTCTAGGTACAGAGAAACTACAAACAAAAACAAACACGCCACTTGGAGAATTTGTATCTTATATTTTCCGGGGGTCATCTGGATCCTTGTCAAAGTTGTCAACACTCTTGTTATGTTCCCCTCCCCTATCCCAGTTTTCCCTTTCTACCCTCCCCTCCCCAGTCCATTAAGTTACTGCACTGTGGCAACCATGCATCTTGCTGAGAGACTGAATGTGTTTCCCTTCAAAGATCATAAATGTCACTCATTAAACAGCTGGAGGGGGCACTAATGATCAAAAGGCAGTTCTCCCACCTCCTATAGCCAAACACATTTGTTGTCTCATACTTATTATGAAGGATGAGTAACCCAGAGAGTTGACCTTCCAACCAGAAATTGACCAGTTGAATATGGCCAAATGGTGTTTAATTAGATAAGGGGAGGGGGGGAGAACCACCACCAAAAGTGGTTTCCAGAAAATATATAGGAAAAAAAAGAACAAAAATGATCAGGAATAAATCCCTTAGAAACAATAGTAAATACTATGCTTGTAACACAAGGAACGTTCTTTGTAACAGAAATCATCAGTAATAGAAAAGATCAGAATTGGCTGCAATTTATGACAAAATCAGAGCAGAAAAATGTTTGCTCTCTTGGCCTTCAAATTTGCTTTGTCAAAATAGGAGCTGAATTATAAATCTGGTATAGCAATATAGAGAGAGATAAATATATTGTTAACACATTTTGAATGATCAGTTAACTTTGAGACAAATCATAACTTGTGTGACAAGGATTATTGTCCTTGTTTACAATAAGAGCCCATCCAAATTCCACTGAAGTCAATGGAAAGACTCCCTTGGACTTCAAAGCACTATAGATCAATTGCTCTCTCTTCTAACTTTGTGTCAAGGATTCAGGATAAAATTTTCAGAAGTACCTGATTTAAGGGCCTAAATCCAATTTTGAAAAGGGATTTAGGCCTGGTCTACAAATAGTTTTTGTACTCATTTAACTGTTTCAGCTAAGGATGTGATATTTGACTGGAAGAGCTAAATGTGTATAATCCCTAGCGTGGACACAGTTATATTAGTGTAATGGTGCCTTAGACATTATAGCTTCCCCCCTAAATTTACAGGAATAAACTATACCAGTATAAGCATCTTTATCCCAATATACCTTCATCCACACTGAGATTGTATAACTTTAACTATACCAGCTTCAAACAGATATAGTTAAAGCACTGCTCAATGTACCATGAAACCAACCATATATCTGAGATACATCAAAGATACTTTCAGCCGCTCTACAGATGATCCAAACTCCTCATAGATTTCAACGATCCATTAAGCTGGTTCTAGAACACTACCACGCCAGCATCAACATCCTGGACTTCATGATCAGCTTCAGCAATGGAAGCCTGCAGACAACTATATATAAGAAACCCCTGGATCACCACACATCCACAGATCCAGCAACCACCCCAGATATATCAGAAAATCTCTTATTCAAAACAAGGCACTCAGATACCACAGAATATGCTCCAAGGAGAAATTCCAGGATACACACCTAAATGTGCTTAGAACTGCTTTCACTAAACAGGGACACTCCATCAGATAAGTAGATTTGCATCACGGAATAGGCCTGGGAGAACCTGCTTCAGTAAAGAAAAGAAACCCTCTGACTACTCATCCCTAGTTGTCACTTGCCACCCCTCGTTATAACCCATGATATGCAGTATCAATAAACAACCTTATTCAATGGGGACCACATCCTGAAATAAATCTTTCCAGAATCTTCTCTTCTCGCCTTCGAACAATCCCACCTTGCCACATTCATCATCAGAAGAAAGATTCCCACAGACCAGGACACGCCAACTCAAAGTGTCACCAGACCCTGCAAGAACAACAGATGCAAAACCTGCAGACATATCTCCACTGCTACAATGATCAATACCACCTTCCCCATGACATATCTTTCAAGATTCCTGGGTCCTAAATATGCCTGTCACTATACGTGGTGTTCCTCAGCTATTGCATCAAATGCCCCAACAACAATGGTGGGTGAAACCAGACAATCACTACTTTCTTGATTAAACTCTCTCTCTCACACACTACAAGACAAAACCCCCATATCACCCATGGGTAAACCCTTTTTACACAGCAATCACTCCATATCTGGCCTGTCAGTCCTCATCCTGAAAGGAAACCTGAAAACCTCTAAAAGACAAGTCTGGGAACTTAAATTCATAAGAGTCCAGCAGAGGGCAACAAAAATTATTAGGGGGCTGGAGCACATGATTTATAAGGAGAGGCTGAGGGAACTGGGATTATTTAGTCTGCAGAAGAGAAAAATGAGGGGGGATTTGATAGCTGCTTTCAACTACCTGAAAGGGGGTTCCAGAGAGGATCGATCTGGACTGTTCTCAGTGGTACCAGATGACAGAACAAGGAGTAATGGTGTCAAGTTGCAGTTTAGGTTGGATATTAGGAAAAACTTTTTCACTAGGAGGGTGGTGAAGCACTGGAATGGTTTACCTAGGGAAGTGGGGGAATCTCCTTCCTTGGAGGTTTTTAAGGTCAGGCTTGACAAAGCCCTAGCTGGGATGATTTAGTTGGGGATTGGTCCTGCTTTGAGCAGGGGGTTGGACTAAATAACCTCCTGAGGTCCCTTCCAACCCTAATATTCTATGATTCTAACTCTGCTGGATGCTGGAAACCATGGATTTAACAGAGACACTGGTTTTATGACTCATTACAACGATTTGTAACACCACCCGACTGCCTGCTAAATTTTTTCACTTCATGTTGAGTGATTTCCTACAGCATGTGAACCCCTTACACTTAAGAATCTGTCCCACCTTATATTTATGTTGGACTCTCTAGCTACCTTCTGCAGACCTGAGGAGGATCTCTGTGAAGCTCAGAAGCTTGTCACTTCTGCCAACAGAAGTTGGTCTAGTAAAAGATATTACCTCAGTTACCTTGTCTCTGTCAAAAAATTACTTCATTGCATTAACAATGCTTGAATTATGAATTTTTTTTGCAGTTTTGCCAAACTACAATTAGTGAAAAGCTATTTAAATATTTTATAGCTGTGCTGTGTTACACAGTAATTGTGTACTTAATAATATATGGTGTACAACATTACTTACGAGAGACGTTAATTTGCTTCTTAAAGAAGTTTTAAAAAAATTAGCTAAAATACTTCATATCCTGTATGTTTATTGTTTCATATTACTCACATCTTTAAATTACATGTTTTAATTAACTACATTATTAAACTATTGGGCACTTGAACCAAGTTAAAATGTCACTTTTTTGATGCAAACATGCTTAATGTCCTTTTAAGGTGATTCATTGCCCAATCCTTGAAAAAAAAATCTCTTTCTTAGTGTCTCTTCATTAGTGACTACACCACCGGGGTGCCAAGGGCTACTCAGAAAAATGAGCTAATATAATAAGAGTTAAATAAATTTACCTTCATCCCATTTCTGTGCACCATTCCAGCTGTTAAAGGGAATCATTCTTTCAGATGAAAGATTCTTGTGGGGGCAGCTACTCTGGTGTACAGTGCAATGCAACTATAAACAATTTTGGAGGGTGCTTTAAAGCCCTTAATCAGGAAAACACTTAAGCATGAGCTTAACTTTAAGTCAATTTGAAGTCAATGGGATTTAAGCAGTTGCTTGAAGTTAAGTACATTCATAAGTGTATTCCTGGCTAGGGATGAACTTAAAACATAGGCTTTAGTCAGGAACACACTTAGGAATGTGATTAACTTCAAGCAACTGCTTAAATCCCATTAACTTCAAATTGACTTAAAGTTAAGCTCATGCTTAAGCGTTTTACTGAACTGGAGCCTAAAAGAGCAACAGGACTTCATCGACCAGCTCCAGGAGCACAATACTTACTGCTGGAGCAAGTTATAATGTTGCATCTAAAGCCACCACTCTCCCCCTTGCTCTCAGTTTGTCCAACTCCCACTTCCTCCCACCACCCTTCTTACTTCTATACCTCTTTTCCTAGCTCTTAGGCCTTGGCTACACTTGCAAGTTACAGCGCTGTAAAGCCTCCCCCAGCGCTGTAACTCACTCCCCGTCCACACTGGCAGGGCACTTACAGCGCTGTATCTCCCTGCAGGTACTCCACATCTCCGAGAGGAATAACAGCTGCAGCGGAGTGGCTACAACTCACGGGTGTGAGCGTAAACGCTTGCAGCGCTGTACTAATCACCTTGTCAAGTGGCCAATCCTCTCCATTGTTGTGACCAGCTGCAGGAATGCGGAAGTGCCGGTTTCAAAGCTCGTACCACAGAGAAAAGCAAACAGTTTGCAGCTTGCTGTGAGTGAGTAAATGAATGAGCAGGGGGCCGGGAGTTCGGAACTTGCAAAATAGAGAGCTGACATGCTCCAAAAAGCACTCTCTCTCCCCCCACACTCCCTGTCACAATCCACCCCCCCCTCCGTTTTGAAAAGCACGTTGCAGCCACATGAATGCTGGGATAGCTGCCCATAATGCACCGCTCCCAATACAGCTGCAAATGTTGCAAGTGTGGCCACACCACTGCGCTGGCAGCTGTCAGTGTGGACAGACTGCAGCGCTTTTCCCTACTCAGCTGTATGAAGAGAGGTTTACCTCACAGCGCTGTACAGCTGCAAGTGTAGCCAAGGCCTAAGTAACCAGTAATTTGCATCCAACAAACTTCTGATAGCATTATTTGTATGAAAATACTTTATCTAAAATGTATAATTAAATTGAGACACATCAAGAATTTTAACTAGCTATCACACACTTCTCTATAAAAGAAAAGGCGGGAAACGTGTACTTTTTCTTAAAAGAATTTCATATTATATGAATAATAAACAAGTCTAAATTTGGAAAATGGCTATTACATGTTAATAATTAAATCTAGTATTTCACAATTTGCATATTCAATCTAAAAAGCAACTCAAAACAAGCCAGATGACTGACTGAAAAGATTTATTTTTGACTTGAAAACAATTTTTTTCTGCTTAGGATAAAGCATACAAAAATACTGATTTTTCAAAAAAGACTCCACACTTTGTTCTATTAGAAAAACCCAATAAATCAACAAGGAGCCCAATGAATTCTACTCAAACTGATGGAACATAACATCATTTACCCCCTTCACATATTCATTTCTTCAGAGGTCATTTTAGTGATTGAGCAGCAGTAAGGTTATTTTAGAGTTTTTATTGTGTTTCAGATTCAACATTAGAAGGAAATCCCAGAAGAATTAGCCTATCTTGCAATTATAGCATGAAACGCTACCAGAATGCCGAGTAATAATAGCTTCCGACAATAATGGATGGTTATTGAAAGAGAATTCTATCTCCTGTAGAAATAGTGGGAAATCAATAAATTATTATTCTATAAATTATTAAATCTATAGATAACCATGAGTTGAGTTCCTTCTCATTAATTAATTAAATGAGGACATAAACTCATTGTTATTGTCTGTCTATTAATTTAATAATTTATTGAATAATGGATACTGCTAATACAAAGTTCAACAGGATGGCATCCATCTTCAATGCTATTTCCACACTAATGAGCTTGACACTACATTATTTACTCCACCCTTTTCTCAAATATCTATATTTAGCTTTGACCAGCAGAAGATTTTGTCTGGACTTGTAAATCAAGCACACAAGTTATTTCCAAAAACGTTGTGTTCCATCATAATGGATGCATCTTTTAAATTCATTTTAAATGTGATTCAAAACAAGAAGCCAATTGGGTGAGTTAAATGGACCATCCTGACTAACCCCATTTAAAGCTCTAATCCTGTTATGGAGAGCTTGACGGATGTTTTCCTAAAGTACACTTAGGACATCACATTATCAGTCTAATAGTTGTTAGAAAGTGAGGTTAGGAGTAAATACAGAATTATATTCTTGCCTCAGTAAGTGATGTTGGGTAAGTCAGTTTAAACTCTGTGTTAGTTACCCCCTTCTCAAAAGTGGAAATCAGAAGTATTTCTCACTTTTTGAAGCTATTGGAGATCTATTTGAAAAGCAGTACATAAGTGCTAATCATTATTTCTAACAGGGAAAATGTGATGCCAGGTGTATCTTTTTTTTTTATACAACATTCTGATTAAACTGATTTTACTAGAAGTATAAACTACCATGTCTACCAGAAGTAATTCAATGTTAGTTACAGTACTTCTGGAAACATCTCATTTTCTGGCCATGTCAATAACTCCACGACGCTGTGTTGCTTTTCAGTCTTAACAATGGTGTAAATCATTAAATACTAAACCAAAGGACACAAATGCTCACTTGTCACAGTGACCCATGGCTCATGTTGTGCACAGCACAGAATGACTCCTGCAAGCCACATTGATTCTGTATTATCACATGCAACAAATTATCTTGAAGAATCACATTCTGTAGATAAATTACATAAGTGCATTTAATTTAATTCACATGCTTCTCTGCAATAAAGTAAGGAGATGTCAAAAAACAAATTACATTTGCTTTTATGTTTCTTTTAGCTAAAATGATTAATCACAATGCTCTTTTTACTGCTAGGTCATTGCCCACATGCAGTCACAACAATATCAAATGGAAGAGGAAGTTGGGAAAATTCACCAGAGAGAAAAATAACTGAGCTAAAACTGACTTGGATCTAAGCAAGTGAAAAGGATGGAGAACAACAAAGATCAAGCATCAGAGCTTAATGATTTAAATATAAGAGGACAAATTTTTATTTTTGTTTTTACGTAAGTAAATAGAGGCCTGTAAAAAACTGCAGGGCAACAGTGATTTTTCATATAGTGGGAGTCAATAAGAACTAACAATCATCACCTCAGGTACCTGCAGTAATTCTGATATCTTTCTATACTTACACAAATAGGGCCAAGGCTTCAGTTCAGCAAAGCATTCAGCAAGGCAATTAAGCCTGTGCTTAACTTTATGTACGTGCTTTGGGACATAAGCATGGGCTTATATGTTTTGCTGATTAGGGATGAATTGCTCGACTGGAATTCAAATTCTGAAGTCCTCACCCACACAAAACTCCTTGAAATCAATAGAAGATTTTCTTGAGTACAGGCTTCAGAATTGGACTCTCAGAGTCCAATAGCAAATACTGTATTTTGAGTGGTGCCCACTGATATGCTCAGTGGTGGATGCTCACTTTGACAAAACTAACACGATTGCTTCAAGAGATTGCACCTAGAAGCAGAAATTAGGGGACTGATCCTGCAACCAGCTTGCAGGTAAATCTCCCAGTGAAGTCAACTGGAGTTGTGCTTGTTACGGAATGTAGAATTGTACCTTAAATGGTCCCAATCCAGCTCCTATTGAAATCCATGGAAAGATTCCTATGGATTTAATGGGGAGTAGGAACAAGTCCGATAAAAGCACCAGAATATGGCAGCAGAGAAAAGGAAGCTATAGGGAAAGTAATTGTAGCTTCATGGGTATCCAAAGGAATGAGGTGAGATTACATTGTCTAAAATAACCCAATCAAATGCAGCCAAAGCCCTCACACAGCAAGGACTGCCTCTCCTAGACCTGGCGACAGGTAGCTTCACCTGCCAAAAGAGGACTGCTTTGTTTCAGTTCCTGTTTCCCAGCCTTTCTCTCAAACCACACTCACCTGTATCCCAGCCAGTGAGGGAGGGGAAGCCCATTACACAATATTGAAATATGGTTCAAGGAAGTGGAGAAGAATACATAGAGAGTAACTCTTGGATACTAACATTTGTAGCTAGGGCCCTGGAGATTGCTCTTCTAGGCTGAAATATACCCCTGTGCACAGTCAGTACAAGATCTATGCAACACTTAACATCTACTTAGCCCCTATATTTGAGAACTTAAGTGATGCATAAGCTTTGTGCTGTCCATCTGCAAAGGGCTGACTTTCACCCCCAGAGCAGAATTGTCTGCTTCTGTCCGCTGCAGTGTGGAGGAGCCAATGCAGACTATTCTAAACATGCAACAAAATTCTGACCTGTGAATCAAAGAGGAGATTTTTGACCATTAAAGAGGCGAGTTTTACTACTGCATATGTGTTTTTATGATTGTAAAATGCATATAATATTACATATAAAATCAATACATGAAATGCTTTTTGAAAAAAAACAAACACCATGAGTTGGAAAGAGAATGAAACTAAATTGGAAGAGTGGAATCCTAGTATGTTAACCAGGAAAGGATAGGTGGGTAGCAACAGAGTGATTTATTAGAATAATGGAGAAGAAATATACTTACCCTGTCATAAACTCGTGGGCAATCTGTTTTTCTCTTTTGCTAATCATAAATCACCATTATGCTTTTATGCTTGAAAAGGAACACCTCATAGTACCTGAGGCTGTAACAAGGGGGGGAAATGGTTTTCTTCCAAAGGTCAAGACTGAAACTCATAGAAATTTCCATTTTTATACCACCTGGATACAGATAATACAGTACAGTATTTAGATCCAGATCACTGTTAATGGCCCTGGTGACAGAAACTCCCCTAAGGGTGTGAGGTTTAAATAAGGAAATGTCAATGCCCCATTCAGACAGAACTAATTTGCCATGAGATCTGCTAGCAATTTAAGTGCCTACCATTGGTATTTCATGGTGTGTGTGTGTGTGTGTGTGTGTGTGTGTGAGTATTGAGTAAGAGTAAGGGCAAATCTACACTGAAAACTTACATCTGCATAGCCACCTCTCTCAGGTGTGTGAAATCCACATCCTTCAGCAATACAACTATTCTGACCTAATCCCCATGTAGACAGAAAAATTACGTGGACCTAGCTACTGCCTCTTGGGAAGGTGGCTTAACTACAGCGATGGGTCACTATACTAAGTGTCCACATTGAAGCATAACAGTGGCATGGTTGCAGCGGTACAGCCGTGACACTGAAGCTTTTTAAGTGTAGACATAGCCTAAATATTGAGAGCAAAGTTTGTTAAAGAAAACCAATAATCAGGTGGAGAACCATCCCGTTTATCTAACTGTGTGTGCAAAATTAAGAGAATATGAGTTAAAACTTTATGAAAAGTCTAAACTGTAGTTTGATTGCCATCAGCCAATCCACCATTAGTCCCATGGGCGTATGCACAGGCCAAATTCTTTTCAGTCAGAGTTTTGTGTAAAGACTACAGGACTGGGCCACATTATTAACAGAAGTAGCTCAATCAAAGTACTTTACCAGACCTGTCATTCTTGCCACTATCTGCAGCAGTGGAATTAATTTTGGTTTATTGTATTATACTTATGTCCTACTCTCCTTTGCAGGCTGACATAGGAAAGATATTTCATATTCAGTGTGACATTCCCGTGCTATCTTATGTCCTGTTAATGCCATGTTAGCTGTCCTGAGCTTCCTTTCTGATTAAGAAGGGAAAAGTAAATTGGTCATAATTATATTTTTGTCTTCCTCCCACCAAGCAATATGTAGGGTAGTTTGACACAAAAGCATAACAACTAAAATTCTTTCATTAGCATGTTTCTGTTTTTCTAAGAGACAACCATCAGGTAGACTCAGAAGAGGATTATGATACGTGGTTCTCCTGGCTACCTGGTGAAGAACAGAAGAGGATTAATAAAACACAGTCTTATGGTTCTCAGCTTTAATTGAACAGGAACCAAAATGGGGATGGTTGGGGGGGCGGGGAGAAGCGGGAATACACAAACCCATTGTTTTAATCTAGGAACAGGCTCATCTGATTAATGCTTTTCTGGTTTTGCAGGTCATTTTGTTTAGCTAGGAGGAAAAGTTTGATTAAACATGTGGATGTACTGCAGTGTCAAGGTGTGTCTTGACACACCTTGACTGGAATAAAAGACCTGCAACCTCACGGACCTAAGCCCAAATGTCTGCACAGCAATTTTACAGCCTCTCAGCCCAAGCCCCACGAGTCCGAGTCAGTTGACCTGGGCCAGCCACAGGTGTTCAATTACTGTGTAGCTGTACCCTACAGGAACACAGGAAATCAGAGTGAGCGCCACTCACTCCAGTTCTCACCCTCCAATTGCCACATTCTCTTAGAACCTTTTCCCCAAGGCATCAAGACTCTGTCTACTGGATTCCAACCTTCTCTTGGTATAATCTGACTACCTATTAACCACAGCTACCTGATTTAGCTCTAGGGGAGATCAATCAGGGTCTCCAAGACACCAAATTTGCACTAAAATTTTGTACTTTTATATAGTGCCAAGGATCTCCAAGGGTCATGTTTTAAAATGCATTTAGATGCCTAAAGATGCAGATAGGTGCCTAGTGAAAATCCCTCTAGGATCATATCTGTGTCTTTAGGCCTCTCTGCAAAGTGGGTAAGTATTTTTATTCCCATTTTACTGAAGGAGAAATTGAGGCAGAGAGAGGTTAAGTGACTTCTCCAAGATCATACAGTAGGATAGTGACAGAGCTGGGGCTAGACCCCAGGTCTTCTGATTTCCAATCTTGTTTGCTAATCAGTAAGCATGCAGCCTCCTAGAAGGGGGCATTGTGTAGCATTGCATTATATTGAGTCCTGTACCATGATATCATCCCAAGAAGTAATGTGACAGAAGATCCAGGAATTGTCATTCCTGACAGCAGTAGCCAGAAAGGTTTGGCAACAACTCATGAAGTTTGTGGGGGAAAGGTTGCGGAAGATTGGCGAGGAGCTAAGTGGCGGACCGAGTATGTGACTGAATGTGAGTGGAAGATGCAGGCCGTGCAGTTGAAGGCCGTGCAATGAACCTTGTCCGGCAGATCCTGCCAAAATGTAGTTTAGTATAGTTCAGCATGTTTTTGTCTGTAATCAAGTCAGCTTATATAATATGTATGATTTTCGAATGCAATGAATGTAGCCAGCTGTTGACCCCATGTAACCTTGAGATAAGCGAGGGGGATATAGCATTGCAGCGGACTCCTGTCGGTGAAGTCCTGCCTGGCCAGCTGTCCCGGACGGTCAGAGTTCTCTGCAGCCCCTCCGCGCGCCCTGGGACTCCCCGCGCAGCTTGGAGTGTAAATTCTTCCTTCAGTAAAGCCTTGCTTTTTACTCTCAGGCCTGAGTGTCTTTCTTTCGCCGGTATCACGGCCCCCCTTGCAGGCACAAAGTCCAAGTACCAAATCTATTCATGGGCCTCTACATTTCTTTGTACAGGTACTGAATTCTCTCAACTGATTTGGCTGTTTCCATTTTTTTTTTTTAAAGAGCTGGGTGAAATTTTTCAGCTGAAGCTGCTGCTGCTTTTTGGGGGGCAAAATATGTAGATTTGACAACACCAAAACATTTCATGAACTTGTGTCAATTTTGCCAAATTTTTAGGTTAAAAAATTCCTAAAATAAAAATAAAAAAAATCTAAATGTTTCATTTTAACTTTTTTTTTAAACTAAATGTTTTGATTTTTTTTATTCAGAATAACTGTTTGTTTAGAAATTTCCTTTTAATTTTATTTTGAAATAATCCTCCAAATCAAAATGAAATGTTTTGTTCAATCCAAACTAATTGTTTTCATTTTTCAATTTGCCAAAAACTTTGAATATTTTTTTTTGTTTTGGCCCCAAACAAAATTCTTTTTCCATTTTTAAAAATTGCCAGCACACTCAAAAAATCTGTTATTTGCCAACCTCTGCTTTTTATCTGTTTCTAACAAAGATAAGTAACTAGAACAAGCCAGGCAAAATAATTAAGGTACCTAGA
Organism: Emys orbicularis; assembly: GCF_028017835.1. Classification (NCBI taxonomy): domain Eukaryota; kingdom Metazoa; phylum Chordata; order Testudines; family Emydidae; genus Emys; species Emys orbicularis. The sequence goes on from NC_088683.1 coordinate 169,500,524, forward strand.
AGGTTTGCCATATCACGCTTTCCACTTTCTGTGTATTAACTGGTGGGGTACAATTTGGGGTGTCTTGTGTCCCGTGCAACATTATTCATGCAACATCATGGGACATGCATCAAATTGGCCCAAGGCCTTGATTTGGAGAAGGCTTCACTCTTCTGCTCTAGAATATTGGCTATTTAAACTATAAAAGCTATTTTAGAGATGATATGCAAGCAGAATGAAGAAAATAAGATTACATTTAGAATAATACACCCTAAATGGCATGCACAAGAGCTGTGTTTGGAACCAGAAACATACCTTGGTGTGTCTCAAGTTCCCTGAAGTTATTGTTGAAATGTTTTATTTGTATCTAGAGGCCCCAGACAGAATCAGTTTCTGGTTGTCCTAGACTCTGTATGACACAGAGTCTAGGACACACAGTCTCTTCTCCAGTGCTTTTAAAAATAGCAACAAGTCAAATGTTATTCTCTGGGAAGGTAAAGATCAATAAAAGAATGTGATGTATTAAAAACTGTATTTAAAATTGTAAGTTATTACTTTAAGTCCTCAGGAGGTTTCTTGGTCCTGCTTTCAGGCAAGGGAGTTTTATAGAGGAAGTGTGAAATCTGGGTCTAATAGCAGTGAGTCTGCAAAGAGCCAGCCTGGAGGAAGATGGAGTGAGTTCTGCCTCTGTTTTTTAGAGAGCAGCCTGCTTTCTCTCTGTGTGTGTTTTTTGGTGCTTAGGTGTTAGAGGTCTGGGTTCTTAGAAATAAAGTAGTGTTAAAATGCTCTTTCTAAAAGCTTGCAATGTATGTTTTTATCCAGCTTCACTACTTGTATGCCATAAACATAACAAAGACATGTACGTTCTCATAATAATAATAATTCATTATGGCTAGATTTACCCTTGCCCAACATAGCCATGCAGAGAATGCTACAGAGTAAGGATGTCCCCTCCAACTCTGCAAAGTCACATTAGGGATATCCTGGGTCTAGGTCTCGTGAAGCCTGCTGGAGTTGTACAACGACTGCTCCCACCCACAAGCGAGTTGGTGGAAAGTATCTAGGAGCAGGAGGAGCCATGGCTCCTTTCCCCCTTGCTAGCCTGTGGAGCTGGTTGGATAGCTAGAGGCAAGTAAGATTCACTCCTTTCTCCCTGGTGCAAGAATGATGCCCTGAGAGGAATCATGTCACAGTTCCTCCAAGGGCTACTCCTAGGGCGAGACAGCTTATGCATCACTCCTTACTCAGGGCGGTGCCTAAAGGCACAGTCTAGCCCTTAATTTGTAATAAACAAGATATACTGTAATGTTACTACTAACTATGCTGTAGTAATACTAATATTCTGTAATGTACTGTAATTAATACTAATATACTCAAATAATGCACATTTTAAGTGACAGAAAAGAATGCATTTTTGAAGTGCTGCAATATCAACTGTCCTCTTGTATTAGCAGTTTGACACTGAAAATGCTCACCAGAGAAAGCACTTTTCTCTTAGCCCTCAGCACAGTAAATGTCCTGAGGAATATCGAGAAGTAAGTAGGAAGATATTACTTCCCTGTAGCAGCTAGGAAAACCTCAGGGACATTTGAAGATGGTAGTTTGTAGGCTGTAGAAGGAAGCCCGTGTGTATTTTTTTTTTTTTTGCTATGAAATTGTTTTGGATAACATGCTAATCTTCAAGTTTCAACTGTCCATTATACAAGACCATCATGAAATTAAAAGAACCATTGACAAATAGTAACAATAAATAGGTCCTTGGAATGATGAGACACCATGAGCCCAGCAAACATTTACCTATGTATTCTGGAAGAGGAGTTCTATTTGGTGTTCTTTAATATAATGAATTTCTCCCTACCTGTTGATGCTGTGTGTCTGTTGGAGTCCTATTTAGAGAGCTCTGGCTCTTGAGTTCAAGATGTAGCTGCTCATGCTTTTAATTCTGGAGACCTCTGATTCAAACCCTAGTGTGTCAGCCAAGATGGCAGCTGTCACAATTGCATAGGCCACCTCTCTCTCCGTTCATGGTGCTATAATATCCGTATGGCAACTACTTCTGGAGAAAAGTATTATTAGGAAAATGTAGGCTCAGTGCAGCAGCGGGAAAAAAGGAAGAGAAGCCTGCACCATGTGACCAGCCAGTGTCTATGGACCAACAGTGCTTCATGTATCCCATTTGGGAAATGAACACTAGAGAACAAGGCATGCTCTGTGTGTATATTTAAAGCTTACAACTTTTTATGTTTAAATACCTCCCATGATTATTAGAAATTTGAACTAGTTTTCTAATCAAGATAAGCTTTATCTCCTTTTATGCCCAATACAGCTATATTTTTTCCTATTTTCTATTTAAAGTTTGCTATCTGCAATGAATTGGGTGCTATTTACCCAGGGGGAAAAAATCACCTGCTGAACTTCAAAGAGAACCAGCACAACTTTTCTGTAGCTTCACAAATCTTGGGTAAATTGTCTCCCAGTTGCACCTACACACATTCAATTTGACTATGCCCAATCCTGGTTTTACAAGTGGTAAGAATTATTCTGCAGAAGCCTCAAAAATAATGGTAAATTGGTGTTTAAACAAGACTTACGCAGAGTCGAAAGAGTGCACTGGGATGCCTAAGGGAGTAACTAACTGGAATGGATTTTTTTTATAGCCCAGAAGAAAAGAGCCTTTTGGGCAGATTTGAATGGAGAGAAGTAGCTTGGCAGATCAGAATATAACTTAATGCACAAAAAATACAAAGGAAAGGTGGGAGAATTTATCCACATCACACGCTACTTTATTCATCTAGGGCCTAATCTTGCTCCCATTGATTCCTTGCATTTTTCATTACCCAAGCTAGCAACAGATTAATTCTGTATTGAACAGACCCGCCAATCCAGAGCACAAACTCTGTAAGGGTCCCTACATTTCTGAGAATAGGAGCATCAGGTCAATCTGAGTTTGAACTCCAAAGGAGTCCAACTGCTGTGAGAGTTGTCTGTCACTTTCCTTTCGTAGCATCCAAAATTTCAAAAGCAGTCCTCGCACTCCACGGGGACTACCATGTGTGATTTGTCCATCGCCTGACCTGGGATTGGAAATTGCTGGTTTTGGTCAATCCAGGTTTCAAGTTTCCTGATCCAGTGGGTGTAACGGGTATGTTCATGTAACCCTCTATCATTGCCGTACTTCTGAGAACTAAAATAAAAAGCAAATATAATGCTTATTCATATGGGCTTATCTACAACTAAATCATTCCCAGGAGCACAAATAAACTCTGAAACCATTGGGCCAAATTCAGAGGTGATGTGTTAGCGGGTGTGAGCTCCGCATCGGTAAATGGGTGTGAGTTCAATTTAATCTAACATAGCAGGAAGGAGGTGAGTTATTTTAGAGGTTGCCTATTCTAACTCACACCTTTTTGTGTCCTCCTGTTAGTTGCTTTTGCTGCCCTCACTTCTGACCCCTCTGTTGGTTAAGTTACATATGATCTTAGACTTCCTTGTGCTCACTTAGGACTTATCTATGACCTAATATACACTTAAATTTTAGGTTGACATAGGTACATTGCTCAGAGGTCTGAAAAAATCCACCCACCTGAGTTATGTTGTTATGTCAACCTCACCCCCAGTGTAGGTGCAGCTAGGTTGAGGGAAGAAAGTTTAGCTCCCGTCACTCAGGGAGTTGTGTTCCTATGCCGACAGAAAAACCCCTTCCATCGACGTAGACTGCATCTACGCTATCAGACTATGCCAGCATAGCTACAGCACTGTAGTTGTGCCAGTATAGTCTCTGTAGTGTAGACATGGCCTACATGAGGACACTCAGGGAAGTTAACAAGAATTAATTAAAGGTATGAAGTTAATAAACATTAGTTAAAGTGCACGAAATTGCTATGTAGATGCTCTCATTCAGAAGTAAAGTGGCCTTATATCTTTTTAACTGGCCTGGTCTACACTTAAAATTTAGGTAAACATAGCTCTGGTGCTCAGAGGTGTAAAAAATCCACACCTCTGAGTACCGTAGCGATGCTGACGTGACCCCCGCTGTAGACGCAGCTGGGTTGACAGAAGAATGCTTCCATTGACCTAGCGGCCATTGCTCAGGTAGATGATGTTCCTTTAGTGACAGAAAATCCCTTTTGGTCACTGTAGGCTGCATTTACACTATGGGGTTTTGCTGGCATAGCTATAGTGCTGTAGCTGTGCTGCTACAGTCTCTGTAGTGTAGACCTGGGCTTAATACTAGGAGATTCAGAAGTAAAGTGTCCTTAGTTCACTAACTTAGGGCAAGTCTACGATACAAAATTAAGTTGACCTAAGTTACGTCAACGTACAGCTACCACAGTAATTATATTGCTTTTGCGTGTCCACACTACGCTCCTTATGTCAGCAGTGCACGTCCTCACCAGGAGTGCTTGCACCAGTTTAACTGTTGGTGTGGGTTAAGGTTTCTGAAAGGCAGCAACAGTAGAATCAAGCAACGCAGTGTCTACACTCACACTGCGTTGATCTAACTACAGTGACCTAAGCGCTACGCCTCTCCTGGAGGTGGAGTTAAGTTGGTGTAGTGGGCGAGTTACATTAGTGGGAGCTACATTTTGGTGTAGATGCTTACAGAGTTAGGTCATCGTAAGCTGCCTTAAGTCGATCTAGCTCTGTAATGTAGACCAGGCCTTAAATTTAGGGGATTAAGCTAAAGCTAATTAAACCCACTTTACTTCTGAATGAGGGAGTCCACCCAGGGTGTTAATATGCTTTAACTAATACACTTTAACTTCTCACCTTTAGTTTACTCCTCTTAAACTTCCCTGAATGTCCCTGTGTAGACAAGTCCTTAGAGTCTGAGGAACAAATTCAAAGGTGATGCATAAGGATCACTCCAATGCCAGGGCCAGCCACACTGTGAGAGCACAGTTAGTACACATGGCTAACTCTGGCAGCAGTGCTAGCCTGGCGGAGAGGCTCATAGCTAGCTGGGTGTGTGTGTAAGAGGGAAAGCACAATATTAGCCTGTAGCCAGGGGTGGAATGAGTATAATACTTAGGAGGCAAGAATAAAAATAGGGGATTTGTTTTTGTTTATGGAAAGTTGAGCCTAAGAAAAGGGTTCCAAGTGTTTTAAACTTTACATTTAACCACATTGGGGAAACTGGCCAAGTGGGTCTATATCTTTTTACTTTGTTTGTGTATATATACACTCTATATTCACCTGAACCAGCTTTGAATTTTTCTCTGGGTATCTGCATGGTTCAGGCTGAGTCTGCTGAGGCTCTGTTTACCACAACTCAGATATAAAACAGCTGTTATGCTTCTGGATTTTTGTAACATATTTAATATAATTATGTTGCATACCATTCACTGTTCCAATCTAATTTTTGCAGGGATGTTTCTCTTGTCATGGTTTAGTGAACATCCTCTTTCCTCGGCATAGTTGAAGTTAAAAGCTCCCTTTCTACACACAAGATATTCACTTGCATTTTCCTATTGGAGAAATGTTTCTTTCTTTTTTTTTTTACAAGAAATGTTGGCCCCAAAACATCCCCCATTGCACACATGTACACACACATGCTCACACAGAGTTCTGTGTTCAGAATCAGAAACCTAATTGTCAACGAGTCACTTCAAATATCTAATTCTGTTAAATGCCCTTCATATGAGATCTAGATCAAATTAAAGGATGACAGGAATTTTAATTCAGAGTTCAGAGAAACAGGTTTATAGCAGTTTATTGACCACCTAACAGAGGACACAATCTCTTGAGTGGTACATGAGGTAATTGTTTTAAAATCTTCTTTCAAAGAAGTAGATTTAATTGTTTAGTGCAAACTGCACTCCATTTGGTTCTGATTCATTATAAATGTTTTGGCTTCTTCCTGCAGGCTTAATGTGCTATTGACACATGTACAATGAATTCATCCTACTCTTCCCTTGTGTTTTTTAATCACCTGCTGATCCACTATTTCCTCCACTCTTTCTTCTTGTGTTAAGAGTCGCTAACCTCACCTCATCTCTTCTTTAAACAACACAGGGCAACTGGAAGCTTTAAATTCAACCCACCTCTTTTCTTCTCCCTCACTCCCCCCCCCACCCCAAGAAAAAAGTTGATGGCAGGAGTTTGAATGTTTATGTATGAAATTTACATATTCATGAAAATGAGGTCTTTTGAGTACTGGAAACTAGCATGCAGAGTTGCATTACATTACAGAGTCTACTGCTTATGAACATGCAATCCGATTGTTAGAAGAGTGTCCATGTTGAGGATTATAGTCTCCTAGCAATTTAAATGTGATTTACATAAAGAACAACAATACTTTACATCTGTATATCACCTTCCAACTAATGATCTCAGAACATTTTATAAATATTAATCAAGTTTCACAACCACCTCCCTCCCACCCTGTGAGTTAGGTAAGCAGGATGATCCTCGTTTAAACTGATGAGAAAATTCAGACACAGCGAGGTTAAGTGACTTGCCCAGGATCACACAACCAGTCTGTTACAGGGCCAAAAATAGAGCATGCATCTTCTAACCCTTAAACTACTCCTTAACCACAAGACCAGAGATATCTGAGAAAGTACTGCACTGGCTGTTACTTTTACTACAGACTCTTTTAAAGTACTAAACACATTCCAGTGAAACCTTGCAGCGGTAGCCCATTGATTTCCAGAGTACAACAGACTATCATACACTGCATCTTTTAAAATTCCTGGGAATTAACATTTTAAATGAATGATGAGGTTATAAACCCCAGGTCTCTCAGGTTTCCATTCTCCTTCTATTTCTTGACTCTATCAGATTTTCAAACTCATTTGGGGACACTTCCATCTTTACTCTCTTCCACAAATTCACCCTTGACATTACGCTCTCTCTGTTATTCTATCTGTGTTGCCAATGACAGCAGTAATTTCATAGTTGAGAGTGACACCTTTCTCTCCAAAGCACCATCCATGACATGTTTCTCTATTACCTGCTGGATTCTTAGAGATTTTGTCTCCATAATTTCAGTCTTACCTATTCAGCTGCTCTGACTTTGTTACTGACAATGAACACACCTCAATTTTAGACCTCTTCACACTTGTAGCCACCATAGTCCTCTAATATTCTCTGTCTGTCTCATCCATCTTGGGCTTCACATTCATAAATTTGATCTTTGGTATCCCTTTTGTGTTGATACCTAATCTATACTTGTGCACTAATGTCAACTTTCCCTAATTTACTGATCATCTCATCCTCACTAACTCCTTGCTTCAACACAGCTTTATCCCAGTGAATGTATCTGAAATTGGTATCCTAATAATTGGCCAGAAGAACGTCCCCCGTGAAAACTCCACCATCTCACTGCTTCACTCTAATCTCACTTTTGCCCCTATTGTGATGACCGTATACTGCTGATACACAAAGAACTCTCTCTAGCCACATTTCTCAAGCCTTTAATTCTGCCTATTGTCATCCCTGAAGTATTGCCCATATCAGACACTACCCTGTCGCTACTCTTGCTAAGCCTCCTTCGTCATGAACTTCCACTTCATCATGAAACCGAAGCTTCTCTTCTTTTATATTTGTAAAGCACCAAATCACCAACATTTAATCTGTCCAAAATGTACCAAAATGGGGATTATACTTCACCTGAATCCTCAGAAATATTACCTGACTTTGTATTTTAAAATCCAATGCAAAATCGTATTCTTCTTGTGCTCTACAAAATCCTACATACATTTTCCCTCATCCCATTTCCAGCCTCTCTAATGTCCTCTCTTCCAGCACTTTCTTTGCTTTTCTCACCACACTGCCCCATTATCTAGAGATCTGTATGTCCCAGGTCTCTAATAACATAGACAAGTCCTGTTTCATGAGCCTCTTTTCTCCATGCTCCATTATTTGGCCATTGTATCCCTTTTGTTCTTCCCTACACCAGAAAACATTAAATATTCCAATGTCATCTACATAATTTAGCATGTTTTGCATTTACTCTCCAAAATTCTGACTGGCCCTTGTATCCAATGGTGGGTGAGACACTAGGAGCCTTCCATACCCGCATCTCTCATTTTGCATCATCATGTATGGGCCAGAGACTATCACAGTCTCGACAATCAGGGGACCACAAGGACTACTCTCTACATAAGGATGTAGAATGGAGACAGGATTATGGTCCCTCACCCTTTCACCCTAGGGACAGCAGGCTGTACAGAGGCAGCTCTACCTACAACTTCTGCATATCCTAAGTTGCTCTCCCATAGTAACTCCTATTACACAGGAACTATATTTCCCCTTAAAGTCTCTTCTGATTGTTACAGTCTGCACCGTTATTCCTGATGTTCATCAGAAGGCACAATCCAGCCTCTTCACTATCCCATTCAGGGTTCTGCCTACTGGGTACAACATTACTCTTCTTTCTAAGCATTTGATTCTTATATTAGTTTCTTAGGCCTGGTCTACACTAACCCCCAAATTCGAACTAAGGTACGCAACTTCAGCTATGTGAATAACGTAGCTGAAGTCGACATACCTTAGTTCGAACTTACCGCGGTTCAGACGCGGTCCACACGCGGCAGGCAGGCTCCCCGTCGACTCCGCGGTACTCCTCTCGCCGAGCTGGAGTACCGCAGTCGACGGCGAGCGCTTCCGGGATCGATTTATCGCGTCCAGACCAGACGCGATAAATCGAACACGGAAGTTCGATTGCCAGCTGTCGAACTACCACGGTAGTGTAGACCTGGCCTCAGAGACTCTAAGATTTTGATAGAAATTGGAACTTTTTATATATTTTTATTTGGCAAATCTAGCCTTCAAATTGCAAAACAATATCCTGCTGTCCTATAAACTTGATCCTGTACAAAATGTCATTCATTCATACGTTCCAAGGTCAAAAAGAACCATCGTGATCATCTAGTCTGACCTCCCATATAACACAGGCCACAGAATTTCCCCCAAATAAGTTTTAGAGCATATCTTTTTAGAAAAACATCCAGTCTTGATTTAAAAATTGTCAGTGATGGAGAATCCACCACAACCCTTGGTAAATTGTTCCAAAGGTTAATTACTCTCACCATTAAAATGTATGCCTTATTTATAGTCCAAATTTATCTTGTTTCAACTTCCAGCCATTGGATCATGTTATACCTTTCTCTGCAAGATTGAAGAGCCCCTTATCAAATATATGTTTCCTATGTAGGTACTTATAGACTGTCAAGTTATCCCTTAACCTTCGCTTTGTTAAGTTAAATAGATCGAGCTCCTTAAGTCTATCGCTATGAGGCAGGTTTTCTAATCCTTTAGCCATTCTTATGGCTCTTCTCTGAACCCTCTGCCATTTATCAACATCCTTTTTGAAGTGTGGGCACCGGAACTGCTCAGAGTAGTCCATCGGTGGTTACACTAGTACCAAATAGAGAGGAAAAATAACCTCTCCACTCCTACTCAAAATTCCTTTGTTTATGGATCTCAGGACCATGTTAACTCTTCTGGCCACAGCATCACATTGGGAACTTGTGTTCAGCTGATTATCTACCTCAACCCCCACATCTTTCTCAGAGTCACTGCTTCCCAGGATAGAGTCCCTCATCCTGTAATGATTGCCTAAATTCATTATTCCTAAATGTATAACTTTACATTAATTACATTTGCATTAATTACATTATCCTCGTTAATTCTTTATTAATCAAGTTCTGTATTAGCCACTCCATTATCTTGCTCTGGATTAATGTCAGGCTAACGGGCCTATAATTACCCAGGTCTTCCAATTTATACTTTTTTTAAAAATTGGCACAACATTAGCTTTCTTCCAGTTGTTGTCAGATGCTACCGGTGTGGTGCTCTGGTTGCTCCTCTGTTGATATCACTCGGCTGCGTGCGTATGTTCCCTCTGTGTGCTGCCCCAGCTCTGCGCAGATAGCTGACACAGCAAACCCGACGAGAACCCCAATAACCACAGAGTCTAGTAAGATGCAAAGTCACTTCGGTCTAGGTTTATTGCGATCTTGGACACAATGGCAGTTCCCCGTAGATTACTTAGTCTACCGGGCATACTACGAAAAAGTGCCTCTTGGCAAGGACCCGGCTCAGTGGCGGGACTTTCCACTGCCCCCGTGGCCGGACAAAGACACCACCCCAGGGATACATTTTTATACACAGGTACAAACAAGTTACACATCACTCCTGACGTATTGAGGTGCAACCCCTCTACGTAGCAAGGTACAACCCCTCTACGTAGTAAGGTGCTGCCTCTCACCTTGTACATGTTGGTTTGATCAAAACAACTCTATCCATCATATTACCCTTTTGCCCCTGTCATTGGGATGGGTCGGCCTGTTCCATGTTATCTGTGGAATGTTCCAGTATAGTGTGTTCTGTACTTTAACTTTGCTAGGTGAATATATATTTATGCAACATCAGCCCTTTTCCTGCCAGCTTCTGTGAGCAGGACCTACCTCTTGCTCACAGCTTAACTTTGCTTTATGTTAGCAAAGTCTTGACCATTACTTTAGTTCAGGCCTTAGGCCTCATACCGGGCCTCTGATACCAAGGTTTATATCTTAGGGCCTCCTCTTACTACATTCCCCCACTTTTTGTCTTTTTACGGGGAGGATGTTTACCCATCGTCCTGGAAAAGCATAATGCATGGACTGAGGATAACCCAGTGGGCTAAACACTGTTATGTGGTTACCTTGTTTTACCATCCATACACTCATGCCCCATCCGTCTGTTTAGTCTGCACATTCCCTCGTACGACTGGCAGACAGATTTTATTTTTCAATTATTTTTTAGTCCCTTATGGTGGGCCTGGGAATGTTAGGCCCGGGACCATGACTGGTAAGGTTACCCTTACTGCTAGTTGTCACCCTCTGGTTAGCTTCACTGCGCAGGAAATAGAAGTGGCTAGCTTCTCTGTTCCATTGGTTGCACGGCTCTACGATACACCAGTAGTTGACATAGATCCAGTTGTTTCTTATGGATGCTGTCTTCCAGATAACCTACTGAATGGACAGTAACCAATTTATCAAATAGTGCTGTGTCAGGATGTAGTATTGGTACCCAGACACTGAACAAGATTGTTTTGAATAACATGTGCCTCAGTTAGGATGCAGTGTCACTGACCCAAATTATGACTGGTACTAACAGGCAATATGTTTACCCAATTTGTAGTTACTATGTAACTTTTTGTTTGTTTACCACTTTGTTTTTTCTTTGCCTTCACGTTGTTCGCTGCCATTTGTTTGTTGATTTTTACCTGTGTTTTGGTTAAACAGTTTAGCAAGGTTATGCATATTGTAAATGTTGTACAGCAATAATACAATACAGCAATAAGACAACAATAATACAGTAGTACAGCAATAATACAGTTGTTTTTACATAGTAACCAAGTTGAAATTAAATGATGGCTTATTCTGGTCCAGCTAGTGGTTTTTAGCTGATTGTTAACTTAATTGTCCATATATGGTAGATAGAGGTGTGTTTGACCAGTCTCTTATTTATAAAGCACTTCATTTTTCTTTTTTTGATGCTTGGGGGTTTCTTCACTGTATACTGATATCATTTGGTATTTTTGTTGCGTGATGTTTTCTGGTGTCTTTAGTCTGTGGGATGCAATTTAAACAACTTTTGTTAGTTAACAGAGTAAAGTTTTTGTTTTTTGTTTTTGTTTTTGTTTTCAGTAACCGAAACTTAATACACAGTTTAACTTAGTTTGTTTACAATGTAATAAGAACAATGTAATAGGGACCAAGCCTTTTATAACACAAGCTATACTTTTGCAATTGTTGTATAGACATTCATTTTCATTTGAAGTGCATTACTAATATTTTTATACGAAATGTAATGCTTAATGGCTAAAATAAATGTTCACAATCTTCCATGAGAAGGTGTATTGCTTTTCCTTGCTGAACACTTTGTTTCAGCAAAAGAGTTAATAACATAATTTTAACAAGCTTTTTAGAGTTAATTTGCTTGTGATACCAATTTCACTTTTGTTAACTGTTTAGAAGCACAACTTTAACAACCACTGCTTCCCATTAACATAACATAACAAAAGAAAAGCATAAAAAATTAAACCAACTATAAAATTAAACCAAAATAAATTTTAAATACACTACTCTGAGGGTATTTGAGGGTATACTTTTATGATGCTTTGCTATGTTTGGGAGCTAAAGGTGGAAACCTGTTGAAAACATGGAAACCTGTTGAAATTGTTTGGTTAGCTTTATGCATAAATTGTTATTTTAAAACATTTTGGTTATGATATTCTTATAACTATATTTAAAAGTGCAAACAAGTTTATAAAAAGCCCAAACAAGAAATTAACATTTTGTTAATATTATCTTTTACCTTAATGTTGAGGTTTTCCCTTACATTTTTTCTTTGAATAACAAATTTTAAAAAAAAATTAAAAAACAAAACAAAACTGTGATTGATAAGAGAATATTTTTCTGTTTGCAATTGCATTATTTGTTGAGGCAGAAATATATGTACATATATTTGTAACTGAAACCTTTTTGAACTTTGCACAAAAAATTGGTGCTAATAATACTATGATTATACCCCAACCATGATCTTAAAATAGTGTGGTACCACATATACATAAATTTTTAAAAGGGTATAAAATTGACTTTTGTTGCAACAAAATAAAAATAATAAAAAATAGTCACGTGACACATACAACATACAACACAAGACAACACACATGACATACAGGACAAACTTACAATTAACAACAAATGGCGCCAGAATTCTATTCATAACTATACAAAGTAAGGCAAACAAAAATAAAAAATAAAAAGGGTTATATTTGAATAAACAAATTATTACCTTATTTAAAACTTGTTACATTAATTGTTAAAAATATATTAATATTTGCCAAATGTATTGTATTAATTTGGTAACAAGGAATTTTGCATTACTTTATATTTAACATTATTTTAAAACTCTGCTATATGGAAATAAGAAAAGCCCATGTTTCAAATATTAGTGAGTGGTTAGGCTTAGAAGCAGAGTGTGCATTTCTGTTGCTTGGCAACCATATCTTCAAGAAAGTTAGGAATAATTCCAGCTATTGCATTCCTGAAGGGTTAAAATACTTAATTTACTGGATTTATTTAAAGTAAAGTTTTTACCTTGTTTTCTTTTTGTTTCTTGTTTTATTCTGTTTTCAATTGCTGTATCTTTTGGAGGTTTCTGTAAAAACTATAACTTTTAACTTTTTAAAACAAAGAGAGAGAGCAGAATTGCGGAGAGGCGGGGAAAGGGGGGGGTGAAGAGCAACCTAGGAAGGTAGCGAGACCTGAGCCAAGAGAGATTAACTCTATCAAGATATTTGAAAGTACAGGCAGCAGCAGCAAATTTAGCAAACTAAGAAAGCATATAAAGGACAAAACTTAACCGGTATGTAAAAATATTTGAGAAAGAAGGTTCTATTTTCAGATATGAGCGCGGAGTGTGGTTCCGTGGGTCAAAGCAGTTGGGAACCTGCACAGTTAGGAACCGCGCCCCTGTTTTTTATCCTGGCTTTGAGAGGAGAATGGGGGTAGTTACCTGCTCTTGTAAAACCTGAATTTGTTCCCCCAATGTCTGTTGCTTTTGTGTGGATGCCAAATGGATGGCGGGAGTGCCCTTTTTTGCTGCAGTTAACGGGTTTTGGGCAACTCCATGTGTTAATGCATCAATTCTAGGTGTTAACCCACTTAATTTTGGTTTTTTACTTTGAAATTCTTTTTTATTCACTCCCCTGCGATCGAGTCGCAGCTCCTGTCTCCTAATGTGCTCTGTGAACTGTTTCATATTTTCCTTCATCTGATTTACCAATTCTGTGAAAGTATTGTTTGCTACTCTTTCCTTCTGTGCACTTACTTGTCCCATTCTGACAGGCACCAGTCTAGGTCTCAGTTTAAGTTTAACTGGAACCTGGCTTTTATCATAAGGTGGTGGTTGCAATGCAGTGGACCCCGTTTCATTTTTTAATTTTACTAGGACCACCTTTTTACATTTCTGTCCCCATTCTTCAGGCACAGGGTAGCTACCTGAAGCTTGCTGTTTACCACCAATATTTATAACAGGGGACGGCACTTTTTGCTTCTGCAGGTTTTCTACAGCTGTTTCCAATTTTTTATTTTCCTGCTTCACTTGCTCGAGCATATCATGAGTTTGGACCGCCTGTTGCCCTGCTAACAGAGCTTGGGCTTTCCAGTGCTCGACTGCCCGGGTAAACTCTTCTACTTCTCCTGTTTTCTCTGTTACTTGTTTGGCCAGCATTCCAGCATGCTGTCTGAGCCATCTCACTGCCAGAGACATGAGTTGCAAAATTCTTGCTTTTTTACTCTTATTACTGTTTCTCAGAGCCTCGGTTTGTACCATCGCTCTACATAAGCCAGTCCATGTTTCCCCACTCTCTTTTTAAAATTCATATGGACCCCCCTTACTGGCAATCCAGCGGGTCCAAGAGTTATCAAACTCCGTGGGGATCATAAGGGAGGGGATTAGGGGGTTCCCTAGCTCGAGGTTTACTGCCATGTTAGATAGCGATTCTTACCATGGCAGTTTCACTTACTCACCAGATCAGCGGTCGGGGTCACCAGTGTTGTCAGATGCTACCGGTGTGGTGCTCTGGTTGCTCCTCTGTTGATATCACTCGGCTGCGTGCGTATGTTCCCTCTGTGTGCTGCCCCAGCTCTGCGCAGATAGCTGACACAGCAAACCCGACGAGAACCCCAATAACCACAGAGTCTAGTAAGATGCAAAGTCACTTCGGACTAGGTTTATTGCGATCTCGGACACAATGGCAGTTCCCCGTAGATTACTTAGTCTACCGGGCATACTACGAAAAAGTGCCTCTTGGCAAGGACCCGGCTCAGTGGCGGGACTTTCCACTGCCCCCGTGGCCGGACAAAGACACCACCCCAGGGATACATTTTTATACACAGGTACAAACAAGTTACACATCACTCCTGACGTATTGAGGTGCAACCCCTCTACGTAGCAAGGTACAACCCCTCTACGTAGTAAGGTGCCGCCTCTCACCTTGTACATGTTGGTTCGATCAAAACAACTCTATCCATCATATTACCCTTTTGCCCCTGTCATTGGCATGGGTCGGCCTGTTCCATGTTGTTGCAGGCACAGAGGCCCGAGGACAGCAACAGCGGGGTTCGTTGCCCGGCGTGCTTCGCACCAATAAACATACCGGGGTGGAGAAACAATCAAAGTTTATTTGAGATCTCAAAGTGGTGCAAGGAGACAGGCAAGTCTCAAATCGAGCACATCAGTAAAAAACAGTTTCTCTCCTCTTATACTTTACAACTAAGCCCCCCCTCTCTCCCCCTCTACCACTCCCCCCTACTCTCCCTCCCCTCTCTACCGAAGACATGTTCATACATTTAAGCCGTTAAATCATTCTAGGGCTATAAATCTAGCTTGTTAGTAACATTCCTCTAAACAGTCATTTGGTTCTGTTTACCCTTAGTTTACTACCCCTCCTCCAGCTAGAAACATGCAAACCTCATCATTATTGCTTAGGACCTGGTTATGAGCAAGGTCGTAATTGGTAACTGGCTATTTACACATTCCAATTCCTGTCCTTGGCTTTTGAGGTCGATTAGAGTTAAACATGGAAGGACAGAGTTTAAACATGGAAGAACTTTGGTTCATATATATAGGCCTAATGATGTCAACAATTCCCTCCTTTGAGAATACTCAACAAGCTTTTGGCTGAGTTTTCTCATATTCTGTAGACAAGATACAATTGAGTGCCATAGAGCTAGGGTTCTCAATGAGAGGGTATGCTGGGATTTCTGGGGAACGGGGGGCACAAAGCTCACGGAGGAGCAATTTAAAACAAGCAATCAGGAGGAGGGTGACCAGGCACAGTACCACACCTGTGAGGAGGAGACGCACAGGGCTATTTCCCAGTCCTCCTAGGTTGGGCAACCAACCCCAAAGGGAATCAAAAACTGTGGGTTCCCTTTCCTGAGCCTTCCACTGCTCAAAAGCCTGTTCGGCTGACAGGACGTGCTTGTTAATGTCCTGTGAGTTTTCTGGGACATAAGTACAACACTCACTCCCAATAAGGACACACACTCCACCCTGGGAGGCTAAAACATAATCTAAGGCCTGTCTGTTTTGCAGGGACAGCAACTGGAGCTGGTAAAGCTCTGAGTTAAGGCTTTTCTCTATGGCCAAGGTCTCATTGGCATACTTGGTGAGAAACACAGAGAGCCTACGATAAAACTGAGCCAGTCGTCCCAACCCATAGGATGGGAGAAAGATCATACCCAATCTGTCTCCTTCTGTAATGGGCTCTGGGGTGGCATACAAAGATCTATGCTGCCTAGGGCGGCCAGGGGGCAGTTTAGGGAAGACACGAAGGGGAGGGGCAAGATATCCTAGGTAGCAGCTTCCATACCACCGATGCGGTAGCCACTTATAGGCAGAGGTACCGCAAATATAAAAGGAGTGGCCATTCCCTACCAAGCCATTATAACCGCTACTCCACCTATTTGTTTGTCTGTCATTAAACGATCCGAACCGGGCGGTAGAGTCGGATTTGCCTTTAACATAGACAGGGATGGAAGCATCACTGTCAGGGGATAAATAATACTGACAGGTGCTATTCCCAGCAAACCAGGTGTGATTGCTGGACTTAAACTGTCGATAGCACACCAAACCAGGGGCCACTGGCCGCAACCTAATAGGGGAAGGGATATACGTTGAGTTGGCCTGCGGTTTCCAGGGGTCGTCCCTTAACGCATACTGGGACTCAATGGTACAGTTCTGTGACAAGGGGGTACCCAAGGCATTTTTCCCTCTACTGAACCATCCCCAACAGATATCTGACCAATTCTGGGGAACTACCCTCCAGGGTAACCCTGCAGCATGGTGTGGGATTTGGGAGCATACCCAGCAGTTAGAGAGGTTAAACTCTTGGGCAAAGCAAACCTTCAGGGACTCATATGTGTTTGTCTCTAAGTTAGTAGGGATTCCTTTCCATCCCGCATGTGCCTGGGGGGAAACGGGAGTTAACAAGAGGAGTGTCTCTATGGCAAAGAGCACCACTGTGGCAGACCCTAGACCTGAACTCATATTGGGCAGGTGACCCTAGGGCGTAACAATCACAATTCCCCAAATACCCACAAAATAACAATCACCAATAGCAAGCAGATTCAAAACAACAGGGACCAGGCCACTAGGTTAGGCCGGCCCTGTGAAAATAAACACAACCAACGCTCAGAGGTCTCGCGGGGAGTGCGCTGTGACTGTTCAAAGAGATCACAGGGCTTTCCCCGCAGACACTATTGTCGCCTGAATAACAGCTTAAGTCCCAGATCGTTGCTGGCAGTCTTCTCTGCAGGCTGGACGGTCCACCGTTCAGGAGCAGGCACTGCTTTCAGGCGAGAGTGATGAATCCAGTTCTTGTGTCCCTCAACCTTTGCTGCTGTATGGGAGACCAGCAGGACGGTGTGAGGTCCCTTCCACTTCTCTTGGAGAGGCTCGTCCTTCCAAGTCCGAACGAGTACGGAATCGCCTGGCTGCAAGGAGTGGATCGGGGCATCCAGCGGGAGAGGCTGCAAATCTTTGGTATACCTGTGGAGAGAACAAAGAACAGCAGACAGAGAGCACATGTACTGAGATAAGAAGCCACACCCCATTTCCCACTCCCCTGCCAGAACCGGTGTACCATTCATAGGCCATGCCCTTCCAAACATAATCTCGAAGGGACTGAGCCCTAACCTGCCCTTAGGGAGAGCACGAATGCGGAGCAAAACAAGGGGCAAAGCATCAGGCCACTTAAGGGAAGCCTCTTGGCAAACCTTTGAGAGGTGCCGCTTAAGAGTCTGATTTGTACGCTCCACTACCCCACTGGCCTGCGGTCGCCATGGCGTGTGAAGCTTCCAGGGGATCTGTAGGGCATCCGATATCTTCTGAACGACTTGGGATGTGAAGTGTGTTCCATTATCAGATTCCATCCACTGGGGAAGCAATCTGAGCCTTACTCTGTGCCACTCGATATCCTCGGAGTCCAACAAAGTTCAGGAGGCTCACAGTGGCTTTAAGGCAAGAGGTTAGACCCACAGCAGCAATTAACAAGTCATCCACATATTGCAGGAGGAGGACTTTGTCCTCGTTGTCCCACTCCTCCAAGTCTCTAGCCAGGGCCTGGCTGAAAAGGGTGGGGGAATTTTTAAATCCCTGGGCCAGCACTGTCCAGCAAAGCTGCTTTCTAACCCTCCTTTTGTCCTCCCACTCGAAGGAGAAAATCTCCTGAGACTGGGGGTCAACCGGAATCGTGAAGAAAGCATCCTTTAAATCCAGGACTGAAAAATGGGTGTACTGCCCCCCTATAGAGGCCAACAATGTATACGGATTTGGAACAAGGGGGTGTAGAGTCTTAACCCGCTCATTAACTGCCCTCAGGTCCTGAACCAGCCGGTATGTGCCATTGGGCTTTCGCACGGGCAGAATGGGGGTGTTCCAAGCTGACTGGCATTCTCGTAGTACACCGCACTTTAGGAACTGGTCTATAGTCTCCTGCAGTCCCTCTCTGGCTTCCCTTTTGATCGGATACTGCTTGATTCGCACTGGACCTTTTCCTGGCAAGAGCTGAACAATAATAGGAGTATGATGGGCTGTCTTTCCTGGGATCCCTGATGCCCATACCAGAGGAAAAACCCGCTTCTCCCACTGACTCCACTCTGGGGCTTGCATAGCTGAGGGCTCAATTGCAAGTGTCATTATCCAGGCATTCTCTGGGGGTAAGGTGAGGCTTATTTCATCTTGAGTGAAATGCAGGGTGGCACCTAAGCGACAAAGCAGGTCCCGTCCTAATAGTGGCATTGGACAATCGGGGAGGTAAACCAGTTTGTGAGATAGAGTTCTGTTCCCCAAAGCACATTCCGCTGGGGCATATACTGGGCACTTAGTTCCTTTCCCTGTGGCTCCCACCACAGTGAGGGAATCTGCCACAGGCAGCTGAAGGGGTTGGTTTACAGCAGTTCGTGCAGCTCCAGAGTCTATTAAAAAGTCTATGTCTGAATCTCCCACCCGCATTTTTACTCGGGGTACCGGGGGCAGGATAGTCCGTCTCCCCTGACACCCCTATTCTTGATCCTCTGCTGCCATCATAGGGGTACCTTCCCTTTCGGGGCACTCATTTTTCCAATGTCCCTCCTTTCGGCACATGGCACACTGATTGCGACCCAGACGCCTTTCCTGTAAGCCAGGGCACCCACGCCCACGTCCTCTCATTCCCCGGCCCCTTCCACCTTCCTGAAATCTTCCCCTGCCACCAGCCTGTACTGCTGCAACCATCATTTTCACTTGCCTCTTTTCCTTTTCTCCCTCCCTAAGGCTGTAAGCCCTGTTTGCAGTTTCCAGAATCTGTGCCATTGTCATGCCCATCAAATCCTCCTTTTTCTGCAGTTTCCTTTTAATATCAGGGGCAGCACAGCTGGTAAAGATACCCTTTATAATTGCCTCAGTAGCCTGATCATCGGGGTTTGCATTAGTAGTTTGCCTGATGGTATCCCGAATACGCTGCAGAAAAGCAACCGGACTCTCTTTTGGCTCCTGTACTAGCTCATACGGCTTAGCCCAATTGTTATGTCGGACAGCTGAGTGTCGGAGACCATGTAATAGGAGCTCCTTGTATACAGTGAGAAGGGTGAAATCCGCCGGCACGTTAGGATTCCACTGGGGGTCTGCTGTAGGGACCTGAACTGCAGCAACAGGGACGTTTGCTGCATCTGCCTCATGTCTATGCTGTGCCTCCTCCCGTGCCTTAGACACAACCTGATTTCGCTCCACCTCAGACAGCAGGGTCCGCATAAGGATATTACAATCATCCCAGTCAGGCTTATGGCTAGCCAGACACCCTTCAAAGACCGAGATAAACTTGCTTGGATTCGTAGAAAATTCCCCTGCCTGTGTCTTAAAAGCTGCTAGGTCCACTGGGTTAAAAGGCACATGGGTATAAACCTGCATTGTAGTGGCTGGGCGATTATCTGTTCCAGTACGGGCTATCCGAGTCTCAGTAATCAATGGATAGAATCCCACCGAGGGGGCAAGAGCTGGGACCTGAGGCACCCTGTCTTTATATGGTGGGGGTGTTGGAGCCGAAGGGGACACCGACTCTGCCATCACAACCGGGGGAGGGTTCTGGGGGCTAACAGTAGTTACTACCGAACCTGTCGGAGTCAAATTACACCTTTGCAAAAGATCTGACCTATTTCTTCACAACATAAACAACTGTACATACATATGTTCATTCCATTTACCCGTTCGCTGACAAAACAGAAGCAATTGAAGGATCATATTATAATTAAGTGATCCCTCCGGTGGCCACCTTTCCTGGTCCTCTAGCTGATATTGAGGCCAGTCTACTGTACAGAATCTTTTCAGTTTACTTTTAATCAACGGATCCGATCCAAACACTTTCCAGTTCACCAGAATGCATTCTAAGGGCGTACACCTTGCCCTGCCTGCAGTACTCTGCCCCTGCCCCATACTTTAGGGAGACACTGGGCGTCCCCAGGTCAAAACAGGTAAAGTCCCCACTGGACTGTTCCTACCTTATCCAAGGGTCCGGTTCTACACCGTCGCCCGCAGCTGCTTCTCCACTAATCGATCGCGTTGCACCATTGTACCCTCCGGGGTCGAGCAAACCACGTCTCCGCCGAGGCCCCCGATAAAGTCACCGGTGAGCTCTGGGCGTCGGTCGTCGCCGCAATCCGTCGACCTCCGAGAGGGGTCCGGGCAAGGCTAAATTTCAGCCTCGAGCCCACCCAGGGACGCCAAGACTGTTGCAGGCACAGAGGCCCGAGGACAGCAACAGCGGGGTTCGTTGCCCGGCATGCTTCGCGCCAATAAACATACCGGGGTGGAGAAACAATCAAAGTTTATTTGAGATCTCAAAGTGGTGCAAGGAGACAGGCAAGTCTCAAATCGAGCACATCAGTAAAAAACAGTTTCTCTCCTCTTATACTTTACAACTAAGCCCCCCCCTCTCTCCCCCTCTACCACCCCCCCACTCCCCCTCCCCTCTCTACCGAAGACATGTTCATACATTTAAGCCGTTAAATCATTCTAGGGCTATAAATCTAGCTTGTTAGTAACATTCCTCTAAACAGTCATTTGGTTCTGTTTACCCTTAGTTTACTACCCCTCCTCCAGCTAGAAACATGCAAACCTCATCATTATTGCTTAGGACCTGGTTATGAGCAAGGTCGTAATTGGTAACTGGCTATTTACACATTCCAATTCCTGTCCTTGGCTTTTGAGGTCGATTAGAGTTAAACATGGAAGAACTTTGGTTCATATATATAGGCCTAATGACATCAACAATGTTATCTGTGGAATGTTCCAGTATAGTGTGTTCTGTACTTTAACTTTGCTAGGTGAATATATATTTATGCAACATCAGCCCTTTTCCTGCCAGCTTCTGTGAGCAGGACCTGCCTCTTGCTCACAGCTTAACTTTGCTTTATGTTAGCAAAGTCTTGACCATTACTTTAGTTCAGGCCTTAGGCCTCATACCGGGCCTCTGATACCAAGGTTTATATCTTAGGGCCTCCTCTTACTACACCAGTCTTCTGGAACTTCCCCAGTGCTCCAACATTTATCGAAAATCAATATTAACAATCCAGAAAGGTCTTCAGCCAGCTCTTTTAAAACTCTTGGATGCAACTTATCTGGACTTGCTGATTTAAAAATGTCTGACTTCTGTTTAACATCCTCCAGAGATACTAGTGGAATGGAAAGAGTGTTATCTCCACCATATCATGAGACTATATCATCTGTTTTTTCCTCCAACTACAAAATAGAAATATATATTAAACATTTTTTGCCTTTTCTACATAAATATTGATAATTCTATCATTTCCATCTAGTAATGGACCGATACCATTGTCAAGATTTTTTTTGTTCCTAATATAGTTAAAACATTGTTTAAATAGCACTGAAGATTTGAACTCCCTCTTTGCTACCCAACTCATTGAGTGGGGTGAACTCTACCACCATGCTACTGTTTCACTTTAATGAGGTATATTAACCTCAGGGTCCCAGTTTAAATGTTGTTATGCAGTGTTGCCTTCTTGGCCCGAGCAAGTCTTGCAGGGTTGTTTCCATTAGTATGAGAAATCAATGATATAAGTCAGGTATATTCTCAGAGTAATCTTGTTTATTTACACAAAGTCCTGTTTACTTCAATTCAGTAGAGACAAACAACAACAGGCAATTTCCTTGCTCAGAACTTGTCAGCTGTGCCACACCAGTCAGCTCTGTGCCCAAGCAGTTCTGTCTTTCTGCTTTCTGCCAGGGTCATGCTCACAACTTCTTCTCCAGATTTCCTGCCTCTGTCTCTTTCCAGGGTGCAATACAGACCTGTGAGGGGCTGTGTCACCACCTGCCCTGCAACCTTAGGTGCCCCTCAATGCTTTGCTTTTATAGATCCCAACCTGGGCTGCTCACAAACAACAAAAGTGTCTGTGCATAGTTGCAGTCCTGGTCCAACAACTCTGACCCCAGCCCTCTGTGAGCAACACATCAGCCACACTCTGGCTTCCAGCAGCCTTGGTTACTACTTGCAGGATGACCCAGCACACTCCCAGCCCCAGATTTTCCCCCAAATCTGTGTTCTGCCCTGTCCAACTTTCTCCTCGGCAGTTCAGATATTATAGGTCCGTTGCCCCCATTTAAGGGGTCAGTACCGAACAGCCTGCTACTTTAATTGGAGTTACCAAACAGCTGTTTAAACACAACAGGGGAGTAGTTTTGATTTAACTACAAAGAGAGAGATTTTTAAGTGAGTACAAATATAAGGTATTAAAGTCAGAAATGATTACAAGAAAAATAAAGATAAAACACCTTTTAATGGCTAAAACTTAACAAACTAGACTTGGTTCAAGATAAAATCCTTTCCAGGCGTTGTGAGCAATATTGCTGACCAAATTTTCAGGTTGGATTCTCCCCCTCCCCCAAAGTCCAAAGGCTGATTCCTTTGTCATCATAGGTATGTGTTTGCCCCTCACTTTTATAGTCCAGTCACACTTTGCAATGCATTTTCCTGGGGGTTATCCCTAGATAAAGTTCCTTCTCGCTTTGAGGACAGAGACATGGAGTCTAGTGGTGAAAGAGGTTCCATGTTGTTGTTCGCTCAAATGCAGCTCAATCTGTTCCTATCCCCACTTCGTTGCCAAATAACGACAACTTGACAGGTGATTGCCAATCAACTTTTACCCCTGGCTAGAGGCATTAGCATATCCTTTGTCTGAGAGGAACTGGTTTACCTGCTCTGGCTGTCCCGAGGACCCCGTTTACAACTTGTATTTAAATGGAGGTAAACACATTTCTTTGTTTAGGATAGACATTTTTAATAATTTCTGCCTGGTCAATGCTACACAGGTTTGAATATGTGACAGCAACATCAAACAGGGGAATTCATAACTTTACATATATTTTGCTACACGTTTCACCATAATATCATTGACCAGCAAGTTATTAGTTCTCAAATAATACCTCACAAGGCATATTTTATACAAAGATTATTACAGTGGAGTGTAGCGTGGTAATACAATGGTGCATTCAGTCACAGCCTCTAACACACACAGGTTGCAAATCAATATCATACACCCTTCCCCTGCACCTACATTTGCAACCAGTGACAGCATTCAGTCAACACAGGCTCTGTGTGCCATTTAGCCTAGTCCTTGAGTGGTAGCTGTCTTTGCAGTTGTCTTAACTATATGAAGGGGCTTTATTGCTCCTTTTGTTGAGCCTGAAAGAGGGGCTTGGCACAGCCATTGGCTTTAATTAGGTCTGTGATTGTTTTTGGATCTGACACCTACTCCTGGTAGTGGCCATTAGAACCTTTCAGCACAGCAATATGAATAATTTAATACACCAACTTTCAGTACTTTAAAGAGGCTGGGCCAGATGTTTGGCTAGAATAAATCAGTGTAGCTTTGTTGAAATCAGTGGGGCTACTAAAACACACAGCAGCTGAAGACCTGAGCCTTAGTCTCTCACCTCTCAGAAGAGTGCTCTCACCACTGAGCTATGGGATATTCTGTTGTGGAGTGCTGCTCCCTCAATCTCTCCTGTTGAAACTGTTCCATTGTGGCTGAAAGGGTGAATGGAGCAAGGGAACTGGACCCTGGGTCTTCCATCTCCTAGGTGGGTGCCCTAACCACTGGTTTATAGAGTCTCTCTCTCTCTCTCTCTCTCTCTGAACCAATGACTGTTCTACTGTGGATAAATACTTAAATAGTCATTTTTCCCCCGGATGGGAAATTGTGGTAGGGAAGACGAGACGGGTTGATTATCTCAAACCAAAATAAATCCTATCATAAATGTATATCAGATCTCTCCAGCAACTCTTATCAGTTGAATTTGCATTTGAGAGCCACATAAAATAGCTTGGGATAGAGTGAATTGATTCTTTTAAACATCTTGGCCTAACCATCTTCACTAAATGCACACAAATTTTGAAGATTTTTAAGCATTCCCTCTCATATCAGCAATTATTATACGTAGGCACTTCCAGGTTTAACACTTGATCCAACGCCTATTGCAGTTGATTGAAAGCCTCCCACGCTGGGATTTGGAAAAAAAGCAGTGTGCTGAGTCAACTTCTCTTCATCCTTGTTATGGAGCTTATTAGTCAGATAACCAAGCTTGTGGAAACAGAGAAAACTAATGTATGCTGATGATCTGGCCCTTTTGGCTGACGGCAAAGAAGTAACGGTAAATATGGATCAGAATGGGTATCTGTGTTTGAAGATCATGGTTTGAAGATGACGAAAACTAAAGTTATTCAAGTGGAAGAAGAGCTATTGATTGAAGTTTCAGGAGAGAAGCTGAATCAGAGGAAAGAATTTGTGTACTTGGGAAATACACTTAATACCATTAGAGAGCGATCTGGAGAATTAACAAGAACCCAGTTTTCGTGGACGGCAGAGAAAAAGGTAGCAGAAGTACTGTGGGACCGGCAAATAAATACCAAACTGAAAAGATAAATTGTTTTCTCTGTGGGTTTGTCCCTGCCTGCTCTATGGTTTGAAAACAGTGGTTCTTATGAAGATGGAAGAAAAGAAGTTAGAAGGAGAATGGCAGGCAAGTGGAGGGTTGACAGAGTGTGCATGGAAGAAATTAGGGAGTAGATTAACTTGGGACACTCAGTGATAGATAGTCTGGAGAGCCCATGGTTTAGGTGGGCTGGACATATGATAAGAGTAGGAGAAGAATGACCAGCAAAAAAAGCATGTGAGGAAGAGGACAGCAAGAAAGGATGTGGAAAACCAAGGATATGATGGAAAGACTCTGTCAAGAGAAATATGAAGAGAAAAGGACTGGAACTCATATGAATGCCATGGACCAGAAGAAGAGGCAAAAGTATCACAGGCACCTCAGACCCCATGTAAATGGGGAAAGGGGTTGAGAAGTGAAGTGAAAGCCTCCCATTGACTTCAGTGAGAGTTGACTATAGTCCTTAGATAAGATCACAGTTCACATTAAATCTCTAAACAGCCAAAAGTAAAGGGAAGCCTTTAAAGGAGCAAATGTTGAGTATGCTGCACAAAACAGCAAAGGAGGAAGCTTGGAATGGCAGAGTGATCCTGTCTTTCATATAATAATTAACGTTTCCTATAACCTCCATTTCATAATTCAGCATATTTCTGATGTCAATAAATTAGAGTACTACAGTTCTTGATACCATCAAAGCAATGTAGGACAGGGTGAAGGACATTCTCCTCTTCATTAGTGCAGCTTTGGAAAGATGGGTGTGGGAAGTGTAATATGAACATTTTGCCTTTGACAGAAGGTAGTGCAGCATCTCAGATAAATAGGGGAAGCATTATTGTAAAAATGCAAGGGAGTTTAAAGCTTTTAATGGCTTAATAAGATTAAAGATTTACTTTGATAAGTCTGACTTATCAAGGACCAATAAAAAATTTAAAAAATGCTACTGAATGGAAAAATCAGTTACCAAATCAGAAAAGAACTGATCAGATTCTTAAAACCCTGGAGGCACAAACTAAAGAATGTACAGTTGTATTTTTTTAATGAAGTAAAGTTGTTGTCCACACACAAAGGAATAATATACACTAGATGTGAGGAAATCCACCAATTAAAAACAAATTCTGTAAATAATACAGATTTACAGGCTAATTCCTTTGTGGTACACAACAGATTTCTGTGGGGACAGCAGAGTCCCTCACTTTCAAAAAAAATAGTTGAGTCTAGTATGAGAAAGTTCAGCACCCCCTTTCCTTCCGTAGCTCCTGCTTCCTCATAAAACAAAGCTAAATGAAATCCACAGTGACACATGGATGAACAGTAAAATGTGCTCTGACTTTTTTGGAATATGCCCACTGGTAAAAATTCACCGATCTATGGAATGTTAATACCAGAAGTTACCAGTTCTACAGCCTCTATCTGCAGTATTTCATTCTCTACGCACAAGTGCCGGTTACTTCAACATTTTTGGTTTTTAAGCCCTATCAAAGGATGTGTTGGAGTGAGTAGCAATTCCAGCTTCACCATGTCACCTCAAAGGGAGGCTTTCCACAGAGGGAATTAATAAGTAGTTGTTGCAATAGTCTATCAAGGAAACTGATGATACGACATTGAGCTTTTGTAACAAAAAGGATCAGTGAACTGTGAGTCACTAATTTACCTGGCATACAACAGCTCTTTATGAAAACCTCCTATTCTGACATTGTGGGTGCAGTGATGGATGTGATCATGGCTAGAATCAGATGGCAGACTATTCTGTTTATCTCTTCATTCTCTTGACAAGTGGGGGAGGAGGGCAGATAGGAATACAGGAGCTGTTTAGTTAGCTGCAGATTGGCATGCCTGAAAAATTCTGAAGGGTCCTCCACCCTGCAACCCCACTGTGATTTTGCAACTAGTTAGAGGCACGGATAGCTTAACTGGTTACAAGTTACATGGTGTGGTTTGTAACAGCAGCTTTTCTGCTGTCACAACTGGGTTTTTTCATCCGCACGCACTGCCTAACTGTGGCCAGGTCTACACCCAGCCGCTAGTTCGGCGGCTGGGAATCGAA
The DNA here is from genome assembly GCF_028017835.1 of Emys orbicularis. Taxonomy (NCBI): domain Eukaryota; kingdom Metazoa; phylum Chordata; order Testudines; family Emydidae; genus Emys; species Emys orbicularis. The sequence continues at coordinate 169,527,537 of NC_088683.1, forward strand.
GTTCTGGGTTCGATTTATCGCGTCTGGTCTGGACGCGATAAATCGATCCCGGAAGCGCTCGCCGTCGACTGCGGTACTCCAGCTCGGCGAGAGGAGTACCGTGGAGTCGACGGGGAGCCTGCCTGCCGCGTGTGGACCGCGTCTGAACCGTGGTAAGTTCGAACTAAGGTATGTCGACTTCAGCTACGTTATTCACGTAGCTGAAGTTGCGTACCTTAGTTCGAATTTGGGGGGTAGTGTAGACCAGGCCTGTGTTTTTACAAGTGAATTCTGGGACATTCTAGCCTGTCAAGCCTCAGGGGCAGATGCCTGCAGCCAGGACTATGGGAATGTTTTAATAAGTTATGCTCAGTATTGTTAGCTGCCTAGTCTGGCCCTTGGTTCCTGTAACCAGTTAGGCACACCAGTGCCACTGTAACAGGTAAAGTTAGTTCTTAGGCTATGTCTACACTACCATGAATGTCAATATAACTTATGTAGCTCAGAGGTGTGAATAAACCACCCCCAAGCAACATAAATTACACTGACATAAGCGCCGGCGTGGACTGTGCTATGGCAGTGGAAGAGCTTCTCCTACCAACATAGCTACCATCCCGCATTGGGGGTGGATTAATTAATTTGACAGGCGAGCTCTCCTCCATTGGCTTAGAGCTGCTACACTAGAGAGTTTACAGCGGCACAGCTGTACTGCTGTAAGCTCTCTAGTGTAGACATAGCCTTAGTAAGAAAGTTCCCAATCGAGCCCACAATCCAGAGAGTAACTTCCATGGATCTTCCCTGCCATGCAGACAGGGCAGGAGTGGGTGGGCTGGAGGTAGGCCAAAGAAATGCTTCATGTCCCACCCTGAGCAGTTCAGGGGCCGAAAAGCCGTACATTCTGGGGCTGTATTACTTTTCTGTTTGCCCTCATCTTGGCAGGGGGCTCCCCCTCTAAGAACTAAGGCTATGTCTACACTATTAGAGCCACAGTGTTAAGCAGCAGGACCTAAGCCATAATGGGCCAGAGCTGCTTGGAGAGTACAGAATCTCCATGAGGATCTGAGGAGAGCTGCAAAGCTTGTGGACAAGCCATGCAGCCGGTTCCACTGTGGGGCATTCTCCAACCTTCAGAATAGAGAGACAGGAGAAAAATCTCTGCAAGGAAAAACCTTGTAGAGATTTCTTCCACTATAACCTCCTTCCATGGGATTTCCCACACCGTAGGCAATAGGGCCAAAAGTAATGTCTGGCAAAGGCAACAGACTGACTATTATCATAGGGCTCATTTCATCCAGGACTTTTATTTGCTAGGATGAATTTGAGGGCTGCAGGATTTTTTCCTCTGATATTTTTACATACATTTTGAACTGCAGATGGTATGCATGATTAACAAAGACAAATATCACATTTTACCTAGGTGTGTACCCATCTAGGTAGTAGGATTTAGTTCATAGCAGAGGGAATCAAGTACAGGATTAGGAAATGCCATTTTTGCTCAGATAAGAGCTTGCCAAAACCTGGAATTTGAGTAGGAATATTCAAATAGGCATTAGTAGGCTGTTTTTAGAAATAATTTGTGGTTGAATTTATTGCTCATGAGTGAGTAACTAATAGAGTTGGCTGGAGATGAGGATCATGTAAGCAGGAACTGTGCAAGTTTTCCTACATATCTTTACACATGTAACTCAGCTCTGGGATGCAACCCCTTACCCCTTGTTATTCTACTCTGAGGTCTCTCAAACAGAGGCTGACAATCATACGAGGTTGTGACAAGCTGTGTGGATATGGTATAGTTTTTCTGAGGCATAATCAAATGACTACAAGGCACTCCCTGGCACCAGATTTATTTTAACATTGGCCTTCCCAGGCCTCAAAGCCAGATCTCCAGTGATAAAAGGAAATCCATTCTCCTTAATAAAACAATGAATATTTTCTGTTTTGGAGTTGTAGACTAAGCCTTGCCACACAGCAACTTTTTACCATTCCTCTAAATTGGCAATAATCACAGTTCACGTCCACACAGCACACAGTTAATAAGCAGAGAATCTCATCTGTGTGCCACCCCTGCTAGTGCACTGTGGGATGTCTGTCTACACAGAGTAACAGGCGGAAAGAGAACCTGAACACTTCAGTTCTATTCAGAAATAAAAATGGTTAATTGCCCCCACCCCTTAAACTGTAGTTTGGGGCCTGGTGGAATCACTACAAGATGGTACTGGTGATATATACAAGCTTTTGATGAGATCACCTCTGGTTTCTTTTCACAAGTGATTCATTTCTCTGTAATTTCTGCAGTACTGTATGAGTACCCCTAATGATCTATGTGTACATTACTCACATTTCCCACAAGAAAATGCTAATCTCATTTAATAGGGATTCTGTATATCATCTGGCCCAGTTAACAGTTCAAGTTAATTAGTCAATTAACAGTATTGACTCACTCTTTCAGTCACACACGCACACACCCTCTTTCACACATCCACCACCTCTCTCCCATCACCCTCATTTGTTGTTTTTTCATCACCAAATTCACTTCAGAATAGCTCTCCTTGTTTGCAGAGCAGTCCAGAGACCCATGCTACCCAACCTTGCTGACCAAAAGTGCACCTATTAACTCTCCCATTTAGTCCTTTAATCTGGGGTTCACCTCTGTCACCTGGTTCTCCAGAGGTGGGTGTGCCTCACTCATTTGTGACAAAAACAAATAACGAGTACAGCTGGGTGAATTAGTCATTGTGAATGTGTTATCTGATTAATTTAGCATTTGTGTGTGTGTGTGTGTGTGTTTGCCAGTCATTCACAAATAGATCATAATTTAACTAAATGAATATATTATTCAGGAGGATTCATTTACATTTATTTGTTAGGATTAAAAAAATGCAATTATATGGTTCATGAAGACTTCCAGTTACATTTGATAGTACAAAAAAAGAATACAAGAGGGCCCCAAGCCTAGCGAGGGGTGTGTTTTGGTCACTACCGTGATGAGAGAGGGAAGAAGGACGGGACAGTCTGGGTCCCGTGAGATTTCTAGCCCACTACAGGACTTCTGGGGTAGGTTTGAGGTCTCACGGGATTGGCACAAGGTTTGGAGCCGTAAGAGCCATTTGCTCAGAGACACTTTCTGTTTGCTGGTTTCTAGCCGTCAACCCTCCTTCTTCTGCCTGTCTGGATGGGGCCTCAGTGGGACAGCCTCCCTGGGCTCTGCCTCCTGTTGCTGCAGGTGGGCCAACAGCTGTGTGAGCTGGCAGGACCATGCCTGGATGACTACCTCAAAGCAATTTGCTTATGTGGTGCCCCATGTGAAGCTCTGGGGCCAGATCCTGGGCCAAAGCAAGAGATACCTCCCCTCCCCTGAGGACCCTGGCAGGGCTCAGGGTGTTGCGGGTTAGGAATTCCTAGGGAGGACAGGGCTGAACTCCAAGGTCTGGACAGAACTGTTGGCCGCTCGAGGGGCTCGAGGGGACATCAAAGGTCCGTCGCCCGGTGTGCTTGGCACCAATAAAGACACCGAGGGGAGAAAGCAAGCCAAGTTTATTTCAGAGCTCTGAAATGGCACTAGGAGACCAGCATGTCTCAAATCCAGTGCAACAAATACAAATAACTTTTACCTTTTATACCCCAAACTGTTTGCATACATCTCTTTGTCTGGCTGTTCCCCTCACCCCTCCCTTCCAGTCAACTGTTACAATAAGTTTGTGAGAAAACTTTCCCAGTCTCTGCGACCTTGAATTAGACATCTGCAAACTAACTACCCCTCGGTTCCCTCCTCCTTATCTATATTATTTCTGCTAGTGTGAGTGAGACTGCAGCCATCTGCTAGAAACGCTGACCAATACATTTCTGCTTCAGCCTGCTACAGAGCATGTAAAGCAGTAAACACAGAAGTAGGTGAGAGCTCACAAGATGGAGTTTGGGGGTTCAGATAGACCCAGAGCAAGAGAGTTTCATCGACACTTTGGTCTTCCGCTCTCCCGAGTTACCTGGTAGCTATGCCTAGTGGACCCCAACAATCCCTCCTTTGAGAACACTCAGCAAACCTTTGTCAGAGTTTTCTCATACTCTAAAGACAAAATGCGATTAAGCTCCATACAATCAGGATTATCAATAAGAGGGTATAAAGGAACCTCTGGGAAGGGGGAGGTACAAATCTTACATATGAGCACTTTACAGCAAATGAGCAAAAGAACAAGAACAAAACATATCACCACACCTGTGAGCAAGATGCGAACAATGCTTCCCCCTATATCCCCTAGTTCCCCTAAACCAGGTATCCAACCCCAAAGGGAATCCAAAATAGTGGGTTCCCCTTCCTGGGCCTTCCACTGGTTAAAGGCCCATTCTGCTGACAAGATGTGCTTGTTAATGTCCTGTGAAAACTCTGGGACATAGGTACAACACTCTTCTCCAATAAGGGCACAGACCCCGCCTCGTGAGGCTAACACATAATCTAGGGCCTGTCGGTTCTGCAAAGCCAGCAGTCGAAGCTGGTACAGCTCAGAACTTATGCTTTTCTCTATGGCTAGGGTATCATTGGCAAACTGGGTGAGAAATTTAGACAGTCTTCTGTAAAGTTGGGCTAGTCGTCCCACCCCATAGGAAGGGAGGGCTATCATCCCAAACCTGTCTCCTTCACTGATGGGTTCTAAGGTAGCTCTCAAGGACCGATAGTACCTGGGACGACTTGAGGGAGCCTTGGGTAGAATGCGGAGGGGAGGAGCAAGATAGCCTTTGTAACAGCTACCATGCCAACCATTAGGAAGCCATTTGTAGGCACTAGTACCACAAACCCAAAAGGCTTCACCATAACTAGCCTTTCCATTGTTACCTTGTGAGTCCCGTAGGGTGGCTTGTGGGGAAAGGGTTACCACAAACCCAAATACCCAGAAGACAAAAAGAATTATTGACACTAAACAAGTCAAAAAATAACAAGACCAAATACATAGACCAGGTCAGCCTTCTGTGAGAAAATAAAACCAATGCTCAGGGTTTTCGCGGAGAATGCTGTGACTGTTCAGAGAGATCACAACGCATTCCCAGCGACCCTTACTGTTTTTTGAATAGCAGCTTAAGTCCCAAATCGTCGTTAGCAGTCTTCTCCACAGGCTGGACAGTCCACTGTTTAGGAGCGGGCACTGCTTTCAGTCGGGAGTGATGAATCCAGTTCTTGTGTCCTTCGACCTTTGCCGCTGTATGGGTGACAAGCAGGACGGTGTGAGGTCCCTTCCACTTCTCTTGGAGAGGCTCGTCCTTCCAGGTCCGCACGAGAATGGAGTCACCAGGCTGCAGGGAGTGGACCCAGGGTATCCAGCAAAAGAGGCTGTGAATCTTTGGTGTATCTGTGAAGAAAAGAAAGAACAGCAGACAGAGAGCACATATACTGAGACAAGAAACCACACCCCACTTCCCATTCCCCTGCCAGAACTGGGGTACCATTCATAGGCCATGCTCTTCCAAACATAATCTCGAAGGGACTAAGCCCTATACTACCCTTAGGGAGAGCACGAATGCGAAGTAACACAAGGGGCAAGGCATCAGGCCACTTAAGAGAGGCCTCCTGACAGACCTTTGAGAGGTGTCTCCTGAGCGTCTGATTTGTGCGTTCCACTACTCCACTGGCTTGTGGTCGCCAGGGTGTGTGGAGTTTCCAGGGGATTTGCAGAGCACTTGATATCTTTTGAACAATTTGAGATGTGAAGTGTGTTCCATTATCAGATTCCATCCACTGGGGGAGGCCGAAGCGAGGAATGATTTCCTTGACAAACTTAAGAGCCACTGTTTTGGCAGTGTTGTTGCGACATGGGAAGGCTTCAGGCCATCCGCTGAATCGATCCACTAAGACAAGAAGGTACCTGTACCCTTGAGTGCTGGGAAACTCAGTAAAGTCTATTTGCCACACCAATCCTGGGCCTGGGGTAGGTTTCAGGGTGGCTGGTGGCACTGCTACTCCTCGTCATGGGTTATTCTTTTGGCAGATTAAACATTCAGCTTGTACCTGTGATGCTAGGGGTTTAAGTCCAGAAGTTAGAAAATATTTATTCATGAGCTGGGTAAGAGCCTCTCTGCCTGCGTGTGTGGTTTGATGCAGTTTCTGCAACACCGGTCGAATCAGGCCCTTGGGCAGGAGGATTTTTCCCTCTGTGGAATAAAACCATCCCTCTTTTTCCTGGAGACTGAGACTGTCAGACAGGTTTCTGTCCTCTTGGGAGTACTGAGGGGCTGCAAGTTCACCCACTGATGGGATGAGGGCATGCATTTGGGCATTCTCCTCTGTTGGTGATTTCAGGGTAGCAGCTCGCTTAGCTTCCCTGTCTGCTCTGGCATTGCCCCTGGTTACATCTTGATCTTCCCTTTGATGGGCTTTGCAATGCACCACTGCTACTGCTGAGGGGAGTTGTACTGCTTCTAAAAGCCAGAGAATTTGAGACCCATGCTTGACCGGAGAACCTTGAGCTGTTAGCATTCCCCTTTGCTTCCACAAACCAGCGTGAGCATGCAATACCCCAAAAGCATACTTTGAATCAGTAAAGATATTAACCCGTTTGTCTTTTGCCAGCTCGAGGGCACGGGTCAGGGCCACTAGTTCAGCAAGCTGGGCAGACGTTCCTGCCGGTAAACTCTCAGCTTCCACGGTATCATGAAGAGACACAATAGCATAACCAGCCCTCCTTTGCCCATCCACAACAGTACTACTTCCATCTGTATACCATTCCAAGTCATCATTTGGGAGTGGCTGATCTTTTAGATCTGGGCGGCTAGAATACTGAACATCTATGATTTCTAAACAGTCATGTTCCTGCTTTTCTGTGTCTGGCAGCAGTGTAGCTGGATTAAGGGAGGGACAGATCTGTAGGGTGACTTCAGGATTCTCTAACAGCTTCGCCTGGTACCGAGCAACCCGAGCCTGTGTGAGCCAAAGACCACCCTTAGTGTCCAGCAAGGCTCGGACCATATGGGGAACATACACTTGCACACTTCCTCCCAGTGTCAGTTTCTCAGCTTCCCCAAGCACTAGAGCAGTAGCTGCGACCGCCCTCAAACAGGCTGGCCATCCCTTTGAAACTTGATCCAGTTGTTTAGAAAAGTATGCTACAGGACGCTTCCAGGCACCTAATAGCTGGGTAAGCATTCCCAAAGCTACCCCTTTTCGTTCATGCACATACAGTTGGAACGGCTTAGATATATCGGGCAAGCCGAGGGCTGGAGCTTCCATTAGCTTCCTTTTCAAGATCTTAAATGCCCTGTCCGCTTCTGGGGACCAGTGAAAGGGGTCTTGATCCGCTCCCTTAACACATTCATACAGAGGTTTAACCCACAGTCCAAACTCTGGAATCCATATTCTGCAAAAGCCTGCCATGCCCAGAAATGCTCTAAGCCGTTTACGGTTGCTGGGGATGGGAACTTGGCAGATAGCCTCCTTTCTTTCGTTTGAGAGCTGTCTCTCTCCCTGCCTGATGTGAAATCCCAGATATTGAATCTCTGTAAGAGCAATTTGGGCTTTGTTTTGAGATACCCTGTATCCTCGCAATCCAATAAAGTTTAGGAGACTTACAGTAGCTCTGAGACAAGGGATTAGACCCACAGTAGCAATTGCAGCAGGAGGGCTCTGTCTGAATTATCCCACTCCTCCAAGTCTCTGGCCAAAGCCTGGCCAAACAGAGTGGGGGAATTTTTAAATCCTTGAGCCAATACAGTCCAACAAAGCTGCTTTTTAACCCTTCTGTTGTCTTCATTATGCCTTGCAGTATTTTGCTGATCTCAGTTGCTTGGGCACATTCAGGCCCCCCTTTCTCTTGGTGGTCAGCCAAGTCTTAGCTGTGTACACTGTCCTTGGATGAGCCTGCTAGCTGTATTTTCCTCTCAGTTAACTCATTCTGTGCTTTTTCCTCTTCTCCCTTTCTCAGCTTCTTCTAACTTCCAAAGGAACCTTCCACTCTTCACTTATACACCTTTCCTCCAACCATTAACACATACTCATTGTCATCATACATCCTTTCCAGTAACATAACTTCTGTACAGAGCTTTGAAGCAACAAACCAGGATGAGCACACTCACTTCTGAGGATTCCACTCTGTACAACCTCTGGAGTCCAATAGCTTTCCCTTTTAAACCTTAAATGCCTTCTCTGTCTTCCTTCTTAGCCTTGGCTATAACCTGATTCCGCTCCACTTCAGACAATAGGGTTCTCATAAGTATATTACAATCATCCCAGTCAGGCTTATGGCTAGCTAGACAACCTTCAAAGATTTCTTGTGTTCCTGGACGGGCTACCACACTCTCAGTAATCAACGGATAAAATCCCACAGGGGGGGTACTCTCTAAAGCCTGTGGGGGTGGAGGAGCCGAAGGGGACACCGATTCTGGCATTACAACAGTGGGAGGGTTCTGGGGTTTAGCAGCACATACTACCGAGCCTGTCGGAGTCAAATGGCACTTGAGCAAAATATCAGTCCTATTTCTTAACACCATAAACGTATACGCATAGAGATGTTCATTCCATTTACCTGTTTTTTGACAAAACAAAAGCAACTGAAGGATCGTGTTGTAATTAAGTGATCCTTCCGGTGGCCACCTTTCTTGGCACTCCAGCTGGTACTGAGGCCAATCAACTGTACAGAACCTTTTCAATTTACTTTTAATCAACTGATCAGATCCAAACACCTTCCAGTTCACCAGAATGCATTCTAAGGGTGTACACTGTACCCTGCCGGCTGTACTCTGTCCCTGCCCCATACTGAGGGACACTCTGGGCGTCCCCAAGTCACAACAGGTAGACCTCTGGGCGTCCCCAGGTCAAGACAGATAAAGTCCCCACTGGACTGTTCCTACCTTATCCAAGGGTCCGGTTCTGCACCGTCGCCCTATCCACGGGACCAGTTCCTCACCGTCGCCCACAGCTGCTTCTCCACTGTCTGTGTGCGTTGCACCGTTGTGCCCTCCGGGGTCGAGCAAACCACGTCTCTGCCGAGGCCCCCGATGAAGTCACCGGTGAGCTCTGGGCGTCGGTCGTCGTCGTAATCCGTCGGCCACCAGGAGGGATCCGGGCAAGGCTGAATTTCAGCCTCGAGCCCACCCAGGGACGCCAAAACTGTTGGCCGCTCGAGGGGCTCGAGGGGACATCAAAGGTCCGTCGCCCGGTGTGCTTGGCACCAATAAAGACACCGAGGGGAGAAAGCAAGCCAAGTTTATTTCAGAGCTCTGAAATGGCACTAGGAGACCAGCATGTCTCAAATCCAGTGCAACAAATACAAATAACTTTTACCTTTTATACCCCAAACTGTTTGCATACATCTCTTTGTCTGGCTGTTCCCCTCACCCCTCCCTTCCAGTCAACTGTTACAATAAGTTTGTGAGAAAACTTTCCCAGTCTCTGCGACTTTGAATTAGCCATCTGCAAACTAACTACCCCTCGGTTCCCTCCTCCTTATCTATATTATTTCTGCTAGTGTGAGTGAGACTGCAGCCATCTGCTAGAAACGCTGACCAATACATTTCTGCTTCAGCCTGCTACAGAGCATGTAAAGCAGTAAACACAGAAGTAGGTGAGAGCTCACAAGATGGAGTTTGGGGGTTCAGATAGACCCAGAGCAAGAGAGTTTCATCGACACTTTGTTCTTCCGCTCTCCTGAGTTACCTGGTAGCTATGCCTAGTGGACCCCAACAGAACCCTGGTGGGGAAATCTGGCTACCTCAGGCTGTGGGCCATGCCCACCAGGGGCTGCTTGATACCTCTGCAGGACTTGAATTGGCGGTGGCAGCAGCAGCTGTTGGATGTGCACTTGGCTGCCTTTGCCCCAGCCAAACGTTCCTCCAGGAATGAGCCCAGTCTGCCCCCTACCTTTGGGGCGGAATTTAGCTGTTGACTCTACCTTGCTGTGTTAATCTAGTTGGTTCTTACCCTGGGCCCATCACAGCTCCAGCAGGGCAGTGTGGTGGCTGGGTTGACCGCCCTGATCTGGGACTAGGTCTGACACTCCTCAGTGTGATTCTTGCTCCTAGTGAAGAGCCCCTTTCTATTTGAGCATTTCCCTATGCTTGTGGTCTCTCCCTAATCTCCTGTGGAGCACTAGCCATGTTTGGAGCCTAAAGCTATGCACAGCTTAGAAACTGGCACTTTTGGAAGTGAAAATGGAAACCTCCAACCACTGGCAATAGGTAGTGTGTTAATGGTGACTTTGTCCCTCTGAGATGTGTCAGAAAGACTGATATAATCAGACACCTATCGAGGAGTGTCTCCTTTCCATTTCAAATATAGACTTGGGGTCCTTTCCTACAGCAGTTTAATGGGTTAAAGCCCTGCTTCAGAATCATGCCCTTTAGTTAGGGGTTTGCACACTTAGGTAGTTACATTAGGGCACACTTCCTTAATGTAGTTAGCACCTTAGACTGAGGAGGCTGTATCATGTCTGTCCCACCCCGAAGATGGGAAATTTCTACTCCTAACCCATACTGTGCTTACAACTGTCCATTGAATTCTAGTGAACTTAGCTGTCAGTGCCAATAAATCCAACAGTCCCTACAACACTTACAGGACGGAGGTTATGAAAGAAGTCCCCTCCTCATTACCCACCTCCTCCCCAAAAGTAGTGGGCCTGTCTCCTCTTTATCTCTGCTCCTCATCCGGGACTGCAGGAGACTTTGGCCCAATCTACACTAAAATAATTAGATTGACCCAGCTACATCACTAAGGAGTTTGAAAAATCTATGCCCCTGAGCGACTAAGCCAACCTAACCCCTGGTGTAATCAGTGCTAGGTCAACTGAAGAATCCTTCCGTTGAACTAGCTATTGTCTCTTGGGGAGGTGGATTACCTACACTAATGGGAGAACCCTTCCCATTGGCATAGGTAGTATCTACACTGACGTGCTACAGTGGTGTAGCTCAGCAGTGTTTCAAGTGTAGACAAGCCCTAAGTCCATGAGAATGCAGCCCTTTAAATTCTCATGTTCAATATAAGCTGGGGGAGGACAATCCATCTATGATTGGAAATCAAATTACGACTCCCACACCTTGCTGAGACCCACCCTTCCCCAGGGAAGCCAGTACAATTGGGATGTTAATAGATCATCTAGTGACAAATGCCTGGAAAGCCCTGTGATAATCACACATGGAACAAATACTGGTATGAGCTGCAGGAAGGGGTTCGTATGTGAGGCTGTGCAGAACTGATCTGGTTGTGAGCTTATTATGGCTGGTGTGATGTCTCAACAGAGACATTCCCCACCAGTGAACCCTCACTTTTAGAGCTAAAGTGACTCTGCTTGTTGAGTAAGTCCAAGGCGCCACCTCTATGCTGGAATCTCTGCCATGCTGGGGATATGGGTAAATATGGCAGCCACCCACGTACCTCCGTACCTCAGTGCTCATGAGACTGAGCCATGCCCCCAAAGCATGATGCAGCCTTCAGCCTTGCAGGGTTGCAGTCTGGTCTGTTAAATGGCAGAACCTGAAGGTACTTCCCCTGAGTCCTATATCCTAACTGGGGCATCAAGGCAAGGCATTGGTGTAGGTGGGAGCTTAACTCTCCTCACCAGCCAATGTCTGGATTATTACACTATGCCTTCAATGGCTCTCGGTGAGTCCACCTCTGTCCTTGCATACCATTCCTGCTCAAGCACATCAGTCTGTGCCAGTGCAGAATACTTCCAGTCAGATGGGTGTTTCATGGACCCATAGACTGGCTGCTGTCTGAGTGCACCAGTCACTCGCTGGATGAACTATACCAGATTCCTGAATGGGGAGAAATGGCTCAACTTGGAATTTCTTCCATGTCTCTCCTTGTGGGCCTTGAAGTGGGCATGGGGAGGGCAGATCAGGGGCTAAGATGAGCTGAACTACCCCTGGGATGGAGTCCTACTTGCCCCAAATGGTCCACACTTTGTGAAATGTGCACATTGTGCTCTGAACAGAGGCATCTCTGTCTCCTCTGTCCTCCCTGACAGGAATACACTTAACTCCACTCTTGCTGATTTAATGCCAGGACATCAGGGCTTATTCGATCTCATGTCTCACCCACTGCCCTGTGGAAGAGATTTCCCTTCCTAGCCTGGGACACAGCAGCTCTTCAGAGGCAGGGGAACAAGTGACTCTACCTGCATGGAATCCTTAATGTGACTAAGGCTCTCAAAAACTCTCTTCTCTTTAGAGTTGTTAACAATTAACACAACCAAACAGAAAGGTGCGTGCAATATTCATTTCACTGCCAAGCATGTGCCTGGGCTTAAGAGCAGCCTAGCTGATGCTCTTTTGATTGGAGGTCAGCAAATTCAGAGCACTAGCAGAGGAGGTTAGGGAAGTGCCAGAACAGATGCCAGGAGCCGCGGCCAAGAGAGCACTTGCACTGTGCACTGTTTCAGCTAAAACTATGTCACTTGAGGAGTTTTTTGGGGGGTTGAGGGTCTATCCAGGGCCTGGTCTACACCAGAACCCCAAATTTGGTGGTTCATGGTCTTGCTATAACTAACCAGTTATCTGGGGTGGCCTTTTACTGCAGGCCAGTGGGTCATTCAGACCCCTACCAGGCATTCAGGATCCACAGGATGTTGGAGGTTTGAGCCCAAGTTGCTGGGATGCAGAGCAATGTCAGGAAGCCAGTGTCCTTGCAGGTCCTTAGGCAATTAGTTGAGGTTCTTCTTTGGATTTACTGTTTGGGGGCTGAGGCTGTACTCTTCAAGGTTGCCTTTCTGTTGGCTTTCTTTGGAGCTGTCTGGGTCAGAATGGAGACTCTTCAGAGCAGGCTCTTGAACTACAGTACGTGCTCAACAGCTCAAGGTCTACAGATCAAAAACCGTTCAAACTAGGGCGAACAAGGCAGTTGCTCTGCACCACTCTGGTGAGGAGGACCTATGTCATGTATGGGCACTGCAGGCATTTGTAGCTCAATGGCTACCCCAGTGAGGGCCCCCTGTTCCTGCACGGGGGACTGTTCGTTACTAACCAAATTCCAGTTTGTGGGAGTGGTTAGAAAGGGGCTGTCATTCTTGGGCTTGCCACTGGAAGAGTAAGGCTCCCACTCATTCTGTATAGGAGCTGCAACAGCGGCTGCCCTGTTGGCTCTGGGGACATCAGAAGTCCAGGCTATAGGGCATGGGTGATCCAGGGCCTATAAGTCCTATGTGCAGCTGCCTGGCGGGAGGCTGATGCAGGTGATGGGCCGTAAGCACCCGTGTTTTTACCTAGGGCTGCTTCCTTCTCTATGTCTATACATAGACTATATCGGAGCACGCCTATGGCTGGGGATATGGATTTGCAGGCACAGCATTGTGCACTGATCTCACAGGAGAGCATGTAATTCAGCAAGGGGCTTGCGGCTGGGCCTGGGATTGGATGTAACTTTTGTCTTGGCACAGCAGATGGGGCATGTGCTGGGACAAGTTCATGCCTCTTTGCATGGACTGGTGCCCCTTGAGGACATGCTGTTAGCCACCTAAGGGAGAGCGACCTGGGAACACACTCCAGCTGATTTGGAAGGCTAACAGGGATATTGGACTGCTGGCAGATATGTTTCCTGGTATAGACATAGTATAATTGGAGTTACTAGCCTTCAAGGTTTGGGAGACTGCAGTCCACCCATGGAAAAGGTGGATAGGGTCTAGAGGAATGGCAACTGGAAAATATTGACATGGCTGGAGTCCCGAGAGGGCTCGGTTATCAGCCCAGAGTGCAGCTGAGCTCTATCGAGAGGAAAGAATGTGTTTCTCTGATATAGGGGCTGATTTGTTCCTGGATGATCTTGGTATTGGGTTGGCCAAATTTCTAGGTAGCCTGTGCGGGGTGGCAGGGGAATCAGCCAAGCAGATGCTGGCGCCTCCTTGCGGCAGTGCTCAGTGCAGAAACTCACTGATTTAGGCTCCAGATCCAAAAAGGTAACATAGTGGGCATCCTGAGGGCATCTCTTTACAAGATGGGAGCATCTAACCCCCAGTGCAAATGCAAACCAGGGGCAAGGGCACTAACCTGGGCGGACCTCCCTGCCAGCGCAGTTGGCGGCGGTGCTGGTTGGGGGTCAAGGTCCCATCTTGCCTCAACCCCCAAAAGGGGGAGCGATGCTAGTGAGCAATTGGAGGCACCCAAGAGACCCTGCTAGTGTGATGATTGGCTCTCACTGCAATGGGAACCCCCAAGAATTGGCAAAGGATCCACGGGGTGTGAGTGACTGTGCTGGGCTGTCCCCTGACAGGAAACTTGGATACAATTTGACTAATTAAGTTGTGGCCTGATTAAACCCATAACGTGTCAGCTTACTGCCTTCTTCCACCCAGTGAGCACACCTAACACTCTTGCTTCAGGGCATATGCCAACCACTAGCAGCAAAATGTCACCGATAGGAATGTTATCTATTGGTTTATTTATGCCGCTTCCTCTGAAGCATCAGATGATGGGCACTTTCAGAGTCAGGATATCATACTAGGGCCACCACTGGTCTGAGCCAATTTGGTAACTCTTATGTCCTATTCACAGGTATTCGCTGAATAGCTTGAACAAGTACATGTTAGTCTGTGGTTACTTGTGAATTAATGGTTTAAACTCTGTGTAAAATCCTGGCCCCACTGAAGTCAGTGGAGGTTTTGCCATTGACTTCAGTGGGACCAGGATTTCACCCATGTCTACAATTAGTTGCTATTCATCTCTTCTGTTGTGTGATTGGTGACCTTGGTCATGATATGATAGCATTTGTTTCCTTTTCGGAAGACTGAAATTTCTTTTTAAAATAAGAAAATAGTGACTGATGAATAGTGAATAACAAATGCATTTCTGGTACAGTTTTACAGGGGAATCATTTGTGCTAAAATGTTGGCAGTTTTTAGGATTCACAAACATTATGACAAATAAGCTGGCGCCAATCTGAAACCTCCCTAAAATCAAAGTTTGACCTTCATGAATAACAGCAGAGAGAACTTGGCACCATTTTTGTGTGACTATATTAATGAATGACTTTTTGTACTATTTGCCTAGTTCTAATTTGGAGTTTTCTTTCACCTTTCAAGACAGCAAGTCACTTTCCCTTCTTAAATCTAGCCTTAAGCTCTCCTTTTCTCTTGATTTATATAATCAGCTCTCAAAAGAATTGTTTTGATACTGAGGCTGGAGTATGATATATTAAAATACACTTTAGAGTGCTGTGTTTTAATATTCATTGTTATAGAAACTTTAGTTTTAAGTGCAGAGCCGCAGACGTTGCTCAAAAAGGTGCCATGTTGCCATCCCTAAAAAACAAATGATCTCATTTCACCCACGGAACCAATACAACCCATGCAGTGGCAGTGAAAGCCTCCTCACCCTGCTCCACCAATATGCCTCAGGTGTGACACGAGGAGCTGCCTCTAGAAATAAAATGCTAATCCACTTTCCACGGAAGTGAACCTGATCTAAAGCCCATTGAAGTCAATTGAAATATGTCCAATGATGCCTTGATCTACCTACTCTGAAAACTGCCAGCAAAAGTGCCAAATAGTTACAGTTCTCATACTCTGTGGTTACATGCGCTAATCCTGTGCAAAATGTATGCGATTCATGGACTTCGACAGCAGCTTTTTTTTTTGTTTTTTATTTTGCTTTTTCATTTTCCCCTCTTCTCCCAAATCCCATTTCCTTCACTGTTTCAGTGAAATGGTTATTTTTCACAATGAAAAATTGCTTAAAGGGAAATTGCAGCATGTTGTTGATGCAAAGTCCATCTTTGCTCAAAAACAAGGTTTACTGCTAGTTGAAAACTTCCCATTGCTGCTAGAAAATAGGCTTTTAGAAAATATGTACATAAAACATTTTCAGGAAAAAATAGGCCCATTTGTAATTTCTAATGAAATGTGGAAAACCTTGAATTTCAGGCTGGCTTTTGTTATGAGTATTTCACACATTTCCATTTGTGTCACCCATCCACTGGGAACTGGACTGAGACAACAAATTCATTTCACATAGGCCAATGGCAAGCCACTAGCCCTTTGGGGTGAAATCCTGGCCAAATTGAAGTTTGTGGGATATCACCCTTCATCACTATTACAGCTAGGAAAATACTGAATTTTTTTCTAAATATTCATCATCATCACTCCCATAACCACACTGGTCATTGGGGCACCATCACTGATGAGCAATCAATCAATTGTCTCCACCCCTGACGATTGTGTGTCAGTGCTTGAATCTCCATAAAGTTCATTCTTGTCCACTCTTTTATGTTATCAATCCATCTTGTCTTCTATCTACCTCTTCTTCTCTTCCCATGTACTGTCCCTTGGAGGATGATCTTGGATAGGCCAGATGATCTTGTTACATGCCATATCACTTCAGCTTGCTCTTCTTCACAGTCATCAGGAGGTCTTCATATGACCCAGCGCATTGGGTGATGATGTTGTGGACCTCTTCATTAGTGACGTGGTCCAAGTAGGAGATGCCCAGGATTTTACGGAAGAATCTCATCTCTACTACCTGTATTTTCCATTCAAGTTCTGCCGTAAGGGTCCATGTCTCGCACATATACAGAAAAATGACGATGGCCAATGCATACAGCAGTTTCATTTTGGATTCCAGGGAGATGTTCTTATTCCTCCAAATTGGCTTTAGCTTTGCCACTGCTGCTGTTGTTTGCACAGTTCTTGCCAGAATTTCTGCCTTTGATCCTTCATCAGTAGTGATTGCCCCCAAATACTTGAACTGTTTCACTGTCTCCAGCTCTTGTCCACTGACAGTGATAGGTGAGCTGATCCCGTCACGGTTTGTTTGTCATCAGCTTGGTTTTCTCTGCACTGATTTCCATGCCATATTTTGCAGAGGTTTCATCCAATCGTTTCACAAGATTGACAAATTCATCTTTGCTGCCTGCCAGGCCATCAATGTCATCAGCGAACCGAAGATTTGAGATTGTTTGCCCCCAAATGCTGACTGTGCATATGTGAACTTCTAGGGCCTCAGTCATTATGCGCTCCAAGTAGATGTTGAGCAGTGTGGGTGAAAGAAGGCAGCCTTGCTGGACTCCAAGAGTGGTGCGAAACCACTCTCCTATTGTGCCATTGATGAGAACTGCACTGCTGGCCTAGGCATACGGTTGTTTAATGGTAAGAATAAGCTTATGCCCAACATTGTACTTCATCATGGTTGCCCAGAGAGCTTTGTGACATTCTCTGTCAAATGCCTTCTTGAAGTCAAAAAGAGGTGGTAGATGTCCTGCTGGTGTTGTAAGTACTTCTCACATAGAACATGAAGGTTGAAAATCTGTTCTGTGGTACTTCTTCCAGCACAAAAGCCAGCCTGTTCTTCAGCGATGATATTCTGTGCTTGTGGCTTCAATCTGTTCAATATGACTTTCAACATCACTTTGCTGGGATGGCTAATTAAACTTATGGTCCGGTAATTTTGACACAATTGCAGGTTGCCTTTCTTTGGCAGAGTGACGTTTAGTGACTGAGTCCACGTGGAGGGCCACTCACGGGTCTGCCAGATCTTGTTGCAGATCTTGGTGAGTACATCTATTACTATTTCTCCTCTGAATTTCATCAATTTGGTTGGGATGTTGTCAATTCCTGTAGCCTTTCCATTCTTGAGTCATTTCACCGCTGTCTCTACTTCTTTGTGCAGTATTGGAAAGTCATCCTCCTCTGTTGAATCTGGGCTGTCTAGGACACTAGGATCTCCATTTGTCTGGTGGTTGTATAGATTAGAGCAGTAGTTTGTCCATCTATTGATGATGTCCCTTTCTTCTGTAAGACAGTTCCCTACTATGTCTTGAATTGCGTTAGCTTTGGTCCATATTTCCTTTGTCAGATCTTTTACAACCTGGAAGGCTCATTTGCTATATTTATTATTGATACACTCTTCAATTTTAGAGCATTGCTTTTCAATCCATATCTCCTTGGCCACCATCATTCCTTTCTTGATCTTTTTGTATTCATCAGCTCCCTCCGTGCTGTTCTTGTCTCTACTGAGTTCTCTTCTAATGTCACACATTTGTAGTATTTCATTTGTGACCCATGGTTTTGTCATCTTATGGTATTTCCCAAGGATGTCCATTGCTGTCTCATTCATTACAGCATTGAAATTGTTGGTCATTGTTTCTACATCTTCCTCTAGAGCAAGCAGCAAGGCAAATTTTCCACTGATCATTGCTTGGAATGACTCTGCAATGTTTCAGTCTCGGAGTCTTTCTAAGTGAAACTTGGTTCTGGTGAACTTTGGCCTGATGATTTTCCTTAGCCGCAGCCAAAAGTTTAGCATCACAAGGTCATGATCACTTTCAATATCCGCACCGGGGAAGCTCCTTGTTTTAGCTCTGTTAATCCCAGAACAAAATTGGGTTTGCACCATGATGTAGTCGATCTGGCTGTGATGCAGACCATCAGGTACGTGCCACATCGATTGTCTGGATGCTTTATGTGCTCTTAATGTGTTTGCAAGAACCAGATTGTTATAGGTGACAAACTCCAAAAGTCTCAATCCTCTCTCATTGGTTACTGCATTACAGAAAGGGCCACAATAATCTCACCAATCTGCCTGTGTGTCAGTACCCGCTTTAGCATTCCCATCTCCCTGTACAATCACAATATCTTTCTTGTGTACATTATCAATAGTGTTTTCGAGCTGATTGTAAAAATCTTCAATTTGCTCATCCTCATAATCTGTTGTGGGGGCGTAGACTTGTACCACTGTGATATTAAATAGTACTGCCTTTAGGCAGATGGAAATAAGCCTGCTGGATATTGGGTGGCATCCTAATACTGAATTCTTGATATCTTTATGCACAAGAAATCCTATGCTGTTGACATGTTTGTCCTCTCTACTTTAATAGAGTACATGCCCTTCTTCTGTTAGTGCCTCTCCAAAGTTCTTCCATCTGACCTCAGAGATTCCTAGGAGGTGCCAGGTGTATTGTTCCATTTCGTACATGAGTTCTTTCAACCTCCCTATTTGTCTCAATGTCCTTACATTCCACGTGGCTATAGTGATGTTATCCCTTCCACGGATCCTCTTTGTTGGGATTACACCAGTAGTATACTTGTCATGTCCGCCCTGGTGGGAGACGTATGGCGCGGTCATTATTAACCCGGGCTGTGACCAATCTGGTATGGACATGGTTGACTTGCTCATCATATGGTGTGTCTCGGGCAAATTTCTAACCTGGCAGAACCTATCCCTCTCCAGGCAGCCCCCTTTTATTCACCTCTTATGACATGCAGGAGGAGCAGGGGAATATTCTTGACAACTTCTTCTTCCAGACATTAGTTTGGCTAAAAACTGTGAATTCTCTTTGAAGCTACCAGTGACCCCTTTGGTTTTCTATTAACATTCCTGCAAATAAGTGAATTATGGTTCATAAGTATGTCCATGGATTGACGGAGTATCACAAATAATTGTGTGAATGTGCTTTTGCACGAGTATTCATATTATGAGTGCTTTCATGGCCATCTTGAAAGCTATTTGTAGATTTGGAAGTCAGTCATTGAGTAGAAATTAAACTGTAGATGGAACTCAGCCCCCATACAGAGATTCAACCCCTTAGTCCTTCAGTATAGGACTTGGATGAGATTCAAGAAGTGCATAGCCCTTACACAGGGATATGTTCACCCCATGTGAGTTAGATGACCAGTCCCTTATGGAAAAGACCAATTCAATGTAATAGGGATAAAACCAATAGAGTTTAATAGAAATTACTCGTCAAGCCTATAGAATTTAACAGAAGATGATACTGTTGGCCCTGTTAGCCACTATTCAGGGCCTTACTGGATTGTTTCTGTTAAGAGGAGAAATTGATGATACAAGTCAGGTATTTCTTTGGTACATTTTACAATGAATGAGCCAAGTCCTGTTCCCTGAACACAGTAGCAACAAACAGCAGCAGGCAGTTTCTCTGCTGAGACATCCCCAAGTCTCTCTCTCCACTGAACTCTATCACCAAGAAACTTTCTGCTTCCTGTGAGGATCAGGTGGACAATTCTTGACAACTTCTTCCCCAGGCTTTCTGCCTCCAACTTCACAGGTTACAAACAAATATCCTAGTCTTCTTTGCACTTGCAACCAGGGAAATACTTCAGTCCACACATCTTAACTCTGACTTGCCATGCAGCCTAGTCCTTGGTCAGTAGCCTCTATTGTTAACTACATGAAGGGACTTTCCTTGCTCAAAAAATCCCCAGGCTTGCCTCTCCAGTGATATCTGTGCCCAAGAAGCTTTGTCTTTCTGCTTCTGCTCGGAGTCATGGTCACCACGGCGTCTCTCACTTTCTGCTGACTTTCTCCGGGATTTTTTGTCTCTAACCCCAGACTGCGAACCTAAACTCCTAGCCCCTTCCCCTGCAATCAGGCAGCCCTTGTTAATCTATCTTGGTTAGTTTCTGCTTAGGCCTTGACATACAGCTCATTGCATTGGCCAGTAGCTTTTTTTGTTTCCGGCTATCTCACTATACAAAGGGATTTGATCGCTCCTACTAATTAGCCTGACAAGAGGGTGGTCAGCAAACCCATAGGCTTTAACCAGGTCTGTGATTATCTTTGGATCAAATTGTTTCTTAAGGGCAGCTTTGAATGACTTCCAGCATAACATATTGTTTTCCTAGGGTGTTTTGATAACAGAGATACACTTTTCTATTTAATTCTAGAGGATGCTCCAGAAAAGTCTATAGAAAATGTATGATTACATTCTGTAATGCTTTTCCATGGGAATTCAAATAGCAAATTATGAACAGCAAATAGTTCAGAAGCATTCCATAGGCTGAAATAATGCATAAATCATTAGTTGCATAATTATGAATAATGATTCATGGGCAATTCACAAACAAGCAAAAGGGGCAACATTTGCTGTATAAATTGTTTCCTGTAGATAGTTCTCCCAATTTTAGTCATTTCTGGCCTGGATAGGCTTTAAATTCGTGACCTAGCAGGGTAGCAGTCTATAATCCATTACAAATCTCCTGAGCCATCCAGTCCTCCTCCTTATAAAGAGTTCTTAGTTTACCATGCATATTTCCTGATTAGTTGTGCTGCTGCAAGGATTTGCTGAAAGTTGATAATGGTATTTAAGTTTATTTTAAATAAATCTACTTCTTCATCCCTTAAAGGCACCAAAGCATTATTTATTTTTATGTAATATAATTTTATGGTGTAGCTTAATCTTTATTAGTGTTTGTAACTTCACTGCAGACAATTCTGAGCACATAATTAGCTTGTGCTGCCTGCCGTTTCTTATTCCAACTGATGATTAGAAATTGTACCAATTTCAAAAATGTTTCTGCTCAAGTTAAAATTCTCACTCACCAACTAATATGTGGATGGATACCCTTGTCCTAACTTTTTAATGCTTCCAGTAGATGCCTTTGAGCGAACTAAAAGTATTAATAAATAGGATAGATAAAGAAAACAATCAAACCCCCACTGAGATGGCAACAAAAAAGCAATCAAAACATTTGCCAATGCTCTGAAATATGAGACATGCATTACAAAGTCACAATACAGTGTAACTGTGAAGCAATCAGAACACTTACATGCACAACTCAATTGCTTCACAAGACTCCTTTTGTAATCTGTGCATTTATATAAAGACCAAATATTCTCCAAAGAGATTAAACTCACCTGGGGCTTGGTCTCTGATGAGACATGAAGTGGAATAGTGAGGCCAGAATGGATGGCCTCTCCTAGACAGCATGTGAGTGGGACCCGGGATAGAGAGAGGGACTGGGCACTCCTACACCTCAGCTGCTCCACCTGGAGATGGAGAGTAGAAACCCTTGGGGAAAAAAGGAATGAAGGAGTAAGAGCCTGGCTGGAACACTGGCAAAAATGGTGCAGAAGGATTTACTTTGTATAAGACTTTTTTTTGTTTTTTGGATCCCACAAGAGAAAGCCTTGTGCTTTGACTGGAAGGTTGAAGCAAACTATGAGCTTATGGAAGATTGTTGTTGGTAGGGAAACTGGAGCATGGACACTTCAGGATGTCAGAGAGTTACGTTCACATGCTCATAGGATGTTTCAGATGGATGGGGCACCACATGTGAAAGATCATTACACAGCAGCATTTGTTCATTGATGTAATATCATGTGACCATATTATGCCTGCCCTGTATTTTTTAAATTCACTGTTTATGAAGTGTCAGATTTACTATAAATTGCTCATGATGGTTTTTAAACCTGTATGGTGTAGGCATTAGCTATATACCAGGCTCCCTCTTTAACCCTCGTCGCAGCTGGATATATGTGACTGTATGCCACCTGTCATTTAGCTGTCTTACTATCATACTGAGGGTTGAAAAGTACCCTCATGAACTTGTGCTGGTAGATGTGGAATCTACTCTTGCTGCTGAACTCTCTCAGGTCATCTCGTTTCTGTTTTGAAAAGCATCTGAAAAAATTCTTTTTCCAAATATGTGTTTAGATTAACCTCACATGTATCATCTTTCTCTCTCATTCCTTTTTCCCTTATTTTGTATTGGGCCCTCTTGTTTGCTTTTATTGGTTTGAATTTTAAGTGGACCATTTATAGTAGTTCAACTGTGGTATTTTAAATTGTTTTTGATATTTACAGTATCATGAGAGAAAGAGAGAAGGAGAAGTGTGCCCCCTAACAAATAAAATAGCTGTTGTGGTTTTATTCATTCCTTCATGAGGTCAAAAATGGCTTGTACAAAACTTGGCTGGTTTTATTTCCAGGATTGAACCTCAAAGTGATGTTATTTATTTGTATAATATTAGTGCCTCGGAGCTAACTTTGCCCATTGTTATAGGCACTGTACAAATGCTTGGTCTCTCAAGGTGCTACAATTCTATGATTCTGTGATTAACAATCATATCGACAAGACAGACATGAAGTAGAGAATAGGAATGTAACATACAAACAGTGATGATCTGCAAAGGTCATGTTAGTCCCAACAATTTTGGGGGATGTAGGTTTGATATATTTTGGGGTGGGGTGTTGCTATGAGGAAATTAGCTAGATGGAAAGACAAAGGAAGGGAGATTGAACATTAGAGGGATGGTGCAAAGAGGAGAAGGCTGAGGAGAAGAGGAAGGGGAGGGAAGAGAGGAGCCTAGAGGGCAGATACAGTGAGGCTGAGTTCAAGAGACTGTGAGGGAACAGTGAGAGGGGGTTGGAGCAAACAACCAGTGTAGGGGAGAGGATGTTCAGAGACAAAACGATAGAAGGCAGCCTGATGACATAATTACTATCCCACTGCTCCTGCTGGCTTTTGTCTCTGGCTGCTGGGTTAAGTGATTTGGATGGCATTGCAGCTTAGCTTTAAAGCGACAAAGGTCTTGTGTGGAACTATTTTGTACCTTGTCCTGCCTCCTTTCTTACTCACTCATCCTGTGCTACCTTCACAAGGAGTTATGCCTGTTTCAAAACTTTAGGATCAGGCCCTTTGTGACTCACAGCTACACATGCATCAATGCTTTTTACCCAGCAATGCTGGGAGTGCTACCTGAGAATAATCATTTTCATTTTCCGGCACCCTGACCCAGTGAAACAACTTCTAACAAAAGTGAATTTGGCAAAGCACCTTAGGGGACTCTGACAGAAACGAAGGCCTGAGAAAATGAAGATGGCTGAGGTGTATTATTGCAGTGCTATTGTTTTCTGTGTTCTAGTTCAATTTATTCTTTTATATGTCCTGTACACTTGTAGATTAGATTTAAATCCACATAAAACAGGCTACATTACACATACAGCTTTACAAAAAGGAGGATAGTGTCCCTTGTTCATTCACTCCCTTGGCTGAGTCTGCCCAAGTGTTTTCATGTCAATCTAAAATACAGAGGCCAACAGAACCTTTTCTATTAATCTGGCAGAGCCTCTTAGCCCAAATGGTGGATTGTTCACTGGAAAGTTCATTGAGTTCATACATTTTTAACTTCATATTAAATTTTTTGGCCAATTCTTTGAAGACTTTCTTTAAACTGATGTGACAAAATCTGATCATTCCTGTTGCCTAATATATTCTGATATTTTAGAACTGAATGAAAATTATTTTTTTCCAATCCTCCTGCATGCAAAAAGCAATCTTCATATTGCAAAGTGATGCATGATTTTCTTGTTGAATCTGTCTTCTGCAACAGATACTCTGAACCAGTAGTGTAAAGGAGAGAGTCTCCACAAACTTCTCCAATTCATCCTAAGAGGCTGCTTACTTAAAACACATGACTAAGGCCCTGCTTGAATTGCAGGATGATTGTCAAAAAATTGCAGCTGAGTTGCGGACAAGTCATGGAAAATTGTGGAAAAGTACTAATGGACCCTATTATTTGCAGTAACAAAGTCTATTATTACATTACCGTGATTTTCCACTGTCAACCACCCAGGGCTGAGAGTG
Source organism: Emys orbicularis (assembly GCF_028017835.1). NCBI lineage: Eukaryota > Metazoa > Chordata > Testudines > Emydidae > Emys > Emys orbicularis. The sequence goes on from NC_088683.1 coordinate 169,551,800, forward strand.
AGGACTCCCGCTGTCAAAATTGCAGTGGAAGCCTAAAATTGCAGAATCCACAATTTTCACAATATCGCAAGTTAAGTAGGGCCTTATGTATGATTATTTAAATGCTTGCATGGTTGACCAATTCACTTCTGATTGTTATGTCAGAAGTAGTAATCTAAGGTAAAATTCTCTTCACTTCACCCACATATGGCCCGAATAAGTGTGAAGTGTCGGGAGATACATTTCACCCCCAACTCAGGGGAAGGGTATTGGGGTGCTGTGTAGCTTTCTTTGCAGCTGCTACTCCAGTCTATGGGTTGTCATAGCAGATGCAGCCCCAACTTGCAGGGTGTGTGTGGCAGAATTGGGGTCACTTAATATGTAAATGTGGAACCTGACCCAGGACCATTTTTGTGCTGTCCGCATATTGATCTTCTGCTTCCACCCACATATGGAAATCCTTTCCATTGCATGGCGGGAATGCACAGACATCTCTGTGTGGCAGCTCAGCAGGTCACCTATAGGCTTTACACTTACAAGGGGGCCAGTGGTGGCCCTCAGCACCAGTTATGGATTTCACCCCTAGTGATTTTGTCCAATTTTATTAGATATACCTATTGATTCCTAAGAGAGTATTTATTTGGGTGGACGTTCTCTAGCAAAAGAGCCCTATGTTTTGCATGGGCAAATAGTCAAATATCCTATATAATATTCTTTCAGTTTTTCAGATAACTGTCAACATTCTGCCTTCTCCTTAATAAGGGAAGAGTAAGAGTGATGCTTACAATAGTATTTAGTAATGTTAGATTAGTGCAGTGTGTCTGGTGAGGTTTGGTGGGTTTTCCATACAGGCAAGCAACAAATAGTAGCACATGTAGTTAAGCCAACCTCTTCGCATCTTATATCGATATTGGGTATTTGTGGAAAATTAAGTAGAATGAAGAACGAAAGAAATATGCTCACCACTGCCTCTCCTCCACCACCTGCAGAAATTCTGTATAGTAAGGAGGAACGCCTCAACAGGCTTTGCATAAAGAAAACCCTCTCTGCTTTCTTTCTGTTACCTGGTTTCCACTGTCAGTTTGGTGATTTCCCTTGCCCTAAGACTTTGGCAATTGGCAATGATGTGATTACCCGGATAGCACTCCCATGGCAACATTAGTACCACTTGCTCCCAGAACAAAAGCCAAATGTCTTTGAGGTTTAAAGAGCTTTTATATTTGCACTATTTTTCATTAGCGTCTGCCTTTTTCAGGGTGCCAATATATTCCAAGAAAGCTTCTTTCTCATGTTATTTCCAGCTTCTCCTGGAGGTACTAAAAATCTCACAAGTCAGCCAGTTTCTGTATGAGATTCACAACAGTTTTGCAAACCCCACTGGTTCAGATATTTGCACAGCATCTGATAAGCACATATGCTGATCCTGAACTCTAAGACTTTTGAAAGAACTCTTGTCACCACATTTGATAGCACCTGTCTGTATGTCTTTATTGTATTTTAGGCCCTAATCACTAGAATATCTATGTATCAATGTTGACCAATGGAATTAAGTTAGAAAAGTTAAGGGAAAGAAAGACACAGAATGCAAAGCATTTCTTGGTGCCAACATGATCATTTTTTATTCTGTTTGGAGTCTTGGAAGCTTTGGAGGTATGACAGGAATGCACTGCTCGTAGACACTCAGTACAAAGACAAAGCCATGTTAGAAAAAAGGAAAATGGGACAAATTTAGCCACAAAGGAATGAGTCTAAGCTATAAACAGGGAATTTTCCATTTGAGTGAGTGACTAGTCAAAAGGGCATCACCCCAGCCTAGCCACAATGGCATATCTCCTCAAATGTTGCAAAAGAAGAAAAATATTTAATGCTTATTTCTGCTGTCAGAGAAACATCTCTGATTACTTAGGGTAAGGTCAAAGATAAGAGAATGCAAGACAGATATTCTCTCTCTTACGGAGAGTCAAGTTGAGTGAAAGGAGAAAATCAACCCAGATGGCTGCAGCCATCATGGGTAAGAGCTTGTAATCACTTTATCAAAGCTTAGGCAAATCACAGTTATAAACAAATATACCTTTAAATTTCATCTATGGCTATAATGTCTCCAGAAGCTCTGGCTGGAAAGATGGTTGTCTTGATGCATGGTCAGTTGAATAAGACTTTAGGTTACTCATATGGTTCTTGGCAATGTGATGCAATTACTCTTTCTCACAGGTATGATCATAGTGAATGGAAATTCGCTAAGGGGCCTCCAAAGCTAAACTTGTTGGGGGAGAGAGGGTTACTTGCAAAATACAAGAACCAGCCCTGTAGATTAGTGGGCAGGGGGGAACCACACAAACAAGAGAATGATGGCAATTTGTATGACACTTTCATAAGAAAACCTGACTCTGAACCAAATTTGAGTTTGATTTCAACCCCAGAATTCCTGCAGATTTAGCAAGGTTCACAAATCTTTCAGAAAACATGGGTTGTGTGTTGAAATTCTAGCCTACAGAGACCAAATTTCAAGCAAACCTGAGTTGTTTGAAATAGAGTTTATGCAAGACTCAACGGGTAGGTCTACACTGTTTTTAAACACTCAAGCTCGCGGGGCTCGGGCTATGGGGCTGTAAATTGGGGTGTAGACATTTGGGCTTGGTCTGGCGCCCATGCTCCAACACCCTCCCCCCTCGTGGCATCTCAGAGCCCAGGCTCCAGCCCAAGCCTGGGCATCTATACTGCAGTTTCATAGCCCCACAGCCTGAGCCTGAGTCAGCTGACATGGACCAGTCGTGGGTGGTTAATTGCAGTGTAGACCTACCCAATGATTTCACACGGCTTTGACCATAAATCAGGCTAAACTTAAGTACTAAATTTAAGCAGACTTTCACTTTGAGGGGGATGTGAATGCATGTATATTGAAAGCAGGAAAGGATTTTCAAGACACACACCCTCCCTTGCCTTCTCCCAGCTCATGAAAGGGAATTGCTGACTTTGCCACAGTTCGGGTAATGGTAGTCATGGCAATTGGGAATAGTTCATCTCTTAACATCATCCAAAATGGAGCTTTGCATGAAAACCTCTGTTGTAAATAATTTGCTCTATGTTGAAGGAAACACATAGTGTGTACCCACTACACTAATATGTATAGATACTGTATATACGTATGCATTGTACATATATGTATATTTCTAAGGCCAGCTTTAAGCACAAGAAAGACAAGTGGCTATTTTGGGCGGACCTGCAACCTATAGGTTGATGTTCTCTGGCATCAGGATAGACGGTGTCATAAACAGATAGTTAAGGGTTAATGCCTCTTTTACCTGTAAAGGGTTAAGAAGTTCACCTAGCCTAGCTGACACCTGACCAGAGGAACCAATGGGAGGACAAGATGGTTCAAAGGGAAGGAGGGAAGTTCCCTTTGTCTGTTGAGTTTTCACTTTGGACCGGAGTGGGAAAGCTCCAGAATTCAGCCTCTTATTAAGTAGTGAGTATTAGTGAAGGAAATAAATAGGTTTATGTTTATTTCTTTGTAACCTGTCTTGTGCAATTAGAGGAATAGTCAAATTGGGTATTTGGGTATTTTGTGTGTGTGTAACTAAGGGTTTGCCCAGGGGAGTATCCTCTGTGTTTGGAATCTGTTGTCTGTGAGTGTAGCTGGTATGCTAATCTCTCCCAGAGGGTTTTCTTTTACCTTTCTTTTCTTTAATTAAAAGCCTTTTTTTATACCTGATTGATTTTTCCTTGTTTTTAGATCCAAGGGGGTTGGATCTGGATCCACCAGGAGTTGGTTGGAGAAAGGAGGGGGGATGGTTAATTTCTCCTTGTTTTAAGATCCAAGGGGTTGGATCTGTGTTCACCAGGGAATTGGTGAAGAGTCTCTCAAGGCTACCCAGGGAAGGGAATTAGTGCTTGGGAGTGGTGGCAGCCAGACCAGATCTAAGCTGTTAATTGAGCTTAGAGCTTCTCATGCAGGTCCCCCACATCTGTACCCTAAAGTTCAGAGTGGGGAAGGAACCTTGACAGAAGGGGAAGGCATATCAAGTATGACCAACAAATCCCTTCATTAAGGATACAGGAGAGAATAGCATAAAAGCATAAAAGTGATGGGAAAAGAGGAGGAGACCTCACACTTTTTGTGGGCCCTGTGGTATCCTTGACAACATGCAGCTTGATCCCTTTACACGTGTCCCCACAGAGGATACCACAGATGCTGGGTGGTGTTATGACATGAGGCACAAAGACAAAGGCTGAGTAAATATAACCACCCAAGAAGTGCAATAATAATCCCTTATGAATATAGTGAAGTGCCTCAGTGCTGTTATGAAATGGAAATCATAACAATAGAGAGATAGAGGCGGAGCCATGTGGTTACTAGGTGCTGCCACTAAGGACACAAGAGCCAGATAGTGCGCTTCAGTTGCACCTGAGCTTCTACAGCGTATTCACAAGGAGTGTTTATAGAAATAGTAATTAAAGATGTGTTAAGCTAAATGACCAAATAAGGAATTATTTGGTTAAGGAGCTTTAATGCCCTGGATGTGACTTCAAAATCCTACCAAAGAAAGAGCCAATCATTTGAGTAAGGAGGCATGTCTTCTGGGCTACTAGCGTATTTCAGCCATCTTACCACCAACAGCACAAAACTGAAGCCATCTTGAAGTACACAGGCATTTCGCTGGGTGGAAAACTAGAGACAGATTACACCCACACAGTTGAAAAGGCTATACAGCCAATAGAACTTTGTAAATAGTGTTCCTTATGCAATAGGTATTCTTTGGCATATTTTGAATTCTACCCAACATGCTATGCTTATTGCACATATCTATAAATAATAAGTATATAAAAGATGATATGTTCATTGGTCTTTAAACAAAAAAAAATTATGGCTTTTCAATTATGGCGCTCTTCATATTCTTGTCTGTGAGAAAGAATGTACTTCATAAGGCAACTTTTAGACTGGTTCAACTCTACTTGCTGCTGAGTTTTATGGAATGGTGAGAAATTGAATTGTTTGGAAGATTGTTCTTTACAAATAATAAAATCCTCAACAATTGGACTTTTGATTGCTTGGTCTGCTGAGTTTTGGATTTGTAAAAGAATTTTTTCTGTTGAGAGGATGGAAAGTTCAGATAAATTATTGCTTCAATACAAAAAAGATAGATTTTGATTTTTAAAAGCTCATTCGAAGGCAGCAGTAAGTACTAGTCAGAAAATGATTTCACTGGCTAGCTCAGCAAGCATTCATGAATGATGGTGTTGCTGGTTGGGACTAGTGTAATTTAAGGTTTCAAAATGATTTCCATTCTAAAACCTCAACCTGGCATCAGGATGTGTTAGCACAGACTCCTGCATCTGTGGTTAGTCAGACTGACTTCAACCAGGTCCTAAATAGGTATGTAGGTAAAATACATGCTATCAGTGGGAATCCACGTGGGCACAGGTGTCCATGTTGGTATGGCTACATGCAGGATTGAGGCCTGATTACATTAATATACACTTAACTAAAGCTGGGAACATTGTGACAAAAATTCTGGGATCTTTCTGTCAAATGCTAAAATGATTTGGCTTTTGAGCATGTTAATCCTTCTAAATTTAATTTTTTTTTCTTCCCACGAATGCTCACATGAGTAAGGTTTTGTTTGCATGGCTCCTTAGGGGAAAGATAGCATTTTTGGACGTGTTCTCTTTTGTGCAAGAACAGGCACTCCCACCTGGAGCGCTCCTGTGGCCACGGTAAGGGAGATTTGGAGAGTGATTAGGGTGGTTTCTGCATTGAGGGTGAGAGGAGGTAAAAACATAAAGTGAGAGATGTTCTTTAAAAATAAATTGATAAATTAATCAACACGGTTTGTTTGTGAGTGAGGGAGAAGAGGAGGTTAGCATATGTGTTTCAGGGGAAAGAAACTGGAGACCAGTAAATACAATACAGAAATAGGACAGTAATCTTGCAACTTCTGGCCAGACGCTTAAGCAATTGAGCAAAGTAAAAGGAGCAGGATATGTGACTGTGCCCTTTGCAAATAGAACTGTGAATGCACATGGAAACATTATCTCTTTCGGTGAATGTCACAAGCTAAAATGAAACAACGTCTGCCGTGAACAGCCACTAAGCCTTACTTCCAACAGTTTGCCTTTCTGGTCCCCAGGGCTATCACTTGGGGGATTTGCACAAAGCCCCGTGTAGAGGACAGTGCAAGCTGCAATGCCCTTGGAGAAACGTGGCTGCTCCATTAGGATGGTACAGATTGGGCTCCCTGGTGTACTGACCACACAAAGTACCATGAGGTAGGGGGCCTGGTTCCACCTGTTCTGGGCTTTATTTTGGGCTATTTGCTCGCAGTGAGAAGGAAAAGATGAGCCGTCGTGGCGTGCAGGGATTGCGATAGTGATTGGCACAAGGGGAAAAGAGGCTTCAGGCCCCTCCTGTGTGCACTCTCATGCAAGGACGGATCTCCGTCTGGCTCTTAGGAAGGAATATTGAAATCTGGAGGTCCACATACTCAGCCAGAATATAATGTTCTGTCTTGTGCATAAGAAAAGGGGTTCACATTCCCTAGGTTCACTAATCTCCTACTACCTCTCCTGGCTATGAAGCTTCCAGCATTATGCCAGGTAGAGCAGGCATCTGTCCTTTTCAATCATCTCTGTGCTAATAATTATAGGTTTGGGTTGTCTTGTTTTTCATAAAAATGTCGCTTGAAATGAGGAAATGGTATTATCAATAATTGTAGCTACTCATCCAATTTAACACACACTAATGCAAGAGGTGACTCTATCAGCCTTAGTGTCATCAACAAATTGCAGCAGAGCTCTGCAGGCACATTCCTTACATTGGAAAAGTGCTCAGGCTGGTTTCTAACATTAGTGGCAACAATTGAATAGACTAGGAGGGGATTAACTTGTGCAATATATGACTTGGGAAGTTCAATGTTCAATTTGAATGTTTCTCTTCTTTGTGTAATGCCTTTTATGTGTAAAAGATTGGAAGCTGCTTTTGCTTGTGGAACTATATGCAGTTGTGAAAAAAAATTATAAAAAGCGCTGTGTTCTTTTAACTCAAGGTTTCTAAAAATACTAAAAGTTAAATGATAATGTATTTTGGTAAGGTGGATTACATGGCTATAATGACTGGATTTCTTGGTCATTTGAGTCAATCTTCTGGGATTGTGTCTCCCAGACCTCGTGAGGTGTGCAGTAATATGAACATGGCTTGTATGGCCACGTGTTTCATATATTATATTTTGGGCATGATTTTCAGAGGTGCTGAACAGCCCCAGCTCCACTTGAAATAACTGGGAGCTACAGAGCACCCCAGAAAATAACCATCTTAAAGTTGGATTTTCAACACAGTACTGACCTAATTCTGTTCCCAATGAAGTCAAGGTTAAAACTTCCCCTGACCTAAGCGGAAGTTTAGTTATCCTAACACTGCGTGCTTTGGAAAATCTCACTCCCCTTGCTCTGCTGTTTAAATAGTTATGTAGTGTCTTTACAGCAGTTCACTGTTAAAGATCTCCCATGTTCCATCCTAGTTCTGGGTGAAATAATTAGAGAGCACCTAAACTGCCAAATCTGGATCCTGATTTTGGACTCTGCAAAGTTCTGTGGTTTTGGGATCAGGCTGTTGGGGGACTGCTGCATTCAGTACATTCAGATCTGGATCCAGATTCAGATTTACAAACTCCCCCTAACCCTACTCCAAAATTCACATCTGGGAGGATTGGTTTGAATCCATTGCTAGAAATGATCTCTACTCTAGATCTCTTATTTACCCTCACAGGAGGACAGGTAAAGTTTTGAGCTGAAAAGCAATGTATAAGCCCAAAGCATATAGCTATCTACATATTATGCATTGCATATAGCTATTCACCAACATAAATGTGAACTAGGACTTAATGTTGCAAAACTCCATGAAACATTTTACGCTTACCCTTGCCATTTACAGGGCTACCTCTTTAATTGTCCCACAGACCTCCCACTCCTCACAATGTGCCAACAAAATGTCCTTTAGTACAGAAATATTCCGACTCCAAGATGGTGGCTGCTGCTGAAGCCTTAAAATCTTTTATTTATCTACAGAATTCCGACATAATCATAGGCAATGCTCACACTAGTGAAAATTAAAAGGCTAAATAAACTCTCGCATCAGCTTAACTTTAACATAGAGTTGTTGGTTCTTTTACTTCTATCCTTTCAGTGTATTGAACTTGACACAGGAAAATTGTGACACAAAGATTACTTGATGTTCATAGAATTTAGAAAAGGAGAAAGACCTATTAAATCATCCAGACCATTCTCCTCAAGGCCAGTGCAAGATTGTTCCCTACACTACATTTTCTGCTGTTTTGTCCAGTCTAATTTTAAAAATCTCGAGTGCTAGAGCTCCCAACACATCCCTTGGGAGATTATTTCACAAACTAACATGCTTCACTGTGAAGAAAATAACATTACATGGATGTTGTGAGGATAGGTTATAACCTCATTTTAGAGCTGTCGTAGTATTATAATTCCCATTTAATGGATGGGGAAACCGAGGCACAGGTTAAGTGAACTAACCAAATCACCACAAGGCATATCATGGTAACATTAAATGCTGGCAAATAGCAATTGTAAAGATTTTAAATGGCAACCACTGCACTTTATAGTATAGAACTTAATAGATAATAAGATTACTATAATACTATTGACTATTTTAAGATTAGAGTAAGAGTATGGGGGAATATCCTGTTAATGAGGCAACAGGCAAAACTGAAAAAAATGTTGATGATCATTGCCTCATGGTAGGTAAGGATAGTATTACAATAATATTGCTTTAATATATAATAATAATCTATTGCTTTACAGTAGTCTATCTTACAATGGTACTGCAATAAATGGTGGAAATAAATTATATTTTGTGGTTCTGATTTTTTAAATGTGCTTGTAACTAGGTGTGTCACCCTTAAAATCATTCCCTGATATTGATTATGTTAGTGGGATCCTTCAACTCAAAGGAGTGAATATAGCAAAGAGCAAGAGACTCTATTAGATTAAAAAACTACACCAAGAAAGAGATGCTAAGCAACCCTAATTTGTTTTGGATAGCTGACAATCTGCAGTGTCGTGCAGCACCCGGTACAGAATGACCCTACCTCAACTCTGCAACACCTGGCAGTTAAGCCAATTAAGGATGTTCAGAATAAGGGCTGGTCCACACTAAGCCCCCAATTCGAACTAAGATACGCAACTTCAGCTACGTGAATAATGTAGCTGCAGTCGAAGTATCTTAGTTCGAACTTAAAGGTACTTACCGCAGGTCCACACACGGCAGGCAGGCTCCCACGTCCCACCTACTCCTCTCATGGAGCAGGATTACCGGCGTCGACGGCGAGCACTTCCGGGATTGATTTATGGCGTCTAGACAAGACGCCATAAATCGATCCCAAAAGAGCGATTGCTTGCCGCCGAACCAGCGGGTAAGTATAGACGTACCCTAAGATATAAAATGTACTTCTAATCAGGGCCGGCTCCAGCATTTCTGCCGCCCCAAGCAAAAAAAAAAAAAAAAAAAAACCGCCATCGCAATTGCGACCGGCGGCGGCAATTGGGGGAAAAAAAAAAAAAAAGCCGCGATCGGCGGCGGCAGTTCAGCGGCAGGTCCTTCGCTCCTAGAGGGAGTGAGGGACCTGCCGCCCCCGAATTGCCGCAGGTGCCGCCCCCTCCCTTGGCCGCCCCAAGCACCTACTTGTTAAGCTGGTGCCTGGGGCCGGCCCTGCTTCTAATGTACACCTTTAAATGGAATTAATCTCTTTAAAGCAAACAGGAGCAGCATGTATTTTGTTAAATGGGCACAATCTATCAGCGGACAATATTGTTTCGTCTCCCTATCACTGTTACTTGTAAGGTCCAAGTAAAAGAATAAATATGCAGTGGAGAAATGAATCTGTTTCCTCCCAGGTGACTTGTTTTTGGAAGTGCTCAGGCACCATGTGATATGCTGCACCATTCATCTGCTCCATTAATCATCTAATGCCTCTGCCGTTCTTGTTACCTACTCTAAAATGCAGCGTATGGAGTGTGGGATAACTCAGGAATCATCAAAACAGTGCAACTGAGAACAGAATGAAGCAGCAGATTGAGCAGATCACCACTACCAACAACAAAAAGAGATAGAGATAAATGAAGTGGCAGCTCCCTGTTCCCAGACTGCATAGGCAATACTTACAAATGCCATGGGACTTTGAGTCCAATACTCATGAATGAGTAGCTGGTACCCCAGGTAAGCTCCAAGGTAAGAAAATTCATTCAACATACCTATTTGTGCAGAACAGAATTGGTATCCATGGTTTGCAACCCTAGACGCTCTCTGTGTGCCAGTGAGTGCTGAGAAAGGGCAAAGGGAAGAGAATGCAGTGAAAAGAGTAGAACAGGCACATAGGAAGTAAAATGAAGCATGGTGAAGGAAAACATTCCAGCAGTTTCTTCTGAGATATAGTGTAGGCAGCATAGTCTATGTACTGGGCTAATGGCACCTACTCCGAAAAATGAGAAAATAAAACCGCTATAAATCCTTGGCCCAGGTATAAATATGTGTGCATTTGTGTCTGTATATGCACACAGACATCCTCAGCTGGTGTAAATCAACATGGCTCCACTGACTTCAGTGGAGCTACACCAGTTAACACCAACTGTGGATCTGGCCCTGACCAAATCTCTCTGTAGTAGCAATACCAGACATTTCTCATTTGTTTTCCCTTCGCTACACTGGGAAAATGCAGTAAAAATAATGTTCACCTCTTCTAACACCGGTGATTTAAAACAGCTGATAAGTAATTCTATTCAAAATGGTGGTAAAATGGGGCTTGCCTCCAGAGCCTTGTCTGCACAATGCCCACCATTCGGCCTGTTCAATGGGGACATTTCCCTCAGTGTAGACAAGGCCCTCATGAAACCAGCTTAGAAATACCTGGTATTGCTGCTGTAGACATGTCTTCTTTTCCTGCCCTGGAATGAAAGAAGACAGCACGGTTCACTCGACATCTCTTGACGTGCTAGAGCCAAAGGGGTTAAATAATCTCAGCTCGCCAGTGTTACTTTTCTTCAGAATACCTAATCAAAATTCAATACAGCACAGTGGGAGCTCACTTCCTTAACCAGCGTGTTTTAGCGCAGAATGCTGTTCAACTTTGTCTGGCTCTCTCGGTCATGGCTCTCATTCCCGAAATCGTTGACCACTTGCAAACAAACAAACAAAAACAAAATAAAAGCCCAACAGGGTGCTCCTGCAAACAGCTCCGGAGGAGTATTATTATTTTTCTTTTTTAGTTTCTTGCTAAACAAGGAAGCATTTAAAAGAATAAGCTGGAGATATAGCTACACAAATTTTCTAAGGATGTCTCCCGCCCCCTCCCATCCAGCCTGCTGTGCACGGGTGGGCTGACACGTTTGGAATCTAGTCAGCTTTCCTCTGCAGCTCAATGGAAAAGGGCAAGTACCTGAAAAGCAGAACAGAACCATTTCTGTGCTGAAGGACAGGAGAGGTCTAGCCAGGGCAACATCGGGCGCATTCTAATTAAAAGCAACAGTCTGTTTTGAGACTATCGCAGGAGTTCTCCTTCTCTGATGCTGCTCTTGGCCCTGTGAAGGCCGGGAGAAGTTTTAGGGCTCTATGATGTCTTTAAAGTACAGCCCGACTAGAGGTAGAGAGACATTCTTCTCCAGGAAGCTCTGGCCAAAGGGGGAGCACAGCCACTTCTATACCCCTTTATGGAGTGCCGCAAACTTCTCCCCATGTGTGCTGGCTTGACTCTGCAAGACAGACACGAGTCACAGCAGAATCTTCTTTCTGTCCTGCCCCCTTTGGAGTGCTGTGTAATCATAGGAGGGTATGGAGGGAGCGTCTCTCTTTCCTGCCGCAAGCACAGGGACTGCACTTGCACTTGGCCATTCTGCAGCTCACTCACTTTACACAGTGCACCTGTGTAAAGGCCAAGCACAATCTAGCCCCGAATTAAATTAATCTGCCAATCTCCTGCATTTGCATCTAAGGTAAACAATGTTACTCATCAGAAACCCAGATGTGTAAACCTATGATTAAAAACCAATGCTGTAAAAAGTTTCCTCTGTTCTTCAAATAATATGAGATTCATGTTCGGACCAAAGGGTTGGGTTGGTTCCTATTTTGCCAGAGCCCTGTCTCTAGCTGTGACCTTTTCTTATTTATTGTATATTGGAAGTATAAATAATAGCTTTGTTTTTTCCACCCAAATTTCCACTCTGAAAGCAGAATGTTTTGGGAAGCTCCCCAACTCGCTTTTAAATTACATTTGCTTTTTCCATTAGCTAAGAGTGGGTCCTAAAGTGCAGTTCCCCACTTATGTGTATCCAAAGCATGCTAGCTGCTTTGTAACTATCCAGCCTTGCTTCAACACAGGAAGCGGTCAATTACTTTCAGTTTGAAGACAGGTGGTGAATGGATGGAAGTTTTAGAGTGGTCAGTCCCTCATTCCAATCTAAGTGAAAACATGTCTTGAGTGATAACCCTGTCTCACTCCCACCTCTGCTGGCTATTATTGCTTCAGTATGTGTTGTAAATAAAAACTCTTGGCTCGAGAATTTGATCATTGATGATGAAAACATACATTTATGTACATGTGCAAATAAAGAGTAAGGAAAGTCTCATGATCAGACCGTTAAAAATGCCATTTTTACATAGACTGCTGAAGCATGAACTCCGATTGTTCATTTCAAATAATGCTGCCTGAGAAATAGCCCCAGTTCTCGTCCATGCACATTTATGGAAGAAATTTTCTGGCCACACATTGAAATTGGATACATGGCCTCCTAAAGTACCTCCAATCTGCCACTCAGATACATGTAAATGCTGCTTCTATGCAAGCCTTGCATTCTGGAGCCTTAGAGTTTCACGGTCTGATGTGCAGTGATCAATTGGATGTATCGCTCAAATGAGGCTCACCCAAGTACCTTGTTGTGACTGTATTCCCTGATGCTTCACATCATGGAATGGTTCTGACATGCTCCATACATTTCACAGTGGGAATATGTAAGGTCTCTTGCCAGGAAACTTTAACTACACAAAAATGTTGGGAGCCAACACTTTGTTCAGCCCACAGGGCCACACAAAATATTATGCCTTGTATTTTAACAAGTAGTGAGTTAATTATTTCATACAATGCTTACTCCTCTCCCCTTGGCCCCAAAAATGTTCCATTAGGACCTTGTACGCTATGGATGTAATTCTTCATTCATTCTGTATCTTGCTATCTTGTTTTTCATGGATTGTTTTATTATTGCATCACTGAGTGATATATAGTTCAATAAAGCATTTAAATTGAAAAAAAACCGGACTTCTTGGCATATTCAGCTTTTCGAGATTATATATCTATTGATCTATCCATCCAGCCTCATAACTGGATACGAATAAGTGACCAAAATCCAAATATCAACCTCTGAGCATAGCCTAGATGGGTAGTTCCATTCCAAATAAAAGGACGATTTCACCTCCCAGCCTTAGCATACAAGGATGGAAGCGTTGTCTCAAAATCTAATTCCAGCTTTGAACCTCTGCCAGTGATCAGACCAGCAGCCTTCCTGATCTGATCAGTCCAGCCTGCCAGCTACAGATGGGCCTCTATCACCTCCTGTCAGACTGTGCATTATTAACATTGTCAGCCCCAATATCCAATTAAAGGAATTCCTTTGGGGCAAAACAGAGTGGGACACAATGTGCCTATGATACTTCCTTCCCATCTGTATATGTGATTGTTTGGCATCAGGGAGGTGGACCTTGCCTCCCCACTCACCTGTGAGAGAGCAAATAAATAGCACGGGCCAACTCAGGACCTGATCCAAACTCAGTGAAGCCAATGGGAGAATCAGGTCATCAAAACAGAGCAGCAGCTTTCTGAGTGTTACATCTTTTTGCTTGAAAACTTATCCACTAACAAATAAAACACAGTCAGTTTTTAACTTCTTGCCAATCTGGTGTTCATTGCTTTAACATCCTATTTCCTACCTAGGAGTGGTGCATTTCCCCTCTCTTTTTCTTCAGTAAATGGATACCCCCACCCCCAGATTCTCCTCCTAAGTGTTTAAAAGTGTGAAGCAATTTCTTACACTTATTAATGCCTGCATAAAAGAAATCATCCAGATAGTATTAAAGTCGATTGTACTCTCCTTCAGTTCCCATTCTAAAGAGGATTTTGAATGCAGCTGAATAGGAGATGCCATTAACATAAAAGCCTTGGCGCACAAAATCATCTGGTCTTATCAGGAGCAAAAAATATATATAAATAAATAAATAAATAAAGCAGATGCAATATCACTTTGCACATAATTGTATCCTCACACTTTGAAATACATGAATTTCTGAATAATGTTCACAATCTCTAGCAAAAATTGAAAAAAGCTGCTATCCAGTTACCAACTGGCTACTTCTTTTTAGCATACTTAAGAGCCACTCTTGCACTGCTGTTTTTTCCTGTCAGAGGCACATCCCTTCTCAAAAGAGGTAGGGAAAAAGATCTCTTTACATAATTATTTTTAAAAAGTGAACAAGGTGTTTGTAAAAGGAGCTGAACACTGGAGACCGTAGTCTATTCACAGAAGGGGTATAGCATGGACAGAAGTATTCCAGGATTCTCTACACAGACCTATAATAGGGTTGCCAGCTGCCTGGTTTTTGACCAGAAAGTCCAGTTGAAAGGGGACCTGAGAGTGTCCGGTCAGAAGTACTGACTGGACACCAAAAGTCCAGTTACTGCCCCAGGGGCTCTGGAACAGAGGATCGCTGCCTGCAAATGCCACCACCAGCTGACCCCCTGCCAGTCTAGTCTGGGGCATGGGGATCAGGAGGTGTCAGGGCAGGGGGCAGAACAGCGCGAGGGGGCGGTTGAAGTTAGAGAAGGAAGAGGCTTATTAGGACATCCTGTGTCTCACCCTTTTTTTCTTCATCTTTTATTTCTTCCCTTTCTTCTCCATCATCATTTGACTCAGAATTTTAGTTTTCTAGCCCAGCTCTCACCATCAAAATTACATCAAACCCTCATGGTTCCTTTGTTTCACTTATGCTCTGAGTTGGGTGAGTGGAAAAAGTTCCAATATCTTTTTCCCCCCTCCTCCTCATTCCTTAGAAAACAGATATCAGACCTAAATGGTATTTATATATGGCTAAAAATAGCATCCAACTAGGAAGGCTAGTATGCACTGCCCTTAATTGTTCTGGGAAGCCTTACATCTGAGAGCCCAAATTCAAAAACAAACACACGAAAGATGTTCCACTTCACTGAGTTCAGATGCTACTGAACTCCTCTAAGAGCCTGATGGCCTTGTGGCATTTTTCAAGTCAAAGGTACAAACATAAATTTCAGGACAAAACATTTTCCTTCTTTTATTACTTTTTTAAGCCAAAAACTTTCATGTCATGGGAATTGGACAGATGTGCTGGGAATCCTTATTACTAGGGCTGTCAAGCAATTAAAAAAATTAATCACAATCAGGCGATTAAAAAAATTAATCGTGATTAATCGTGCGATTAATCGCGCTGTTAAACAGCAATATAATACCATTTACTGAGAATATTTTGGGATGTTTTCTACATTTTCAAATATATTAATTTCAATTACGACACAGAATACAAAGTGTAGAGTCTGATGAAGTGGGCATTCACCCACGAAAGCTTATGCTCCAATACTTCTATTAGTCTTAAAGGTGCCACAGGACCCTCTGTTGCTTTTTACAGATTCAGACTAACACGGCTACCCCTCTGATACTTGACACCATGCAAGGCACTGCATTTAGCCGTATGGAATGGAAATCTATCAACCTCATGAAGAAACTTGCACAAATACAGGCAGATATCATCTTCCTTTCCAAATGCAAATGGATGGACATCATACCAAATGGACTGAAGGTGAAAAATCCATTGCTATCTACATACTGCACAGACCACAGTGAGAGATTATGCCATACACTATCAAAGAAACTGAGGAACCACCTGATCAGCATCCTATACAGCAAACAGAAAAACATCAAGAAAGAGCTCTCCAACCTGGAGACTTTCATAAATAACCAACCCTCCACACAAATGGACTTTACTAAAATAAGACAGGAGATCTACATTACACACTTCACCTCTCTACAAAGGAAAAAGGACCGTAAGCTGTCTAAAATCCTACCTGCCACATGGGGCCACAACAGGGGTACTCCTAACTCACCCAGCAATATTGTCAATTTATCCAGCTACACACTCAACCCAGCAGAAGAGTCTGTCCTATCTCGGGGACTCTCTTTTTGCCCCAGCACCCCCATGAACATGATACAGTTCTGCAGTGATCTGGAAGCCTACTTTCGCCGCCTCCGACTCAAAGAATACTTTCAAGATAACACTGAACAGCACACTGATACACAGATACCCTCCCACCAACAACACAGGAAGAAGAACTCCACATGGACTCCTCCTGAGAGTTGTAATGACAGTCTGGACCTATACATAGAATGCTTCCGCCGACGTGCACAGGCAGAAATTGTGGAAAAACAACATCGCTTGCCTCATAACCTAAGTCGTGCGGAACGCAATGCCATCCACAGCCTCAGAAACCACCCTGATATTATCATCAAAGAGGCTGATAAAGGAGGTGCTGTTGTCATCATGAACAGGTCTGACTACTAGAAGGAGGCTGCCAGACAACTCTCCAATACCAAATTCTACAGGCCACTTTCCTCAGATCCCACTGAGGAATATACTAAGAAACTGCACCATCTACTCAGGACACTCCCTACACTAACACAGGAACAAATCAACATACCCTTAGAGCCCCGACCGGGGTTATTCTATCTACTACCCAAGATCCACAAACCTGGAAATCCTGGACGCCCCATCATCTCGGGCATTGGCACTCTCACTGAAGGACTGTCTGGATATGTGGACTCCCTACTCAGACCCTACGCCACCAGCACTCCCAGCTATCTCCGTGACACCACTGATTTCCTGAGAAAACTATAATGCATTGGTGACCTCCCAGAAAACACCATCCTAGCCACCATGGATGTAGAGGCTCTCTACACAAACATCCCACAGACAGATGGAATACAAGCTGTCAGGAACAGTATCCCTGATGATGACACAGCACAACTTGTTGCTGAGCTCTGTGACTTTATCCTCATGCACAATTATTTCAAATTTGGTGACAATATATACCTCCAGACCAGTGGCACCGCCATGGGCACCCGCATGGCCCCACAATATGCCAACATTTTTATGGCTGACCTGGAACAACGCTTCCTCAGCTCTCATCCACTCACGCCCCTTCTCTACCTATGCTACATTGATGACATCTTCATCATCTGGACCCATGGGAAGGAGACCCTGGAAGAATTCCACCACAATTTCAACAGCTTTCACCCCACCATCAAACTCAGCCTGGACCAATCTACACGGGAGGTCCACTTCCTAGACACCACAGTACAAATAAGCGATGGCCACGTTAACACCACCCTATACCGAAAACCCACCGACCGCTACGCCTACCTTCATGCCTCCAGCTTCCACCCCGGACACACCACACGATCCATCGTCTACAGCCAAGCGCTGAGGTACAACCGCATCTGCTCCAACCCCTCAGACAGAGACCAACACCTACAAGATCTTCACCAAGCATTCTTAAAACTACGATACCCACACAAGGAAATAAGGAAACAAATCAACAGAGCCCGACGTGTACCCAGAAGCCTCCTGCTACAAGACAAGCCCAAAAAAGAAACCAACAGAACTCCACTGGCCATCACCTACAGTCCTCAGCTTAAACCTCTCCAACGCATCATCAGTGATCTACAACCGATCCTGGACAATGATCCCTCACTTTCACAGACCTTGGGAGGCAGGCCAGTCCTCGCCCACAGACAACCCGCCAACCTTAAGCATATTCTCACCAGCAACCACGCACCGCACCATAATAACTCTAACTCAGGAACCAATCCATGCAACAAACCTCGATGCCAACTCTGCCCACATATCTACACCAGCAACACCATCACAGGACCTAACCAGATCAGCTACAACATCACTGGCTCATTCACCTGCACATCCACCAATGTTATATATGCCATCATGTGCCAGCAATGCCCCTCTGCTATATACATTGGCCAAACTGGACAGTCACTACGCAAGAGGATAAATGGACACAAGTCAGATATCAGGAATGGCAATATACAGAAACATGTAGGAGAACACTTCAACCTCCCTGGCCACACAATAGCAGATGTAAAGGTAGCCATCTTACAGCAAAAAAACTTCAGGACCAGACTCCAAAGAGAAACTGCTGAGCTCCAGTTCATTTGCAAATTTGACACCATCAGATCAGGATTAAACAAAGACTGTGAATGGCTATCCAACTACAAAAGCAGTTTCTCCTCCTTTGGTGTTCACACCTCAACTGCTAGCAGAGCACCTTACCCTCCCTGATTGAACTAACCTCGTTATCTCCATACTGATTTATACCTGCCTCTGGAAATTTCCATTACTTGTGTCTGATGAAGTGGGCATTCACCCACAAAAGCTTATGCTCCAATACTTCTGTTAGTCTTAAAGGTGCCACAGGACCCACTGTTGCTTTTTAAAGTGTAGAGTGCTCACTTTATATTTATTTTTATTACAAATATTTGTGCTGTAAAACACAAAAATATTGTATTTTTCAATTTACCTCATACAAGTACTGTAGTGTAATCTCTTTATCATGAAAGTTGAATTTACAAATGTAGAATTATGTACAAAAAAACTGCATTCAAAAATAAAACAATGTAAAACTATAAGTCCACTCAGTCCTACTTTTTGGTCAGCCAATTACACAGACAAACAAGGTTGGTTACAATTTGCAGGAGATAATGCTGCCTTCTTCTTGTTTACAATGTCACCTGAAAGTGAGAACAGGCATTTGCATGGCACTGTTGTAGCTGGTGTTGCAAGATATTTACGTGCCAGATGTGCTAAAGATTCATGTTCCTTCATGCGTCAACCACCCATTCCAGGGGACATGTGTCCATGCTGATGTCGGGTTCTGCTTGATAATAATCCAAAGCAGTGAGGACTGATGCATGTTCATTTTCATCATCTGAGTCAGATGCCGCAAGCAGAAGGTTGATTTTCTTTTTTGGTGGTTTGGGTTCTGTAGTTTCCGCATCAGAGTGTTGCTCTTTTAAGACATCTAAAAACATTCTTCACACCTTGTCCCCCTCAGATTTTGGACGGCACTTCAGATTCTTAAACCTTGGGTTGTGTGCTGTAGCTATTTTTAGAAATCTGACATTGGTACCTTCTTTGCGTTTTGTCAAATCTGCTGTGAAAGTGTTCTTAAAATGAACATGTGCTGGGCCATCATCTGAGACTGCTATAACATGAAATATATGCAGAATGCGGGTAAAACAGAGCAGGAGACATACAATTCTCCCCCCAAGGAGTACAGTCACAAATTTAATTGACACATTATTTTTTTAACGAGCATCATCAGCATGGAAGCCGAAGCATGGAAGGGGCATACGAATGTTTAGCATATCTGGCATGTAAATACCTTGCAATGCCAGCTACAAAAGTGCCATGCGAACACCTGTTCTCACTTTCAGGTGACGTAAATAAGAAGCAGGCAGCAGTATCTCCCGTCAATGTAAACAACCTTGTTTTTCTTAGCGATTGGCAGAATAAGAAGTAAGACTGAGTAGACTTGTAGGTGCTAAAGTTTTACACTGTTTTGTTTTTGAGTGCAGTTATATAACAAAAAAAAAATCTGCATTTGTAAGTTACATTTTCACAATAAAGAGATTGCACTTCAATACTTGTATGAGGTGAATTGAAAAATACTATTTCTTTTGTTTATCATTTTTTACAGTGCATATATTAGTAATCAAAAATAATAATATAAAGTGAGCACTGTGCATTTTTTATTCTGTGTTGTAATTGAAATCAATATTGAAAATGTAGAAAAACATCCAAAAATATTTAATACATTTCAATTGGTATTCTATTGTTATAAGTGCTATTAATCACGATTATTTTTTTTAATCATGATTAACTTTTTGAGTTAATCGCATGAGTTAACTGTGATTAATTGACAACCCTACTTATTAGCTAGGTCTATCAAGTTGGACTTCCCCAACATAACCCTTATTAGCCTCCTCTAGCTAGGATCAGTGAACCTTAGCCATATACTTGTCCACTCATTTATACTGGTGCATGGGAGCCTCCATAGAACATGGCTGAGTGACTCATAAGTTGTACATGTTAAGTATGTGCTACTGGTCCCCTTTGGAGCCCAATTGGCAGAGGTCATGAGTCTGATACAGTTCCAGATAGAGAATCTTGGCTCTTTCGTTCATGCTGTAGACGCTCCTGTTTTAGCTCCAGTAGCCCCCAGTTCATTTTCTGGTCAAAATGGCAACTGTCACATAAGATCTCTATGAGGGTCCCACGTATGTAGCTCCTGTACTGCCTATTCTTCCATTCTTAGCATCCGTTAGGCCAGGCCATCAGCACCCAGGTCTGAAGAAGTTGACTACCACTTCTGTTAGCCACTTGGGAAGGCTTTAGATCAAATCAGCTTTATTTAAACAAATGTTAGAAAGACCATAGATATTGTGAACTGAATGGATGCAGGGTAAAAACTGGAAGATGGCATGTGGCTTCCACATATCTAGTTTGTGGATAGGGTCCCACTGGGAACTTGTCTGCCAGGGGGCAGGATTCTGAAGGAGGGCCAAGTTTTTACAGTGAGAGATGCACTCTGCTTCCCCAGTTATGGAGATTTTATATTCCTGCTTGCTTTGTTGTTTTCCTTAAGCTAAACTAAAATAAAAAACCATCTGGACTGAAAATAAAGGCACTCATTGTGTATGATAAACATATCAGGTATGGGGGGGGGGTGTGTGTGGATGTGGATAGCCAGGCAGGCCACATTGCCTTTCACCTTCTTATGTCCTCCTGCCAGTTGCTTTCCCTGCTATGCCCTCTTCTCCTCCAGGCATTATGAAAGTTACACTGATGTACTATGTGTTGACTGAATGGTCTGTTTCTGAGTTTGGCCAATTATCTTTACTTACATTTGTTGAAGACATTTAAAAAATATGTACTGGTTTCTGCTGAGCTTCAGTGGCCTTTCATGTAAAAAAGAAAAACAAACACAAGTTGTGGGTTGAGACAGTATAAAACTGGCCAGGTGGCATCTCTAATTAGGCTAGAAAATTCTGTAACTGAAGAGCTGAAGTTGTCTGCGCCACTGGTAAAAAGGTTTAAAGTCTTCACAAAAACTCCAGGGAAGTACAGGCTGTATTTATTCTAATGTTGTTATTGCTACACATCAGGAAGTGGCAGTTTGTAGTTAATATTTGTTCTAATGTAGTTGAAATGACCTGTTCATATTTGACTGTGACCCTCTTTCCTAATTTGACCAAATAAAATTAAAAGATAGGAAAATAAAAAGTAGTTGGTTCCTGAAAAGGACTGTCTGTAAAAGCCAGGCAAAATGCTGTGGCTGGATTTTTAAAATAGGGCTTGCTAAGTTTATGATCGATAATAACATTTGTAGTTACAGTATGCAAGCTAACATAAGGCCACTCAAATTTCATGCTTCAGGAGCTAAGCTGATTGCCAGCAGGGGGCCAGGAAGGATATTTCACCTATATACATACTCAGCATTGCACAGCTGATTAGGCACCCAATTCAACAAAGCATTTAAGCAGATGCCTAACTTTAAACATGTGTTTAAGTGTTTTGCTGAATCTGCACCTAAGTACTATTTTTACATTGAATAATATTAAGTACTTATGTAGCATTCTTCATATTCCAAATCCTTTAGAAATACTGAGCCAAATTCTACTCTCACTTACACTAGGAGAAAACCAAAGTTACTCCATTCAGTTCTTTGGATTGGTATGCCTCTCAGCTTGCTGGGGCCCATCTGTGGTATACAATGTGTGAGAGAGCCCCAACAGGGAGCTACACACAAAAAATTATTCATGCTGCGCGGCTCCTTACTTCAATGGAAATAACTCATTCTTTAACCTCCGATTCATGATTTTTTTTAATGTAAATAATGATCAACAATAAAAATATAGGGGTACCAAATCTGTGTGGAGTCTAAGAAACTTGAGGGCTAAAATGAAGGACAGTGGGCAGTTATGTTGTAAGTGAGAACAGAACTTGGGCAGGTTGCACAGATAACTAGAATTTTGTAATTCTTACCACACCTCTATAAAGGAGATATGTATTGTACTATTCCCATTTTACAAATGGGGAAATTTAAGCCAAAGAGCTTAAGTGACTTGCTCAAGGCCACAGAAGGATCTGTGTCACAGCCAGAACTAGAATTGGAATATTTCCAACTCCCTGTTTTCTGCTGAAAACAACTGCTTGATGATGCTTCTCTTCTTGTGATGCTTGATGCCTCTTAAACATCTTGTATTGGCCACTCCAAAGGCAGGAAATAGCACTTGATGGACCAGTGGTTTGATCAGTTATGGAAAATCCTATCTTTGTTCCAATGACCTGTAATCCTTATCCTGATGGTGGTATTATACAAAGACACTTAGAGGTTCTATTGCTTTCTAGGTAGTAAATGTTTTGCAATATAATTTATTTTTACATGGTTCAGAGTAGAACATTTTAGCAATTTCACTTCCAATTTGTATTTGCAGTATGTATTCTGATGTTGGCATCATAGAACCATAGGACTGCAAGAGACCTCGAGAGGTCATCTAGTCCAGTCCCCTGCACTCATGGCAGGACTAAGTATTATCTAGACCAGGGGTCGGCAACGTTCGGCACGCGGCTCGCCAGGGTAAGCACCCTGACGGGCCGGGCCAGTTTTATTTACCTGCTGAGGTGGCAGGTTCGGCCGATCGCGGCCCCCACTGGCTGCGGTTCGACGTCCCGGGCCAATGGGGGTGGCGAGAAGCCGCGGCCAGCACATCGCTCTCCCACGCCACTTCTCGCCGCCCCCATTGGCCCGGGACGGCGAACCGCGGCCAGTGGGGGCCACGATTGACCGAACCTGCCGCCTCAGCAGGTAAATAAAACTGGCCCGGCCCGCCAGGGTGCTTACCCTGGCGAGCCGCGTGCCGAACGTTGCCGACCCCTGATCTAGACCATCCCTCACAGGTGTTTGTCTAACCTGCTCTTAAAAATCTCCCATGATGGAGATTCCACAACCTCCTCCAGTGCAATTTATTCCAGTGCTTAACCACTGTGACAGTTAGGAAGTTTTTCCTAATGTCCAGCCTAAACCTCCCTTGCTGCAATTTAAGCCTATTGCTTCCTGTCCTATCCTTAGAGGTTAAGAAAAACAATTTTTCTCCCTCCTCTTTGTAACAACCTTTTACGTACTTGAAAACTGTTATCATGTCCCCTCTCAGTCTTCTCTTTTCCAGACTAAACAAACCCAATTTTTTCAATCTTCCCTCATAAGTCATGTTTTCTAGACCTTTAATCATTTTTGTCGCTCTTCTCTGGATTCTCTCTAATTTGTCCACATCCTTCCTGAAATGTGGTGCCCAGAACTCAATACTCCAGTTGAGGCCTCATCAGCGCAGAGTAGAGTGGAAGAATTACTTCTCGTGTCTTGCTTACAGCACTCCTGCTAATACATCCCAGAACGATGTTCGCTTTTTTTGCAACGGCGTTACACTGTTGACTCATATTTAGCTTGTGGTCCACTATGATCCCCAGATCCCTTTCTGCAGTACTCCTTCCTGGGCAGTCATTTCCCATTTTGTATGTCTGCAACTGATTGTTCCTTCCTAAGTGGAGTACTTTGCATTTGTCCTTCTTGAATTTCATCCTATTTACTTCAGACCATTTCTCCAGTTTGTTCAGATCATTTTGAATTTTAATCCTATCCTCCACAGCACTTGCAACCCCTCCCAGCTTGATATCATCTGCACACTTTATAAGTGTACTTTCTATCCCATTATTTAAATCATTGATGAAGATATTGAACAGAACCGGACCCAGGACTTATCCCTGTGGTACCCCACTCATTATGCCCTTCCAGCATGATCCACTGATAACTACTGTCTGGACATGGTTTTCCAACCAATTTTGCACCCACATTATAGTAGCTCCATTTAGTTTGCATCTCCCTCGTTTGTTATGAGAAGGTCATGCGAGACAGTATCAAAAGCTTTACTAAAGTCAAGATATACCATGTCTACCTCTCCCCTCCACCATCCACAAGGCTTGTTACCCTGTGAAAGAAAGCTATCAGGTTGCTTTGACATGATTTGTTTTTGACAAATCCACGCTGACTGTTACTTATCACCTTATTATCTTCTAGATGTTTGCAAATTGATTGCTTAATTATTTGCTCCATTATCTTTCCTGGTACAGAAGTTAAGCTGACTGGTCTGTAATTCCCTGGGTTGTCCTTATTTCCCTTTTTATAGATGGGTGCTGTATTTACCCTTTTTTTAGTCTTCTGGAATCTCTCCCGTCTTCCATTACATTTCATAACTAAAAGTAGTCTGTCATCCAAATATTACCTGCCTATATTTCCTCAATGGAAATATGGCTAACAGATCTCAGTGGCTAACAGATCTCAGTGTTTGCATTCTTGTGTCAATCAGCCTTTAGATGAAGAAAGCCACCATCTTGGCACTGGAGCTGGATTAGACTCGTACCTTAAACAAGTTTCGTTTGATAGAAATTCATTTATTCACAGTGGATTGTTTGATGTTAGATTGTCATTGTAATGTGTTGTTTCATCCACATGATCTTGACTCTATTCCCCTGTGTTCCTTCATGGAAGATTACATTTTAGCACTTACTCATTCTGTATATCACAGTGTTGTTAGAAGCCAGTGTTTACACATTTCACAAAGAGAAGATATGCAAATACAAGACAAATTAGTGGCATTAGAGTCAGACTGTCACACAAGCCAGATGTCAGAGAGAGAAATGTGGCACATGTTTGAGCCCTGTCTCTGAACAGTGGCTTAAGGATAACCCCTGAATGGAAGACATTAATACTCCCACTAACCTTCAATCAACTTCTGGATGCCCCATTCTCCTGGCAGGATGTGATTATGTGACCAAAACAATATCGCTGAAGCTTGCAACCACAATAATCTGAAAATCATCCCTGCATCCTGGCAGGGAATTGTACACAGTAGGAATTTAACTAGTCCAAAACTATTTCTGACTTTTCTGTCATTATTGTCTTTCTGATCTGTGGTGGTTGAAGACATGATCCCTTCTTTACAAAGTAATATCAATGTAGTATCAACAAAGCTCTCTCTCTCTCTCTCTCTCTCTCTCTCTCTCTCAGATTATATATATATATATATATATATATATATATATATATATATATATATATAATACAATCACACACACTCTGTATTTTGGCAAAGGAGAGGGTGCTTGTGAGCACACTGGGACATTCTCACAGCAGCCCATCTCTGATAATAAATACCTTCCTTCCCTGTGTACTAATGTTCCCTGCATCTTGAATTGGAAACTGAGAGACTGACACATCTCTCACTGAGATGTAACACATTCCAGAATTTCTTGTGTAAGAACTACAGACACAATGTTTTCAATGTACTGTAGGTGACAGGCTTAAATTAAACCACACAGAGAAATTAGTCTGACCAAAACTCAGTGTCGCCCCAAATTGGTTGATTCAGGCTGGTCCAATTTTGAGCAATTTTCTTAGTGAATGGCAGTGTTATTCTCAGTAGTGGCCATTCATTTATTCCCATTAGGACAACATGGTTTTTTGAGCTAAAAAGTAATAATGTGACAGAACCCAATTACCCATGGCATGCTTGGCTACATGGGCAGTGGGAAACACATGCTATCTATCTAACCTGTAATTTTACTGACCAATTTACCCCCAGGAAGCAAGGATATAAAATGCCCAACATGAATCCCTTTTTAGTCAGCCCTATTTTTAAGTGGCTTTATTGCCAGCAGCCCACTGTGACTGCAGTAGAGTTTTTGATTATTATGTTTTAGCAATGGCTTTCATTTTCATACAGTTCAATATCGAAATCTCTTACATCACCGTATATTTAAACATTTATAAACTACCTGAGATTTTGAACATAAAATGTATGTATATATGTATAATGTATAAATGTATAAATATATATATACACACACACACGCATCATAAAATAAGTTGCAGCTAGTTTGTGAAAAGCAGATTTTAAAGGTTCAACCATCAAATGTGTAGGGAATAGGCACCCCCACCTGTAATCATCGGCCTTATTATGACTATGTTACAGACAATGCAACTGGATGCTAGGCACAGCAGGTGCAGAGATAACAGACTAGGTGAGAAAAGAGACTTTCATTGTCTTTTTAGAGTCAGGTGCATGAGCCACAGTACCAGAGGATTTCAAGAAACACCAATCTAAAAAACTTAATATTTAGAACTGCTAAAACTCTCTCTCTCCTCTGTCATCTTGTCTATTCTTACTGCCTCCCTCTAATTTTTAAACTGAGTTGTTTCTATTTTATATTGCATATCTGTAATTTTACCCTTTTTCCCATTTAAAAAAACCACGGTTTTATTCATGTATTCCCAGTGTTGTGTCCCAGAGTGCAGCATCCCAGGGGGGACTTGGCACTTACCCTATGTTATATTACATCATGACGTGGTATAACAGTTTGAATCACACACTCCAACTCTCTGAGTGAACCATGAGAACCTTAATCGGCATAGAAAAAAATAAGGAGGTTTCAGAAAGTTAAGATTAACTAGCTCCTTGGGGGCCAAACTGATTTTCCCATCATGCACTCTTTTCCAGTAATAGATGCCAGAAAAAATAAACCTCTGGTGGCTCAAGGTGCAATGTTCTATCTATCAGTCTTGTTGAGAGAGACTGTTAGCCTTATAATGACACAAATTCAAATCAGAGAACACTCACTTCTATCTATACTCACCCCCACACACACTTGGTCATTTATGGTGCTGCTCTTTGCAGATCTTGACCTTGCCTTGACTGGCACAGAACCCAGTCACAGCTGATTGGCCCAGCCTGAGTGTTGCTGGGATTGTGAGGGGGAGCCTGCCTCTATAAAACAACAACACCCAGCCCCTGAGGTAGCATGCATGAGCAATGCCTTCCTGACTCCACAATGCAGGAAGAATGGTCCCATGGTTAGGATACCAGCTTGTGACTCAGGAGACTTGGGTTTAATTGCCTGCTCCTTCACAGGCTTGCTGTGAGCAAGTCACTTAGCCTCTCTGTGCCTCAGTTCTCTACCTTAATAATGGGAATAATAGTGGTTCTTTACCTCCCACGGGTGTGGTGACAATAAATACCTTAATGTTTGTGAGGTGTTTGCATACTACAGGAATGAGGGGCATATAAGTATGATATATAGCAGGGACTGAAAGCCAATTGTGAAGGTCCTTAAAGGAGTCACCTTTACATTCCACCTGTCAGGTGATAGAGGGATGGACTATCACTTCACAGACTCCATTCCTCTCCCCCTCTTTTTCACCTGTGAAGGCTCAGTGGGTTTGCTGCAGCAACCCCTTCTAAAGAGGCAAGATGAATGGAAAGCTATGTAGGGGAAAGGAGCAGCTCATTTGTATGAACTCCCACACACATCCCCAACACCAAGCAATTCCTCAGAGCATCTGGGCATCTACTTCAGATTTGTTCCAAACCGGACCTGACTTGCTCAACAATGGGCAATTTTTGCAAGTGTAAAGCTGGTTTACACACCCCTTACGTCAACATAGTGTAATCATGACACAGGATTTTCCCTTTCATGTCCTTTTGAAACAGCAGGAGGGAAAAAAGATAATTTATATTTGTATAATGCCTTTTATGCCACAAAATCCCTCTATACTATTAGCACAAGTGAAATACAGTTAGTCTAGGGTGAAGGCTAGCAACAAACAACACATAGCACAACAATGAGCAGAGGGAAATTTTGACCAAAGATGTTTTTGGGGAACACCTTCTTTTATGAAAAGTACCATGGGATCTTGAATAACTGGAGCATAAAGAAAATTGTTGCCGAATGTCCACAAAGAAGAATGTGTTAGTCGGAAAAAAACCTGCATCCTCTGTTCTTCCTTAATGATTGTAAATAAATATGACAAGAAAGCAGGGTATCAGTTAGGCTCTTTTGAAATATTTATGTCCACATACTGACTTCCTTGAATATAAATAGACATAAAGTCTAGAAAACACCAACCAAACAGATTTGATTAATTTGTTAATGCCCAGTTACCCTGCCTGAAAGAGTGACTTTGTAAAGAAAGACAGTTATCAATTACTGCCTATTCTTTGGCTGGAGCATTTTGCAAAAGGGCTATTTGCTCTTTTGCCTGAGGTGACCTGGGTTCAAATCTCACTTAGGTTAGAGTGCACAACGTATTTCATATTTATTTAATTTAAAACAATAAAGATGCCTCTCCAAAGCTTTAGGTGCCCTAGCATAATTAATCATGCACTAAATAAAATGAAATTGAACAGCAGCAGTATTAAAATCCACTCCACAGGAGCTTGACTGGCCACCTTTTTTATGATCCAAGAAGCACACCCTCTGTCTTCTCCAGAGACCCTCTCAAACAGCTGTCTTTTTCAGCATGCCTGGAAAGTCACCAGATTTGGGCTATTCTGGACTAAGGTAGGGTGCAAATCTCAGACCCCTCATAGAGACTGCATTGCCAGCCACCCCCTCTTTCATAACAAGGGGACTTAGCTCAAGTGACCCTGAAGCCATCAGCTATGGCTGAATGAGTTATATGATTATAACCAAATAGATTAAAAAAAAAACTAGTATGCAATCAGATAAGTGCAAGTCAAGCAGGGAAAGGCTTGTGTTACAGGTAGTGTTGGGTAAAGAAATGCATTTAGGACCTCAGGCAAGACTGGGGACCCTTTTGTGCTAGGCATTCTATAAGCACAGTGAGAGACAGGCACTGCTCGGAATTGCTTACAATCAAAAGAGAGAAGACAAAGGGTGGATGAGGAAACTGAGGCACAATGTGGTTTATCACACAGCAGATCAATGGCAGAGCTGAGACTAGATGCCAGGTCTTTTGAGTCCAACTCTAATGCCCTAACCACTAGACCAGTGGTTCTCAAAGCTGGTCCACCGCTTGTTCAGGGAAAGCCCATGGAGGGCCGTGCCGGTTTGTTTACCTGCCGCGTCCGCAGGTTCGGCCGCAGCACCCGCAGCTTCCCGCAGCCCCCATTGGCCTGGGATGGCAAACCACGGCCAGTGGGAGCCGCGATCGGCTGAACCTGCGGACGAGGCAGGTAAACAAACCAGCCTGGCCCACCAGGGGCTTTCCCTGAACAAGCGGCGGACCAGCTTTGAGAACCACTGCACTAGACTATGCTGCCTTCCCCCCAAATTAGGTTCTCTTTCTTGTACTCCATTTCTCTTTTGCACGATGTTATGATGAAAGCTGGCTACATGTGGTGTTTAAATCTATAGAAAGTTCCAGCATGAGTTCAAGTGGCAGCTTACTTTTTGAAAAACACAAAAACAAGGCAATCTGACCCGGGTCTGGGTAGTAATTGGATATATCTGGCCTCATTCTGTTCTTACTTAAGGTGGTGTACGAAGCAGGGTCAGCTCAGGGAAGCATGCACTTCACGGCTTCTGCTGTATGTGTTCTGTGAATGAATAGTGTACAGAAGCTCCCCGACTTATATAAGAATTCCGTTCTGGAATGCCTTGCGTAAGTCGAATTTTGTGTAAGTCGGGAACGTATATCCGACAATTACGCGCAAAAACAAAAACAAAACAAAAAAGGCTTCCGGAACTTACGGAACTTTTTCCGTAAGTCTGGATTTCCATAAATTGTGTTTGCATAACCCAGGGAGCGTTTGTACTTCAGACTTCAGTTTACACACTCCCCCATCCCCAAACGACAAATGAAAACCCAACCCCTTGATGCAATGTATTGAGCTGTAGGTATAGCAGTTATTTATAAACCTTAATTTGGTGAAACAGCCTCATCTTCTCTCCATGATGCTTTATTTTGACTATATTTTGTCTAAGACTTAAGACAAGGTCTGAGAGCTTTAAGAAAGTCAAGGGAGTTCTTGTGACAAATGCATACTTAAGTGTATCTTTTTTATTGTATTTAATTGATTTATTTAATAGACTCAAATCAACTGCATGTTTCTGGTTCAAATCCATCTTTATTCATGATACAGTACTTGCCATATTTACTTGCCATTACTCCAATGAAAAATTTGGCTTGCAAGCCAGCATATCGCAGTGTGCGTTGCTGGCACTCTGGAAGGCCATTTGAGTTCTTATTTTGAAGCTATTCTTGTTGTAGGAGCAGCAGTGATCTGTATGCTATGTATAACCTGTATGCTCAAAAGGACTGTTACACTTCTTCCCCCCCCCCCACCGTCTCCTCTCCCTCTTTGAATACCTGTGAAGTGGCTTCCCACTCCCCCCACCCTCCTGGAATGCTTGTGGGATGAATGGGCTGCTTAAACAGCTGGAAGATCAGAAGAGCTCCTAGATAGACAAGGTGTCTGGAACTCTAATTAGGCAGCGCTCACACACCCAATGCCTGGACACTGCATGGACACTGGCTGAGGTGGAGTGTGCCCAACCAAACGCAGCCAAGTCATCTCTAGTCACAGGCCATGAGGAGCAGGTCCATAAAAGGGGAAGGGGCCATGTGCTCAGCAGTGCACTCACAAACTTGTACCTCCTGTGAAGGCCCTTCGCCCGGACCGCCTGGCCAGTGGTTCGCTGCGTTGCATTCCATCGTGCCTCGGGAAGACTTACCTTCATCGCACTGTCCATCACTGCGCTGTGGGACACTTACCTTGAAGGATCCTGACATCTCCAGTGCCGTGCCTGTCTTGGGAGCGTGAGTATGCAAGTGTGAGTGTGACACCCTCCCCCCACCTTCTTTTGAGCTTAGCTATCAATATAATAAACGTGCTGCTTTCTGCCAAACTTTGGAGGGTCATTAGTCCTCCCTAAGCTTACTAGCTGACCCAATTTCGGGTAACAATTCTAAGCTCTAGAATATCAAGCTGGGAGAATTTTGGCACCTGGTCATTAGGTGTCATTCAAATTGGAGACTCTCTTTGGTTCACTTACCAGACCTGTTTCCTCCAGACTATAACCTTGGCTGCAACTTCAGCCATTCAGTGGGATCTCTGTCAATTGGATTGTCTCTCAGGCAGACACAATGGATACATTTGGCCTACCTAGTTCAGTGGTTTTCAACTTGTGGTCTGTGGACACCTGACGGTCTGCAGACTACGTCTAAGATTGCCAAAGGCGTCTGCACCTTCATTCAAAATGTTGTAGGGGTCTGCAAATAAAAAAAGATTGACCTGAGCTAGTTCAATTTAATTCTACTGTCAAGATTACTACCTGTGTAATCGATCAGGCAACCACACATCTACATTAGTGACATTTATAAATCAGTACCACACATTATACCACACTCCTTCCTTTCATTTAGTGCTTGGGACTTGAAAGCAGCTGTGGTCACCATGGGTAATGATGAAAAAAATCACACCAGAAAGGACTTCATAGATTCCAAGCCCAGAAGGGACCTTGTGATCATCTTGTCTGACCTCCTGTATAACACAGACCATAGAACGTTCCCCAGAATAATTCCTAGAGCAGATCTTTTAGAACAAACATCTAATCTTGATTTTAAAATTGTCAGTGATGGAGAATCCACCACAACCCCTGGTAAATTGTTCCAATGGCTAATTACTCTCACCGTTAAAAATGTACACCTTATTTCCAGTCTGAATTTGTCTAGTTTCAACTGCCAGCCTTTGGATTATGTTAGATAATTAGGTAATTTCTTTGCTAGATTGAAGGCCCAGTTATTAAATATTTGTTTCCCATGAAGGTACTTATAGACTATAGTCAAGCCATCCCTTAATCATTTCTTTGTTAAGTAAAATATATTGAGCTCCTTGAATCTAGCTCTATAAGACATGTTTTCTAATCCTTTAATCTTCCTTGTGGCTCTTCTTTGAGCCCTCTCCAATTTATCAACATCCTTCTTGAATTGTGGATACCAGAAGTGGACACAGTATTCCAGCAGCAGTTGCACCAGTGCCAAATACAGAGGTGAAATAACATCTTTATTCCTATTCAAGATTCCTTTGTTTATACATCCAAGAATCGCATTAGGCCTTTTGGCCACAGCATCGTGATGGGAGCTCATGTTCAGCTGATCATCCACCACAAACCCAAAATCTTTTTCAGAATCACTGCTTCCCAGGATAGAGTCCTCCATCCTGTAAGTATGGCCTACATGCTTTGTTCCTATAAATGTACACATTTCATTTAGCCATATTAAAATTCATATTTTTTTGTGTGCACAGTTTACCAAGCGATCCAAATTGCTCCGTATCAGTGATCTGTCCTCTTCATTATTTACCGCCCCCCCATTTTTGTGCCATTAGCTAATTTTATCAGTGATGATTTAGTCTTTTCTTCCAAGTGATTAATAAAAACATTAAATTGTATCGGACCAAGAACCAATCCCTGCAGGACTCCACTAAAACACACCTGTTTAATGATGATTCCCCATTTACAATTAGATTTTGAGACCTATCACTTTGATAGCTTTTAATCCATTTAATGTGTACTGTGTTAATCTTATATCTTTCTGGGTCTTTTTAAAATCAAAATATCATGTAGTTTCTAGTCAAAGGCCTTACAGAAGTCTAGTTAAATCACATCAGCACTATTACCTTTATCAACAATATTTGTAATCTCATTAAAAAAAGATACCAAAGTAGTTTGACAGGATCTATTTTTCATAAACCCATGTTGATTGACATTAATAATATTACCCTACTTTAATTCTTTATTAATTGAGCCCTGTATCAGCTGCTCCATTATCCAGCCTGGGTTCAATGTGAGCCAGACTGACAGGCCTAGAATTACTCAGGTCATCCCATTTACCCTTTTTAACTACTGGCACAAAATTAGATTTCTTCCAGTCTTTTGGAACTTCCCCATGCACCAGGACTTATTGAAAATCAACATTAATGGTCCAGTGAACTTATCAGACAGCTCTTTTAAAACTCTTGTTTTAAAACGCAAGTTATCTGGACCTGTTGATTTAAAAATGTCTAACTTTAGTAGCTTCTGTTTAACATCCTCCAGGGATACTAGGGAATAGAAAGAGTGTTGTTAGTCTCAGATGTCATCTGTTTTTCCCCAGATACAGAACAGAAATATGTATTGAACATTTCTGCCTTTTCTGCATTATTATTGATAATTCTACCATTCCCATCTAGTAATGGACCAATACCAATGTCATGATCACTTGTACTTCAATTTTACCATTAATTTTTAATTCTGTGATCAGTTACTCTTTATCTGTCAAGACAAGGTCTAATATATAATTCTCCCATGTTGACAGCAACACTTTTTGAGTTAGGAAATTGTCATCTTTAGTATTTAGAAATTTCAAGGATGTTTTAGTACTGGCAGCTTGAGACCTCCAACATATGTCACTCAATTTGAAGTCCCTCAGGATCACACAGCTTTCTCCCATACACATTATAGATAGGTGCTCAAGGAATTGCTCATCCTGTTCCCAAGTGTGATTTGACGGTCTGTAGCAGACACCAACTAATACCCCATTTTGTGCTTTATCTGTTAGGAAATTGATCCATAAGCATTCAAGATCATTTTCTTCCAAGTTGTCAGTGACTCAGAAACACGTAATGCCATTTTTGACATCGTGTACCCTTCCCCCTCCCACTTTGCCCACTCAATCCTTCCTAAATAGGTTATAGCCATTGATTTTAACATTCTAATAGTGTGAATCATCCCACCAGGTTTCAGTAATACCAACTAGATCAAATTTGTGTTCATAAATGAGCAATACCAATTCCTCTTGTTTGTTACCCAGGCTCCTAGCATTGGTATATAGACAATTAAAGATTTCTTCTCTTCATGTCCTCTTATTCCTTGATCGATTTTGTTCCCAACATCACAATCTTGTGCTAGCAGAGTGCTCATCTCTTCCTTCTTTTTACCCTCCCCTTTTCTAAGTAGTTTAACCCCCTCCTAACTCTAGTCAGCCTGTCCCTGAAAAGATTGGTCCCCCCTTCTCAGGTAGAGGCTATCCAGCTTGCACAGACTCCTCTCCTTATAGAAGATGGACGAATCTTCCACCAAACCAACATCCTCCACCCTGCACTACTTACCTAGACAGTGGATCCCTTCCAGAATCTTCTGCCTTTTGCCTTCCTTTGATCATGGGAGAAGAAGGATCTCAAAGAAGATAGCTTGGACATTCTTATTCTTCAGCATGCTTCTGAGATCCTTAAAGTCATTTACTGTTTGTGAGATATCACATAATGCAGTGTCATTCATGCTGATATGGACCATTGCCAGTGGATCATTTCCTATCAACTTCAAAAGCTTATCCTATCTTAAAGGGACATCTCACACTTGGCTCTAGGAAGGTAGTGCCCTGTCCTGTTGTACGCTGATTGCATGATGTGCTGCAGGGCAGAGGGACAGGCCAACCTCAACATTTACAGCAGAGGCAAAGAGGATCATGAAGGTATTGCTGTGAGTCTTCAGGGATGAGCGAGCAGACAAGGAGAGATCTGCATTACAGTTGCAAAGAAGAGAAGGCTGGCTGACCTTTTAGGTGTAAGAGTAGTACTTCCATGCAGCTGCCAATGTATTGGGGAGGGAATGGGACTGCAAAGGAATAAGTGGGGACCAAGAATAATAGAGGGATGGAAGTAATTCAGGAATTGTCTACACCATCCCACAGTGTGGGCTACAGGGATGTGAATTGCACATTGCACTAAAGTGTTGTGCTATAACTACCTCATGTAGATCTTGCTAGTGCAAATGAAACAGGACTATGTTAACATAACCTAGGTACCTTTTAGTTCATACTAGCTTGGTCTTCACAGGGCAGTTATAGGACAACACTTTATTGCATACTGCAGCTCACACTCCCGTAGTCCGCACTGTAGGGCCATGTAGACAAGCCCTTAGTCTTACCTTCCTGTAGAACTGAAACTGGGCTAAGAGAGGGCAATCTAATATCCAGATTCAATGCCCCAGAGAGCTGAGGTTGAATTTCTATACATTGTCAGCCTTACAGTGGTCCTTCCAGAACAGGTCTGATGCACACTGGAGGGTGGGAAATCCATACTGTGATGTCAGAGAAGGGAACCACCAACAAATAGCTACTAGTTGGGTAGTGTTCTTTTTTTCAAATCCGTTGGCACTGATTTGGCATTCAGTGCCTGGAGAAACTTGCTTGTAATTTACACAGTGAGAAGGTGGAAAGGAGTGATTGAGCAGGAAAAATAATCAACAGACAGTGGATGGTAAAATAGGGGAGATGCATGCTTTAAATTATGTTCTCCCATTGGGCGCTTTTCCTGCTATCTCACTGCCTTCTTCCATCTCCCTGTGGCACACCCCGTCTAGGTTTCTGGCCAGTTTACATCCAATATATATACTATACCATTGTTTACATTACCACTAAACTTGGCCTAGAGACTCTGTGGGTCTGATTATTCACTGTGCTGCACCTTATGTAATGATTTATACCAGTGCACAGGTATAAGAATCAGGTCTAAAGAGATCTGATTAGTTTATGCCACAGAAAGGGGAATAAGAACTCTGAAATCCAGAACTTAAAGTAGAACTCTGTAAAAACTTTATGTAGAATGCTAATCCCTTTAAGGCATTTCAGAAGGTGAAGAGATTAACTCCTCTGACTTGGAATGTGTGGAATTGGCTCCGCTGTTCTTTTGCCTAATTCATGATCATTTTCATTATTATGCCAGGCACTAAGGAGTTAGCTGGTAATAAAAAAGAAGAAAAAAAGAGCCACTTTTGAGGTTAAATCAGTGATAATTCTAAAATCAGCAACAATTGTGAGGTATAATTAAGTTGAAAAGGCCACAAAGGAGGAATTTCTAATTTTAACATGCAAAATACACAGCCTTACTCTAAATTAAAGAAGAAGAAGAAGACGAGCTTGGCAAATTTTACAGAAAGCAATTGTGGAAATTGCAGAAGACTCATTAATATATATCAATTTTCGAATGCATAAAGATTGAATTCTTGTTAAGGATTCTGTATAAGGCTGTTCATCTCTGAACATGTTTTGCTCTTTGTTTCAACGGCTCTTAACTTTTTAGTGTGCTGGGTATTTTTCTTGGCCTATGTTATTTTATTCAGAATAGCTGGCCTGACCCATTTGATCCTACTTTTGTTTAATTATGGTTTTAAGCCTTGATCGTGCAAATGTTTAAGCACATGATGACTAACTCTACTGATACGAGTAACCTCATTAAATTTTATGGGGCTGTTTACATTAGTAAAGTCACCCGTGTGCATAAGTATTTGTAGGAACAGGGTTTAGGCTTCGATCCACAACTAGATGTCTGGAATGTTTATATCTATGTTTTGCTTTCCTGAATTAAATTCTGATGTGCCAAATGGACAGTAAAATTAGATTTTATGTAAGCTTACACTGAAAAATCATTCAGTATCTGCTGTGTTCAGCCTTCCATATCTTTGTGCAAGATACTGACAGACCTCACAAGTCAAGTATGTTTGGAACGGCTCAGGACTTGGATGGGAGACTTCAAAGGAGCTGGTAGGTGCAATAAGAAGTGGCTTTGGTGCAATCTTCCCTTGGAGGCTGTGACGTTGTGCAGTCTACATGGTTTTATAAAAACATGATAATAAGTGAATATAATGTAACTGGGATAGTTTTATAAAAAAATTTGATAATAAGTGACTATAATGCAAATGGGATATGCTTTGTGCAAAAGGTCTCTTGTAAGGTATCATTACAAAGCTCATAAGCTACTGAGTGTGATCATCCTATTTGTAGAAATGTACCACTCTTGTATCTAAAACTAGAAATATAAAATGTAACTCTGAGGGCCTATTGTAATTATGTAAAGTGTGGGCCATTAATGATGGTTTGGAATCTTGATGACTCCCATTGTCTGCAGATGGCTGTTTACCTGTGAGTCTCCCTGTATATGTGTATGCTGGCAAGTGAGTAATGAAGTCTTGCAGTGACATGTGATCATGTCACCTGAACTGGAATCCATCTTTAACCTGGTGCTTTTCCAGTGAGGGGAGGGGGTGGAAACCCAGAGGGACAAAGGGTTCCCGCCTTATGCAAAAGATATATAAAGGGGTGGAAGAGAACTGAGAGAGAGAGAGGAGCCATCATGGAGAATCCCCTAGATAACACCTAAGCTGGAACAAAAGCTGTACCAGGGGAAAGAATTGTGCCCAGGCCTGGAAGGTGTCCAGTCTGAGAAAAACTTACTGAAGCATCTCTGAGGGTGAGATTATCTGTATTTAGTTTGATTAGGCATAGATTTGCGCATTTTATTTTATTTTGCTTGTGACTTACTTTGTTCTGTCTGTTACTACTTTGAACCACTTAAATCCTACTGTCTGTATTTAATAAAATCACTTTTTATTTAGTAATTTACTCAGAGTATGTATTAATACCTGGGGGAGCAAACAACTGTGCATATCTCTCTATCAGTGTTATAGAGGGCGAACAATTTATGAGTTTGCCCTGCATAAACTTTATGCAGGGTAAAACGGATTTATCTGGGTTTAGACCCCATTGGGAGTTGGGCATCTGAGTGCTAAAGACAAGCACACTCCTGTGAGCTGGTTTCGGGTAAACTTGCAGCTTTGGGACTAGTAATTCAGACCCTGAGTCTTTGTTAGAGCAGACTGGAGTGTCTGGCTCAGCAAGACAGGGTGCTGGAATCCTGAGCTGGCAGGGAAAACAGAAGCAGGGGTAGTCTTTGCACATTGGGTGGCAGCTCCCAAGGGGGTTTCTGTGATCCAACCCGTCACAGAGGCAGTGTCCTGGTGCGGTGTCACGAAGCAGCTGGTAACGTTCTTTGCATGAGATATAAAACAAGTCCTTTCTGATCACGTTTGGTCATAAAGGATCCATGCATTTTTTCCCCAAAAGTAGTGTTGATAGCCAGTGTGGCCTGGCCACTTTCTAGCATGAGTACTTGCATTCTTCCTGCCTAAAATTCCATCTGTATCTCTGTTGCACACAATGGGCCTCATGAGCCTCTCATTTGTATCAGTAAAAACAACAAGGAGTCTGGTGGCACCTTAAAGACTAACAGATTTATTTGGGCATAAGCTTGCGTAGGTAAAAACCTCACTTCTTCAGTGAGATTTTTACCCACGAAAGCTTATGCCCAAATAAATCTGTTAGTCTTTAAGGTGCCACCAGACTCCTTGTTGTTTTTGTAGATACAGACTAACACGGCTACCCCCTGATATTTGTATCAGTGTAAATCCAGACTAGCTCCAGTGGCATTCAACAGGTGTATCGGAGGACAGATTTGACCCAGTACCTTTTTTTTTAATTTTCTGACCTTAACTATAGCATATAGTTGCTATATACCATTAAACAGCTGGCACATTTCATCCCTACATAGCTTTTTGAACTGCAAGGCATTTTATAAGTTATACTATTATGATTCTAAGTAAATTATGTTCAATTGACATTTATTTTCTCACCATGGATGCAATTGTGCAATTGAAGAATTGGTCAGGTGCAGGGATTGTAGACTTCTGCAAGATTACCAAACTGAGATAAACTCATTTGTTTTGGCTCAGGTAGAGATCCTCCATCAATGCAGTGACATGTTTGGCAGCAAAATCAGACCTTTTTCTGGGGAAGACAGGCAGGTGGCAACAGCATGCCCAGTGCCAAGTACCAATAGCTGAATAAAAACCTCACATAGTTTTCAGAAGAGTCCTGCACACCAGTTACATGAACCCCCGGGCAGCTTTAATTTATGTGACCAGCACTTACTGTATGTGACAGATTACAAAATCGTTGTAGGCACTGATTTTGGCAATATTACAGAAATAATATTTTCCCTAGGTCCTGAACAATTTCTCTGATGTACTCCATTAGAGACAAACATGCACTCTCCTTCATTACCGAGTGTGTAGATAGCCTTTTTATGCACCTCAAATATCTTGGCTAAGCCTATATATAATGGTCAATGCACTCTTATTTATGTGTTAATCCCCTTCCCCCAATGCACCTCGTACATTATTCTAAGATAATGATGGAAACACAGGAGGAAGTTTTTCGCCCCAGCACAATTTCTCTCCTGTCCTACCGACCAGCTGCTTTTCCCATCTCTACTTCTTTCTCCTCTCAGATATCCCATCTTTATCCTACTCTACCCATCAACAAAGCCTTCTCCATCTTCAGTTCAGGTGCCTGAAGGTCCTGCAACTACTGCCTTTCATCTGTTCTGAGCCATACTCAAGTCCATACCGTTGGTTCTC
This sequence comes from Emys orbicularis, assembly GCF_028017835.1. Classification (NCBI taxonomy): domain Eukaryota; kingdom Metazoa; phylum Chordata; order Testudines; family Emydidae; genus Emys; species Emys orbicularis. The sequence goes on from NC_088683.1 coordinate 169,591,089, forward strand.
TAGGACCAACTGATCTGATGGAGAATGAGATTGGTATTAGACATTCATTGAATTTATTTATGGGAACAAATATAAACATATTGGACCAAATTCAATCATAAGTGGATGTGATTTCCACTGAGGTCCTAATGCATTACGGAATCATAGAATCTCAGGGTTGGAAGAGACCTCAGGAAGTCATCTAGTCCCCTGCTCAAAGCAGGACCAATCCCCAACTAAATCCCCAAATGGTCCCCTCAAGGATTGAACCCACAACCCTGGGTTTAGCAGGCTAATGCTCACACCACTGTGCCTATATGAATTCAGTAATTCTATAGTATTTTCTATCTAAAGGTCTCCAAGTGCTTTATAAACATGCGTGAATTTAGCCCCACAATACCCAAGGAGGTTGGTATCATCCTCACTTGAAAGAAGAGGAAACTGAGGTACAGAGAAGTTAACTGACTTGTTCACCATCACATAAAATGTATCATGAATAGAACTGAGATCTCCCCACTTCCATAGCTACAAACCCATCCTTCCTTCATCTTCTGTAATCTTGTACAAGGAGAATTCAATAAATATTATTAGATTAGCCATTTAGATGGGTGGAAGCCCTGCATTAAAATAATTTAGAATTCCTGCATTGTTTATATGGTTTCATTTACTAATTGACTTAAGACTTTTATTTTTTTTATTACAAGATACTAACATTATTTACTCGCCATCTACACCACTAATTAAATCACTCAGAGAATCCATTTGTTTCTCCTCTTAGAAATATAGATGATTTCCTTTCCCTCACACAAGGAAATGCAGAGGAACCTGACAACTTTGCACAGTGGGGAAAGCAAACCTTTGTGATTGTATTGCAAAATATGGTGATTGTGCTTAAATGAGAACTATTAAAATAATGATTAAGCAGTACAGTAAAAGCAGACTGACACAAAAGGAAATTATTCCCTATTATATGCTCTCAAGCTACCAACTATCTGGAGAAGGTCCTAGCTTCCCCTCTTTAATTGGTACAATCTGCCCTCTGGGTGGGGCTTTGTCTACAAATAGGCTGACCTCCATTTTGTAACTCTTTTGCTTAAGAGATGTAGCTGCTGATGTAGAGAAGCAGCCAGAAGCAGGTAAGTTTAAATCTAGGGAAGAGAGAGGGAACTGCGAAAGAAACAACAGGCCATGACAAGAGAAGCTAATTGCCTGAATATCTTTGGATTACTCTTTAGTTAAAAGAGAACATAGGGGAGGAGGAAAAAGGAAGATCAAAACTTATTCTCTCAAGGTCTCTGGTGCAAAGGTTGTTTTAAGCCTCCACCAAGACACCAGTAGTAGAGGGACTATTCCTTTTTCACAACACCCACTGTAGCATTTTCTCTTCTCTGAAGTAGCAACCCAGTATGATCAGTCTATTCTAGGAGAGGGTTTTTTTTGGTCTATGCTATGAAAGAGATTAATTTCCTTGCACTCTGCTAATGAGAGCTGCCTCTGAGATGATAAATACCATGTAACTTATGCAGTATGAATCAAGTGTTGCCCCTCTCATTTATGTCAGCAAAAGAAGGGGAATCCCTCTGCCACTTGCCTCACATGCAAGTAGGTTTCCTGTATGCAGGGGCTCTGTGAAGCCAATCCTGTGCATTTTGAGTGTTCTGCCAAGTTAAAATTCCTGTGCACAAACAGTAGAAATAGAAGTGCCCTCTCAAAGTCAGGCCTGGGAGGTCATGACAAAACAGTGCCTAGAGTCTGCCAATAATGACCATGAATGGTTAAGATCTGAGGGCTTGGCTACACTTGCAGTTGTAGAGCGCTTTGAGTTAAACCAGCCTTCGTAGAGCGCAGTAGGGAAAGCGCTGTAGTCTGTCCACACTGACAGCTGACAGCGCACTGGCGTGGCCACATTAGCAGCTCTTGCAACGGCCACAGAGAGCAGTGCATTGTGGTAGCTATCCCAGCATGCAGGTGGCTGCAACGTGCTTTTCAAATGGGGGGGTGGGGCGGGGTGGAGTGTGACAGGGAGTGTGTTGTGTGTATGTGGGGGGAGAGAGAGTGGGTTTTTGAGGGGCTGAGAGCATGTCAGCATGCTGTCTTATAAGTTCAGACAGCAGCAGACCTCCTCCTCCCCCTCTGTCTCTCTCTCTCACACACAGCATTCCACAGTAATGGTTGCTTTGTCTCAGAGCAGATAAGCATGCTGGCTGTCAAACAGAGCTTCCAAAGGGGTGGCCACTTGACTTAAGGGGATTATGGGACGTTTCTGGAGGCTGATCAGAGCGCAGTAATGCAACACCTCGTTCACACTGACGCTGGGGCGCTCCAGCGGGGGCGCAGCAAATGTTATTCCACTCGCCAAGGTGGAGTACCCGGAACGCTCTAGCTGTGGAGTCAAAGTGCTCTATGTGCCTTGCCAGTGTGGACGGGTAGTGAGCTAGTGTGCCCGGGGCTCCTTTAATGCACTGTAACTCGCAAGGGTAGCCAAGCCCTTAGTTAGCTGCTCAGTGAGGAAGATACTTGGCTAATGCTGCCTTGTCAAGGCTAATCTACTCCACATTCAAATAAGAGGAGGTTTTGGTCAATTCTTTGAGCCTGGCATGCATTTTAAAAGAGCTACCATATTGCACATTACTAGTCCAGCTCCCAGTAGTGTTACTACGGTGCTTAGGACTATTACCACTATCATCTTATAACAGAAACCCAATCAGCTTTGTACTATCTGCAGCTGGTTAGGAAGATGCAGCCTTTCCTTTCGGACGTTTGCAATGTACTGTACATAAGGCTACACCTTAAAACCATTCACAGACTGGTGCTTGCGCAGAACACAGCAACTCCCTTATTGAAAGGGGCGTCTCATTGGCAGCTCTGGGGTCCACGCTGACTGCCCATTGGCCTCTGGGTGGAGATTAAAGGTGTTGGTTATGAACTATAAAGCCCTAAATGGCTTGGGACTGGCCTAGCTAAGCATTTGCCTCTCTCCCCAAGCCCTACTTCCACAGCTATGGTCAATAGAGGTGCTTGCACTGGAGCCCTCTCATTATAGAAGAGAGGGAATTGCTAGCAGCACATTTTCTGTGAGGGCAGAGGTGATGTATAGGGTGGGCATGTGGGGTCAAGTGCCCCCCCCCCAAGGTTTGCCTGCTGGGGGCGGGAACTAGGGAGAAGGGCTCTGTCCTTATCTCCCTGCACCTCCCCCCACCGCCCAGCATGTTTGGCTGCTCTCCCTGGCAGCAGCTCTTTTCCCGGGCTCGGCTGCCTGGGACAGGGGCTGAGAATGCTGGGGAGAAGTGGGGGCTCCGGCTCACTCGACCACTGTCCCTGGCAGCCAAACCCGGGCAGGGAGAGGGCTGCCGTTGCCTCCCAGCCAGGCTCTCTCAGGCAGAAGTGGCTCCGTCCCACTCCCCGCCCGGCTGCCAGGAACAATGGCCGAACGTGCTGGGGGGGGAGGCTCAGGGAGAGAAGGACAGCGCCCCTCCACCCCCACAGGTAATGTGGGGCAGAGAGAGCGCTGCAGCCCCAGGCTGGGCGGGGAAAAGATGTGGCACAGGGTAGAGGAAAGATGTGGGGTGGTCTTGTGTCCTCCCCTTTAGATTGTGCCTCCCCAGTATAAAGAGGCACCAGTCTTCTACGTGTGAGGATTTCAGAATTCTGGAACTTGCTCCTTCTTTGGTCCAAAATAGCTTTAATTTGGTGACCTTCCATCATGCTGCATAAGACATCTGTTTGAGCGAGTCTCAGGGTAAGCCTCCCACAACGATGGAGGGGTGGAAAGGACTTTTTGTAGGTGGCTGGCCACATTTCTGAGTTCCTGTTGAAATGATTATTTTAATGTGTCCGGGATTTCATTGTATTTTATAACTAAGTAGTATGTTAGGGGGCTTAGGGACTTGGCTAGGTGTCTTTTTATCATTTTAAATCTAAACAAATACTATGCATCTTGCAATATTTTGTATAAGTGGTGAGGGAAGTGATGAAACGGAAAAGACTACCGTCTGGTTACCAGATAGAGACCACACATTTCAAAGCACTGTTCTTCAGTCATCTTAGTTTCAAAACAAAGTTCCTATGTCATCTATACATTTTGGTTTCTACAAACCAGTGGGAATTTATTGTTGTCCTATGAGTGTAGTTAACCCTTAAGTACCTGTAATCTATGATATTCCTCCAACAAAGTGTCACATCAGCGATCATAATGGGGTAGCCTTAAAAAGTGTACTTCTGGCATCCTGCCTGTCCAGATACTGAGTCAAGGGATCCAGTTCATCTTTGCCTTTCATCCTAAGCAGTCATTTACACCAGTACAGTAAAACATTACCATGTCAGAATGGTAATACTTTACATCTGTTTGGCAGTGACTTTGTTCATGTGTAAGTGATGATACATCCTGCAGTACAATGCCAAAGTAGGTCTAAGGAGTTCGCTTATGAGTCAGATGGTTTCCATCCAAAAAACTGTAGTCTTTGCAAAAATACTTATTGATTTTCATTCATCATACTGTATGTTCACCATGTTTTTTAACCAGTTGGCTAGAAACCAAATTCAAGGCCATGTCTATCCGTACAGCACGGCAGCAGTGCAGCTGCACCAATACAGCAGCACGTCGGGTGAAGATGCTCTATGCCAAAGGGCAAGAGCTGTCCCATTGACGTAAAAAACCCACCTCTGTGAGCGGCAGAAGCTACGGCAGCAGGAAAAGCTCTCCCACCGACATACTGTGCACACGAGTGCTTATGTCCCTGTAACTTATGTTGCTCGGGGAGGGTGGTTTATTCACACCCCCTGAGTGATATAAGTTATGCCAACATAGGCTGTAGTATAGACATAGCTGAAAAAAAATCCCAGTTTTTGTCCCTAGAGAGCTGGCGCTCTAAGAGTACTGGGGTCCAACTGCACCTGTGTCACACTTGTGTCACCTCCCTAGGTGGAGGAAAGGAGTGAAGTCCTGTAACTTGTGGGCCAAGTGTCTAAACCAGGCCTGATGGGGGCAGAAGGAGCAGACAGTGGGGAGACAACCAGAGAGGAGCTCCAGAGAGGAGCTGAACAGAGAAGCACTCTGGGGGGAAAAGCTCTGGGAGTCAGTGGTCTATAAAGGAGGAGGAGGGCATCAAGTATAAGAAGAGGCCCTGGGAAAGAGAGATAGGATGGTTAAGATAATGGGGGTAGAAAGCCCAGTTGTTTAGGGTTCCCAGGGGTGGGAACCTATAGAAGAGGGTGAGTGCCCTATCCACCAGGCTATAGAGTCATGCCTACTCTCTTTCTGTGGTCCAATCCCTGTTTACTGTCATTCATAATGGCAATTGAGAGAGAGAGTATGACTCTATAGGCTGGTGGTTGGGGAGATCACCTAGGACATGGGAGACCCATGTCCATGCTCCAATGAGTATATATTAATAAAAGTGAAACAGTTTCAACAGAAAAGATTGAGAAAATCCCATACTAGACTATGCCACCCTCCTGCAATGTGGGAGACTCAAGTTCAAATCCCTTCTCCCCATTAGGCAGATGGGGGAATTGAATGCATGTTTCCCACCTTTGAGATGAGTGCCTTAACCACCCAGTTAAAAGTTAAAAGGAAGGCACCGTCACCTCCTCTGGCGGTGTAGTGTGAAGCTAGTCCCCCTTTGCTTTTGTTAAAATGCCCCAAATTGAATAAACTGTTCACAATAAAAATTTCACCCAACTCTAGGGGAAATATCCCTTTCTGCTGGTGAACTCTGAGTCCTGGCCTGGGGGGCAAAGAATAGGCATATTCCCATTCATGGCCCCAATAGAATTTGGGAACCCCCAACCATGCAAATCCATCAGTAGTACCCTCTTGTGTATTGCCAAGCTTTATGACCTAGGCAGACAGCGCCTTCTTGATGGCAGTGTTCACCTCCATGACAACAGCCCCACCAGTTTTATACCAACACCAAACTGGTGAGCTACTAAATGGTAGTAATAGGGGGTGGCAAGCTTCCAGATAGCCATGGCCATGTGCTTCTTCACACTGAGGGGAACTCTCATGTAGGTGTTCCAGTTCTGGGGTGATCTCCATGCAGATTTCTAGGAGAGTGGCCTTTGACATCCTGAAGTTCTGCCACCGCTGCTGGTCATCCCAGGTCTGCAGCACTATCCTGTCCCACCAGTAAGTGTCAGATGGCCAAGCCCAGAAGTGGTGCTTCACCAAGTGAAGACACTCCAGTAAAAGTTAGTGAAGAAATGGCTGCTTGATTTCATCCTCCTCCACTTCTTCCTCGGGTGCTTGTATCACCCGGCCTCTCAAGTCATTCAATGATGTGAGGTACACATGCATTAGCTTGTTCATATTAATGACCATCAGGATCACAGTGCTCAGCAGTGTTTCCTCCGGACTGCTTGACAGCACTTTGAAAATGTGACTGGCTTGCAAAAGCCAGATGAATGATGGGGTGAAAGGACAGGAATCATGGGAATATTTTAATTTGACTCCAAATCTCAGAAATCCAGTTGTTCCTGGTAGATACCCCACAATTTTCAGAGAGAAAATCCCAGAATGCATAGAGCCTAGCAGCAGAGCACTGAACCACAGGATGTCTGCCCAGAATGCTGTGCACTTATTTTGAAACATTGCAGTGCTATGTGGATGCAATGAACTCAAAGGGAAGTAGTTTAACCTGGGATTATCAAGGTAGTGTGGATGCTTTGCTAGAGCAGCACTTGTTCCAAATCACTTAACATGGATAAAGATAACCCAAGACAACTCTGTCTAAGGTTGGGGTGGAAGACTGTCTTGGTTTTGTGTTGGTTTGGACTTTGATACCCCAGAAGGGGCAGACTTTTGTGATTTAGGCAGAGTGCCAAGTCACCTCAGCAACCAAACTGTGCTGGAAGCTTGGGACAACCAGCCCGTGTGAGGGATCAGATAGGCCTGAAGCCAGACAAAGTAGGTCTCTTGTTACAACCTAATACTCTCTTCTTTTGCCCTGTAGATTGTTCACTTTGCCTTTGAATAAAACAATGAGTATAAGTGTCTGAAATAATACTACCCAGTATTACTCCACTTCTACGCATATGCCAGCTGTGTACACACACTCTAAAGTTAAGTTGGCAGCAAACAGTATAGGGTGAGAGAATGAGGCAAAGGATAAATAACCACGGAGAGGCTACTGGCTTTGGCCCAAAGGTCATGTTGGAAGCACTCTGTACTTCCTAGACTCAAAGGACTAGTCAAATAATTTGACAGTTGTTGTAACACAGGCTCTGGCACTGTACATGAACCTTTGCACTTTTCAAATCTTCCTTGGTAGAGTGTGATCTCACTGTTGAGTTATTTAAAGAAAAGGAAATAATGCAATCAGTGTATGAATTTGTCTATCCACGTTGCCATTGTTTTCTCTCTGATGCTTGGACTCATTTTGAACTAAACAACCCTGATTATCCTCTCCTAATGCCGGTTTTACACTAATGCAGTCCTTTTTACTTTAGTGGACATATTCCTGATGTGCAGGCCTTTTTCTTTATAGTCTCCAAAGTAGGGTTCTCCCAAAAGTTAGTTAAATGTACTTCAGATGCAATTAATAGGACTGATTCTATACTCCTTGTTATTGAGAAATAAGGTTCTAATGAGTTGCATTAGAAAAAAAGAATCATGGCAATATAGGCCTGAAAAGAATCTCAAGAGGTATTCTAGTCCATCCCACCACGCTGAAGGAGGATTAACTATATCTAAATCATCCCTGTCAGCAGTTACACCAAATGAAAAAACTAACCTAACAATGTACACCTCTACCCCGATATAACGCGACCCGATATAACACGAATTCGGATATAACGCGGTAAAGTAGTGCTCCGGGGGGGCGGGGCTGCGCACTCCAGTGGATCAAAGCAAGTTCAATATAACGCGGTTTCACCTATAATGTGGTAAGATTTTTTGGCTCCCGAGGACAGCGTTATATCGAAGTAGAGGTGTATTTCTGAAACCCTTTAAACACGGTGCCTTATATTATAAAGGACATATGTTATGATGGTGCTTTTCATATAAGCTGTCAGTATTTGCAGGATTAAATGCTAAAAGTCAGAATTCTGTTCTTTCATGCTCTGGTGTAAATCTGGAATAAGCTTGCTGAAATTAATTTTTGTAACTGAGATTTGTACTAGTGTTAGTAACAGTAGATTTTAGGTCTAAGAAAGTATTTAGAAAGCTTATTGGCCTGATTCAGATCAGTATAAATCCCAAGTAACTTCACTGAGAGCAGAATTTGATCCTGAATTCTGGTGATGAACAGTTGGCTTGTTTAGAGCCTTTGGAGCAGGGAATATTCAAGACCTAGTACATCAGAGGAAAAACAAATGCTCTCAGCATCTGTTAAAGGGCCTGGCTTCTCCTATTTTCCAGTTTCACTGGATGATTCTGTGGAAATGATAGAGTTAAGTGGTTTGCCAGGCACGCCACTCTGAAAAGAACAGTTCAGCTCTACATATCTATTTTCTCTGCAGATAAACATGATTTTTTTCCTGGCGGGTGGTTTTGCAATTGTGTTGGGGCAGTCAGCTCTGCATATGGCTCACAGAACACCTGCCACTCAAGAACATATTTATAGAAATTGTAAACTAATTAATTCCTTTAAACATCCCCATGGTTTTTAATGACATATCATGATACTCCATCTAATGGGGATTACATCATCACTTTTTTGAGCTAACGTTCTCTATATGCTCCCCATCCCCTATCCTGAAATAAAAAGCTAGATGCAGATTATTTTTTTTATAAAAAAGGACTTTTCTTTTGTTTCTTTATCAAGTTCCAAGCTCAAGGCCGTCCCTAGTTATTCTGGGGCCCTACACAGCCCCCCCCCCACAGGGGATGTGTGAGGGGCCCCAAGCCTCCATGGGGGGGCTGGCTTGGGGGGAACGGCCCCCCAGCACTCTCTGGCGGCGCGGCTGGGGCCGGGCCGCTGCACTTCCCGCCACTGGTGAGTGCAGGCCCGACCCTGCTGCAGTCCTTAGGGGTAGGAAGGGGCGGGGCTGGGGCGGAGCAGGGGCGGGAAGAGGCAGGGCTGGGCCAGAGCAGGGGCAGGAGCCAGAGGGAAGAGGCGGAGCAGGGGCTGGAGCAGCACGCAGCTGCGCAGGGCACCAGGGCACCAGCTGCCCTACGCAGCTGAGTACTTTGCGTATGGGTAAGGATGGCCCTGACCAAGCTATGCCATAGTGAACAAGAGAGCTAGTTAAATAATGCAAATAATTGTTTGGACATTAACTGATGGACACTAATTTATTTATTACCGTATTTATTATAGTAGCACCTAAAGGCCATCATCAGGGATTGGCTTAGAATGGATGGCCAGGAGGTTATGGCACTAGCTTGGGATTCAAAAACCCATGCTCAATTCCCCTCTCTATTACAGATTTCCTGTGTGCCTTCCTTTGTGACCTTGTCACTTACTTAATCTTTTTGTGCATCAGTTCCCTACCAGTACAATGGGGATAATAGCCGTTGCCTACCTCTCAGGAGTGTTATGAGAATAAATGTATTAAAGATCATTAGATACCACAGCAATGGAGACCATGTAAGTACTTAGATCCAGAGATTGTTTTAGGCCCTGTAAAAACATGTTTTACAAAGTCTACCTAAAGAGCTCACAATGTAGGATAATCACAAGACGCAAAAGATGAATGAACGGGGAAGGAGGGTTGAAAGAACAGATAACGTCAGCGTGTTTTCACATAGACTAATAATAGATATGTTAGATATATTAATCAGGTGTTATTCTACTAAATCTAGTTGAATAGTACAGTAATTTATCTGGTGAACAAATTATTCAATGAATAATGGTATTATTCTGCAAATACACTATTCAAGGAATAGGATACAACCACTCTAGGGAAGATAGTCTTTTTAGATACAAGCATCACTGAAAATATGCTAGGGTTGCTTTAGATTAGCCACCTACAAAATAAATAATATAACAGACTGATATCTTACAGCTTTATACCGATGGGAAAGTAGTCAATTCACACACTATAGTGTGGGATACAGCCTGCTCCCAAGGCAAAGCTCCTATTGACTGTCAATGGGATCAGGATCGGGACTAATATATATAATATAATTATATACAGCACCACTGAAATGCAGCTACCTCTGGGGGGGAAGAGAGATGTCAGATGGATAACCACTACGCAGCATACTGCATAACACTGGAGAGGAGTGTCAGTTTTTGGCCAAAGACACTGGGGCAAATCAGTGGAGGAAGGGGAAGGGTTCTTTTGTGATTATTGTTCTGGAGTGAGCTTTGGGAGATTTGGGTTCCGTTCCCTATTCTTCCACACATTTCCTGAGTGACTGTAGGCAAGTCACTGGATGTTTGTCTGTTTCAGTTTCCCATCTGTAAAATGGGGATAATCAAACCTCCTTTCTCCCCACCCTTTGTCAGTCTTGTCTTCAGGGCAAAGACTAGCTCTTACCATACATCTGCACAGCACCTAGCACAGTGGGGCTGTGATTGCAGTTGGGACCTCTAGGTGGTGCTATAATACAAATAATACATAATAATAAGAATAATCCCTACTCTGAAATCACAAGATGTTTACTGTCCAGGTAGGGCAGAACTTTGATTTTCACAGCCTCACCCAAAATATTTCCACCAACTATACTACATGGAATTCAAGTTACCTAAACTCTCTAACCCTAAGATTATGTCTACATTTTGAGTTAGAGGTGTAGATTCCAGGACAAGGAGACATAGCCGCGCTAGTGCTGATTGAACTAGTGCAATGAAAATGGAAGTGTAGCCGCTGAGGTATGGGAGGGGCTGGGTACCCCAAGTCTCTGCCAGTCCAAAAACGGTAGGTACGTATTCAGGGTGGTTAGCCCCTCCCTCTAGTTTTAGCATGCTAGCTCAATCAGGATATGTCTCCTTGAGCTGGAATTTACATATGCAGCTCAAAGTGTACACATACCCAAATCTAAACCCAGCACGTTTTTAACCCAAGCAGAGACTATCTTTATTTTAGACATACTTTTCTGACCGATTGCCTTGAGCAGTGATACAGATCTGCAGTCTGTGCTCCTATCTGGTATTTATCTTCACACTGTCTGTCTTGTGTGTCTGAACTTGGAGAACATTTAATTTTGAAAATATTGACTGATGTATTCATTTGTTCGTGTTACTTTGTAGCAGCTGGAACAGGACATACTGAGCCTCTGCTTCATTCTGACCACTGGCAATGTTAATGGGTGGTGTTTTCTAATCATTTTTACTGTGGCTCTCCCTCAAGCTTTAATGGTGCTCCTTTGGATCTTGCTCCAGGTCTTAGGTCATCTCAGATGTACAATTTGTCCAATGCATCAGATAGCCAGGAACGATTCTTTGTTCTACTGTGACATGCATCCTTGTTTTCTTCCCTTATCCCCTCCCCCACTTCAGTTGAGTGTATTGTTTTTCCTTTATATGTTAACCAGTTATACATTCCCATTTAGAATATGTGCTTCTCTTTTCCAAGCATATGTCCAAAAACACATAACATGTTTGCCTCATGGTTGATTTAGAAGTTATTCTAATGGTCAGAATCAACTACTACCAAAAATTATTAAAGCCATTCTATTATTCAATACATTCGGTTATATTCTCAAAAACAAACAAAAAAAGTAGCTGCAGCAGGTGGCTCTTCCATATTATTTACTAACATATTTCAGTTCTGGAGCAGCATCGTGGATGTTTCTCAAAACAAACAAAGCCAGTGTGAATTTTTTATCAAAATAGTGGAAGATAATCATCAGTCATTTGGGTTCATTAGATTCCAACCTCAAACCCTTCAGACCCTATCTAGTAAGACAGTAGAACTGATTATATTCAAGGCAATTCAGATGATGGAGGTTTTCAGGAATAATATTCAGCATGAATTGTCCTCAGCTGAATTGGATACATTTTCCTATTAGTCTGGTTTGTAAATAATTTGTACCAGGGTGATGGGTATAAATCAAGGTTTAGACCTTACAGCACTTCACTGAAAAAAATGTTAATCCTTTTATAGTCACAAGCCGTAATATGAAATGAGAACATTCATGTAGGGTGCTTTTCTGAGGGCAGTATTATCCTATGTAGGCATATTCAGAGCCATTGCTGTTTTGTGCAAGAGCACATACCTACAAAGCATGCAAAATGTTTTGTACTGTTAGGCAAAAAGATTCTTTTCCCCAAGAATCAGGCAAGCACAGACAATACTGAAGGGGGTTTATTCATGGTACCGGGAAGACTGACAAGCGGCTTTGAAAATATGGTGCCATAGTGGCCAGTTAGATACATTCTCTTATCAATTTGTTTGCATTTATCTGTACATACAGAGACAGACATTGTTACAAATCAAGAGAGAACCCTGAACAAAGATAAAAATAGGAACAGTATGTACGTATAGTGGTCATCCTATTGCATCAAGCATCTATGGCTACCTTGCGGGGGAAAGAGGCGGGGTGGGAGGAGTTAGGGATGAGTGCTTCCAGATATCCAGTGGGCTGTGAAGGGTGGGTTTGTTCTGTTCTAAGAGCAGAGTTACTGGGCGGGCATTGACCATATAAGCTTATCAAGTGTTTACAGTGCCCTTGGCTGAAGCATTCCTGATTGCTTTGTGGTTTCTGTCTTAGCTGTTAGCTAAATTTTAACTCTTGCCTGACCGTACTGATGACACCAAAATGATTTATTAATGATATTTACATTCATATGTACCAGTATCATTGGCCTAGCCTAGGCCTATGTTTTTAAAAATGCATCAAACAGCAGATATTGCTTCTGTGTTTCACAGAAGAAACTTAGGTTGATTAACTGTAACAGCTAACCATGCAAAACAACAACTCCTCCTAACTTGTGAACAGACTTCCTCTTTTACAGTTTATGCATTAAACATAGAAGTTCTTAATGTGGATATAGTAGATCAAGCTACCGTTTAATGCAGTAACATAGTGTTATAGTTGTATATCACAGAGCTGTGTTGGTTAAAATCTAAGAAACTTTGTGGAAAATTAAAAGCTATCTAAAGTATTCTATACTGGACTCCTTCAATTTGAGAAAGGTTAGTTGCCATGGCAATCTACTCACAAAGAGTCTTGCAAATAGTTTGGACAATACTGTTTATTTTAAATAGAAATAGGTGATCAATATGAATATCTATTTAACAATAAAGTTGTAAAAAGGTATTTGTTTTATAGTAAAGCAATTCTCAATTGGTATGTTGAGAAAGCCCATGGAAAGTGAAAATCTTTAAGATGAACCCTATCAAATGTTCCAAGACCTATATGACCACAAAGCCTGAGCAACAGTTTCATTGGCAGTTGCAGAGACAGCTTAACGTACAAAGGAATCCTACTAACTTATTGGTGTTGGACCACGTGGATGAGTCAAATGACTTTATATGGCTGCGTGATGAGCTACTAAACAAGCCCAGAGCCATCGAAGACCATGAAGAGACTTTACATTTTCTATTCTAATTTCAAAATGAAAATGTCATCAGGCAGCGGAGAGTGCTCATGGAGAAGCTGCAGTTTGGCAAAGGAAAAGGAATCCTATAAAGGTGCTCAAAGGGTACGCTGCAAGAGGAGCCCAAAGAATGCAACTTACAAAGGTAGGTTGCTGACCAGAGATGAACCAGCAGGTATATAACGTATGTCCCACGTTGTTGTGCACAAAGATCGTGAATTATTTTCCAGAGACAAAGCTGCAATAATTCAAAAAGAGAAGAGGTATGTAACTGGTTTGGCTGCCTCCCATGCAACCCCCTCCCCCTGCCCCCCCTCCCATGGCTAGGGGCTCCTTTGTGGTGCCCTGCTAATAATTTCTCCCTCAACAGGCTTTTTACACAGACTCCCCACACTTTTTATGGCATCAAAATAACCCTCCTGGGGGGGTGGGTTTATTTACAAAAATAACTCAAAATAAAGCTCAAAATCCCACAAACAAACATTTCTCTTCCTATTCCCAGGCCTCCCTGCTTGGAGAGCTTTTGCTCACTTTCTGTTGCCATCTCTGCGTCTCCCTGCATTAGCAGGCTACTCCTAACCCTTTCTGGTTGGAAGGACTCGGCTGGTGCCTGCCCATTCCCAGCAGTCTCCGTTCTCCCTGAGCATCTTCCCACCCCTGCAGTTTCCATCCGCCCATTCGAGGGGAAATCATCTGATCCCTCTCAGGTGGGGCTTTCCCTGTATCAGCATTGGCGTAGCACCTGGCTCTTCAGCCCGTGGGGCATGCCACACTGTTAGAAGACACCTCATTTTGTGATTGGATGATGAGAAGGGACACAACGCTTATTCTCCTTAGAAATTTCAAATCTTTGCCAGAAACATGGGTTACTTTAGGATTGGCTCACACCAGCTTTGCCAAGAAGAGGAGGCAGGCTGCCCCCTAGCAGAAAGTATGTAAAATGTCCTGTTTTGTTCACTATGTCATTTCCTGAAGCTGAAATATCTGGACAAGAGATTGTGAGAGGAACTGCTATTACATAGTCAGTCAGAGTGCCCCTGCTTGGTAACAACTCAAGTTTACTCAGTGACAAGCATCCTATTAATTCTGTTTCTTTGAAGTCCTGTTTCAGAAGACTTTTGTGAAACACAGACAGAGAACACAAATACAGCTGTCAGTGCCTTGAATGAAAATTACCTGAATGAACTTTCTGTCTATCTCAAGAAATTAGTCATTGCAACTGTAAAACTGAGCTGGAGAACACATCATGCCAGTTCCAACTGATAAGTAGCAAAAAAATTGTGTTCTGTTTACTCAAGTGACAACTTGGTTGTTTTTTTAAAGCTAAATGCTTATCTGAAAGTACATACCTGAGTGAAAAACCTGGAAATAACAGAAGTGTATGATGTATACTTTTGTTCCAAAAGCTTAATATTAATTGTCTAATAATTAAGCTAAGTCAATTAATGAATGATGACACTGGAAAACCGTATTTAAACTTTTTACAAATTCTAATATTATTTGTAACAGGAAATTGTGCTTACCTTTGGCAATAAATAAATAAACAAATAAAAAAGGCCAATAGAACCCCTGAGTGTTTTCATCCTAGAAATTGCATAGATTTTGTGGTTCTTATTGACAACTGTGGAAGAAGCTTTGAATCAGCTTGTAAGCTAAAGCTTTTAAATGTATTTTAAATTTGGGCTGAAGTGGCATAAGAGCCTACAGTACTGGTGAAATTCCATATATATTAGAATAGTTTCAAAATCATTACCTGAATATTATATTCAGGGTTCAATTTTTGATACGCTCCTGTGTGTATAAGGGGGAAAACTTGGCAATGAGTATCTCCTTGGTAAGTAATAGTGAGCTGATATTATTTGTTAATTAAGCAACGTGTCTGCCTTTCTAAACTCATTCCCGTAATTCCATTGGCATATAAACTTAATTGGCACATAGATAAGGATCCATAGTTAAAAATCCATAGTTGTAAATTGGTACCAAATTCACCTGCCTATAGACCAGGATAAAGTTTTCCTATGTATGAGACCATAGTAAGACTTTGGATTAGTTGATTTCATTTATCATCTTGTGATAAATTGTAATTTCCCATGTTGAATTTAGTCTTTTAAATACTGTAAACTCTACCATCTAACCATCTTTATTTTGCTTTCTGTCATTTCTTATTTGCTTTTAAATTCTATTTTGGCTCATAAAACATATACAGTAATATACAGTTTTTTTCCACTCTGTACTTTACATAAGGAACGAGCATCCAAAGAACCAGGAGAAATTTAGCATTGGTAACTGACTAATTAGCATTACTTATCCAACATGTGTATTATAACGGAACTTCCTCATACTGTGCAAATTGTCCTTTACTAAAAAAGCAAGTGAAAACAAATGAAAATATAGTACAGTATAATGAGGTACATAAAGAGCATGGCCAAGGGCGACTCGGTGCCCCCAATTTTGGATGTCCAACTTGAGATATCTTGAAAAGGTCCTGATTTTCAGAAAGTTCTGAGTATCTACTTGCTGAAAATCAGACCCTTCTAAGTTGTCTCAGTTTAATCACTGGTCACTTTTGAAAATGTAAGTTCATATAACTTCTTATACTGCAGTGTGCGCACTGCAAATGTGATTGCTTTCTGGAAGAACAGCCCAAAATCCCTGCCTTTTTTTAAACCTCCTTTGTAAAGTACTTTCAGATCTATGGATGTAAAATACTATATAAGAGCTAGGTGGTGGTATTATTAAATCAGAGATACTTTGGTCTTCATGTAGCTATGGATTGTTGCCTCCTAAATATGTGATCCATTGAGGTTGTGAGCAATCTCAGCTTCTGCTCAGCACCTCTCAGGGCCAGGCCCTAAAACCATTTATATATTGTATACATTAATAATTTGGTCAGGCACTGATTACTTTCTGCCTCTCTTCTCCACCCCTTTCTTTCTGTAGTGTCTTGTTTCCTGTGTGACATGGGCGAACTAGGGAGGGAGAAGGGTTTAAGGAATCTTTTCCCCTTGTGCTTGCAAGGTGAAATCGCTAACATCCACGAGAGTGCTAAAAGGTGAGCCTGGCTTCTGTAATGGCCCATACTCCATGATTCAAGTGAGGGATGGCCTGCTAGTCTCAGGGCCGGCTCCAGCTTTTTTGCCACCCCAAGCGGCGAAGAGAAAAAAAATAAGATAAAGTCGCGATCGGCGGCACTTTGGTGGCAGCTCTACTGCTCCGCTTCATTCTTCAGCGGCAATTCGGCGGCCAGCCCTTCCCTCCGAGAGGGACTGAGGGACCCGCCGCCGAATTGCTGCCGAAGACCCAGACGTGCTGCCCCTTTCCATTGGCCGCCCCAAGCACCTGCTTCCTGTGCTGGTGCCTGGAGCCGGCCCTGGCTAGTCTACAGAGTGTGGCCAAGTCCTCAACCTGCAAATACGCATGCATATTGAAGTTTTTAGTATGGTATAGCCAGGGACACACTTTCCTCCTTTTAATGGAGCAGTAAGATAAATCAAGCAGTCCATATCTCCCCTGTCTTGTCTCAAGCCATCTTGCCCTGTGTGGGTTAGGCTATCTTTACTGCCAGATACCCAACCCTCACCACTCCTTCTATCAGGTTTCCCTCCATCAGATAAGGACAGAATCTAATCCTACAAGCTACTAGGCTAGCGGGGAGTGTCTCTGTCAAGGAATATAGGGAAAGCGGCATTCTAGGATTTAATTATCAAATCCTTCCACTTAAATCATAGCTGTAAAAGGTGCATGCACAAAATGTACATTGGGGGCGTAGCATGTATATACATGTTTGCATTGCTGTTAATCATACTTAGTGGACCCAATGCCGTACGTTATCAGGGTAAAATCATTCCCTGGGATGAGAACACAGGTTGAATAGGTGGATGCAGAGACTCTCTTGCCTTGTGCAGAAGCAGGGCTGAAAAAGAATGTCAGACAGATGATCAGATGGTGCCCTAGCACTGATCCAAATGCATTGTAATCAATAACTCCGGTGGGTATTGGATCTGACCCCACTTTTGAAGGTGTGGTCAAGATATGGATGCTACTGTGCTGACAACAGCATGTGCTGGTAGGAACATACTCGTCTTTCTGAAGTAGCAGTAAGATGGGTCATACTGAGCAGTTCCCTCCTCCCTCCAGCCCCATCACAAGGAGGAATGGTAAGGGAAAGATTTTGTCCTCAATTTATTCTACTTTTTCATCGTAATGTAAAAGGATCCTTGCAAGTCTTCCAGGTAATAATTTTGCTACAATGCAGTGTCCTTGAACAGTTTCTCCCATGTATTTATTTAGTCTCTCAATATTAGGTGTTTAATTTCTTTATGCCTTGTTTTAATTGAAACTAGAATGGTTTGGAAATTTTTAATCAGAAGGACTCTAATGGAAAATGTAGTTTTCACAAATTTTGATTTTACAAAGAACTCTTTGATTTTTTCTGATGGAAAGTTGTAATTAAATATTTCATTTCAGGTTGGTTTGACCCAAATCAAAATATTTCATATTTTGAACTGACCCAACATGTTTATTTTCAAATCTGCTTAAATAAATAAACTGCATTTTTTCCATAATGGGAATTGTAGTTCTGGCCCCCTTTTTTGCTGATGGGCTGAGATCTCTAGAGGACTACATTTCCCATAATTCATTTCCTTTTCGTGGTGCCTCATAGGAGTCACTTATCTTTGGGTATATTATCGGAGATGAAGTCCAGCCAGGGAGCTTGACCTAAAGGAGAGAATTGGGCTAGAATTACTACTCTCATATAACAATAAGGAAATTCAGTAGAATGTTGAAATGGGGTTCAAAAAACTAAAGCAAACCATTTCTATTTTGGGAATATTGACATTTTGATGGAAAATGTTTAAATGCAATGTTTCGACATTTCTGAACCAAAATATTTTCAGAGTTTCTGTTAATGGAAAATTTCAACTTTTCATCCCATTTCAGAATGAAAACAAATGTTGAAGTGTCAGAAATTCCTGTGGGAAAGAAATTCCTAATTTTGCTCAGCTGCAAAGTAGGCAAGCCATATTTGAAATTTTTGGCCACACTGGGTATGTCTACACTGCAATTAGACACCCGCAGCTGGCCCATGCCAACTGACTGGGACTCGGGCTGCGGGGCTGTTTTAAGTGCAGTGTAGGCTTCCAGGCTTGGGCTGCGGCCTGAGCTCTGTGCAGGGTCCAAGAACCCAGGCTCCAGGTTCTTGGACCCTGCAATTAAACAGCCCACAGCCCGAGTCCCACAGCCCTAGTCAGCTGGCATGGGCCAGCTATGGGTATCTAATTGCGGTGTGGACATACATACGGAGGCTATTTTTTAAATTGATGAATGAGACATATAGAATCCATATTAAGGCACGTAAACTTGGAATCAGTGGGCAAAACTTTGGAGGTTCAGTTCACTTAAGCAATGCATCTAAATTTTCAGATTATTATCTAAAAATTCTGGAATCTCCTCGCTCTTCATACCTCTCTAATATTCCCGGAGATCCTCCCTGCAATTCTCCTGTAAGGACCAACTCCCTCTCCTTCAAATTACAAAATAAAATAGCTTCCCTCATCATTTTTATATGCTCCTTTCTTGCCTTTGAAAATCCTGTTATAGGGCATAGAAGGTCTGGCAATCAATCTGGGTACAATATTTAAATTTACTTGGGTTTTGGGCACAGCAGCAAAGTTGCTGTGCTTTCATGGAGATATCTTCAGAAGGTTGGGGCTAAAGATAGTCTATTGTAGCATCCCGGGTTTAGAAGAGGGAAACAAGGTCTAGTGTAGGGTTAAAGGGCAGAAGGAAAACATGAATAAAATGAAGATTGTGGTAATATTACAGGAGGGAGCTGTGGCCATATTGATGGCTGTGGAGAAGAAGTAGGGAGAAGTCTTAATTAGAGCTGGTCAAAAAAGGTAAATATATTTCATGAACATTTTTGAATGAAATTAAAATTTCATACTCCCATTCAGAATTTTTTCAACATCAAAAATTGCTGTGAAAAATGTTTTTAAGCAATGAGAGAGATTTGAATTTTTCCTCCTCAAAAAGAAAGTTAAAAACTTCAAAAAAATGTACAGGCTTTTTTTTACTTAAATTTTCATCAAAAAGGGGGAAATTACAAAGAAAATGATCTTTACCCCCATAGAATCTTTAGCAAAGGCAGACAAAGATTTGTGAGTTTCCTATCAACTACCGTATATCGCCAAAAATAGAGCTGGTGGGAAAATGGAATTTCTGTCCTTCAGGAAATTTGGCAATTTTCACATCTCTTTTTTTCTCCAAATTGGGATGAAATGTCAATGTCAGAATTCTTCATGAAATAAAATATTTCAGTTTGACTTTATCATTTCAACTTTGTTTTGTGTACTGTATTATAATCTAATCTAATATAAAAGTTGAAAAGGTCAAAACAAAACATTTTGATAATTTCCCATAAAAATAAAAAAAATCTATATGTTCCAGCAATATTTCAATTTCATTGAATCAGCATTTTTCAATGGAAAACTTGTTCTGCTGGAAAATTTTTGACCTGCTCTGCTTAAAAGGAGGCTAATCTGGGAGATCCATTTAGAGTTGTAAGTGCTTTGTCAGTCAGATGCTGCCTCCAGCCAAACCCTTACAGTGTGAGGAAATATACTTTGAAGAGCCATCAGTGAACATGCTCAGAGAAGATACCTGTCTGACCACATGGAAAAAAAATCATGTACAAATGAAATAGGGTAGTGAAACAGCTTATTGATCATGTTATTCAGGAGATAATTCAACAGCAGCAATGTGCTTTGCTACATGGTTATGATCATTTCCCTTGGGTTTGTTATAAAATACCATCCTGTATTATGTGGTTACTTGGTAAGTAACTCAGGTCACTACTGTTCATGCATGTAAAAGCAATATTTATTAGAAATGATTGAACTATTAATTTAAAAAATATTAATTATGAATTTAGCCCTTCGTTCTGTTTGTGATTCATTTGTGAATCAATCCTGGTTTCTGCGAACGCATTCATTATTTGCCAGTGTTCACAGAGTAATTTCAGTGAATAACTTTTAAGCTAAACGTCTTTCATGGACTGTTTGCTTAGATGTTATTCAGTATGTTGAGTGATTGGTTATCTAAGTCATATGATATTGTTTATGCACTGTGGTTGGATGACTGAAATGTTTTAAACAATGAGAAAAAGAATGAGCAGCAAATAATGGGCTTCTGGTAAAAATGTTTTGACTAATATATATTCATTTGTAAAATGAGCAATGGAGGATGACTCTAGTTTCAGAATTTCATTTTCCTTTTTATTTCGGTAACTTTGCCGTGAACAAACACTCAGATGATCAGTTGGTGAAACATATCAATATAAATCAAGAGCTTTTGCATCCCTCACATGTTAGTGTGATTGTGGTCACCTGGTAGTATAATACATTAAATGGGTGTGAAACAGGTCAATATATATTTATAATTGAAATCAGACAATCTGCCTTGTTATGTGAGTGGTGATTAGTGCTCTTAAGTGCTGTGGAGTTTGCCTTTGCTATGCCTTGTCCTGCTGATTCATAGTCTGTCACATTAATTTACACATTGTTTACTCAGCCACTAACATATAACAATCATGAAAATCCTAGCCAAAAAAAAGGCACCTTGAGAGAGGTCATTGTGTACTGAAATTAATGGGGATGCTTTATTTTCATGTCCATTAAAAAGCAAGACATGTCCTGTTTTAGCCAAATTAAAATATATGTATTTAATTTCAGATTTAGACTATGAAAGTTGAGTAACATGATAATGCACCCTATATCTGCAGGAAGGCTTAGCTGAAGGGATTGTTTATGGCCATGTAATTTTCAAAATATAACACAGAAACCAGTATAAAAATCCATATGACTTCATAAAAAGTTGTAAGGTACAGTGTCCATTACATATAGTATCTGCTTCTATATGGGGAGAGGGATAGTTCAGTGGTTTGAGCATTGGCCTGCTAAACCCAGAATTGTGAGTTCAATCCTTGAGGGGGCCACTTAGGGATCTGGGGGAACATCAGTACTTGGTCCTGCTAGTGAAGGCTGGAAGTTGGACTCAATGACCTTTCAGGGTCCCTTCCAGTTCTATGAGATAGGTATATCTCCATTTTTTTTTCTTTGTGTACTTCTGTTTGATGTAACTCACAGGTGGTTGTGCTCTGACCACGTAGTTATTGCAAATTTAGAATGCCATGGCAGGTTCATTAGACTGCATGATATTATTTGCCAACCTCTTCCAAGACACATGCACACACTCAGAACGCTCAAAGATAGCCAGTGCTCCAAGAATAGATTTTTTGGCTGTTTGAAACAAAAACGAACAAACAAAAAAATTCAATTCTCCAAAGCATTAAAGGCAAATGAACCCAAATCAGGAAAAGTGTAGAAATGAAAGCAATAACAATACCCATCTCTTAGATAGCACTTTTCATCTACAGATTTCAAAGCACTTCATAATCTTTAATGTGTTTATCCCAACAGCATGCCTGAGAGGTAGGGAAAAGTGCTACGTTCATTGTTTTGCAGATGGAGAACTGAGGCACTGAAAGGCTAAGGGTATGTCTACACTACGAAATTAGGTCGAATTTATAGAAGCCGGTTTTATAGAAATCGGTTTTATACAGTCGATTTTGTGTGTCCCCACATGAAAATGCCCTAAGTGCATTAAGTCGGCGGACCGCGTCCACAGTACCGAGGCTAGTGTCGACTTCCGGAGTGTTGCACTGTGGGTAGCTATCCCACAGTTCCCGCAGTCTCCGCCGCCCATTGGAATTCTGGGTTGAGATCCCAATGCCTGATGATGCAAAAACAGTGTCGCGGGGGGTTCTGGGTACATGTCGTCAGGCCCCTCCCCCTCCGTCAGAGCAACGGCAGACAATCGATTCGCACCTTTTTACCTGGGTTACCTGTGCAGACAACATACCATGGCAAGCATGGAGCCCGCTCAGCTCAGCTCACCGTCACCATATGTCATCTGGGTGCCGGCAGACGTGGTACTGCATTGCTACACAGCAGCAGCTCCTTGCCTTTTGGCAGTAGATGGTGTATCACTACTGGTATCCATCGTCGTCGTATTCCTCAGTGAGATCGGTTAGAGGCACCTGGGCAGACATGTTTTGTCTCCTGGAGACTCAGTCCTGCCGGCAGTCCTATTGAACCGTCTTGACGATGATGGCTAGCAGTCGTAGTACAGCATCTTCTGCCAAGCACCCAGAAGATGCCGATGGCTATCAGTCATGCTGCACCGTCTGCTGCCAGCTTAAGATGTAAAAAATAGATGGACCAGATTTGTTCTGTATGCATTTGCTTCCCCCTCCCTCCGTGAAATCAACGGCCTGCTAAACCCAGGGTTTTGAGTTCAATCTTTGGGGGGGGGGGCATTCTGTGTGACAGTTGTTTGTGTTTCTCCCTGATGCACAGCCACATTTGTTGATTTTAATTCCCTGTAAGCCATGTCGTCACTCACCCCTCCCTCCCTTCCTCCGTCAGACAATAGTTTCGTGCCTTTTTCAGCCCAGACGCCATAGCACTGGGATCATGGAGCCCGCTCAGATCACCACGGCAATTATGAGCACTATGAATACCACGTGCATTGTCCTGGAGTATATGCAGAGCCAGAACATGCCAAAGCAAAACCAGGCGAGGAGGCGATTGCAGCAATTGCAGCGCGGCGAAGAGAGTGATGAGGAAATTGACATGGACATAGACCTCTCACAAAGTACAGGCCCCAGCAATGTGCAAATCATGGTGTTACTGGGGCAAGTTCATGGCATGGAACGCCGATTCTGGGCCTGGGAAACAAGCACAGACTGGTGGGACCGCATCATGTTGCAGATGTGGGACGATTCCCAGTGGCTGCGAAACTTTTGCATGCGTAAGGGCACTTTCATGGAACTTTGTGACTTGCTTTCCCCTGCCCTGAAGCGCCAGAATACCAGGATGAGAGCAGCCCTCACAGTTGAGAAGCGAGTGGCGATAGCCCTGTGGAAGCTTGCAACGCCAGACAGCTACCGGTCAGTCGGGAATCAATTTGGAGTGGGCAAATCTACTGTGGGGGCTGCTGTGATCCAAGTAGCCAACGCAATCAAAGACCTGCCGATATCAAGGGTAGTGACTCTGGGAAACATGCAGGCCATTCTATGACAGACCTGCGGGTGGCTATCTTAAAACAGAAAAACTTCAAAAACAGACTCCAACGAGAGACTGCTGAGCTGGAATTGATATGCAAACTAGACACAATCAACACAGGATTAAATAAAGACTGGGAATGGCTGAGCCATTACAAACATTGAATCTATCTCCCCTTGTAAGTATTTTCACACTTGCTTCTTATCAAACTGTCTGTACTGAGCCATCTTGATGATCACTTCAAAAGTTTTTTTTCTCTTAATTAATTGGCGTCTCAGAGTTGGTAAGACAACTCCCACCTGTTCATGCTCTCTGTATGTGTGTGTATATATATCTCCTCAATATATGTTTCACTCTATATGCATCCGAAGAAGTGGGTTTTAGCCCACAAAAGCTTATACTCTAATAAATTTGTTAGTCTCTAAGGTGCCACAAGTACTCCTGTTCTTTATGCAGGTCATAGTGGATGGCTTTGCTGCAATGGGATTCCCAAACTGTGGTGGGGCGATAGACGGAACCCATATCCCTATCTTGTCACCGGAGCACCAAGCCACCGAGTACATAAACCACAAGGGGTACTTTTCAATGCTGCTGCAAGCCCTGGTGGATCACAAGGGACGTTTCACTAACATCAACGTGAGATGGCCGGGAAAGGTACATGATGCTCGCGTCTTCAGGAACTCTGGTCTGTTTCAAAAGCTGGAGGAAGGGACTTTCTTCCCGGACTAGAAAATAACCGTTGGGGATGTTGAAATGCCTATCGTTATCCTTGGGGACCCAGCCCACCCCTTAATGCCATGGCTCATGAAGCCGTACACAGGCAGCCTGGACAGTAGTCAGGACCTGTTCAACTATAGGCTGAGCAAGTGCCGAATGGTGGTGGAATGTGCATTTGGACGTTTAAAAGCGCGCTGGCGCAGTTTACTGACTCGGATAGACCTCAGCGAAGCCAATATTCCAATTGTTATTGCTGCTTGCTGTGCGCTCCACAATATCTGTGAGAGTAAGGGGGAGACATTTATGGCGGGGTGGGAGGTTGAGGCAAATCGCCTGGCTGCTGATTACGCGCAGCCAGACACCAGGGCGGTTAGAAGAGTACAGCAGGGCGCGGTGCGCATCAGAGAAGCTTTGAAAACCAGTTTTGTGACTGGCCAGGCTACGGTGTGAAACTTCTGTTTGTTTCTCCTTGATGAACCCTCCGCCAGCCCCCCCCCCCCGGTTCACTCTACTTCCCTGTAATCTAACCACCCTCCCCTCCCCTCTTCGAGCACCGCTTGCAGAGGCAATAAAGTCATTGTTACTTCACATTCATGCATTCTTTATTAATTCATCACACAACTAGGGGGATAACTGCCAAGGTAGCCCGGGAGGGGTGGGGGAGTTGGGAAGGAAAAGGACACACTGCAGTTTAAAACTTTAACACTTATTGAAGGCCAGCCTTCTGATGCTTGGGCAGTCATCTAGGGTGGAGTGACTGGGTGGCCGGAGGCCCCCCCACCGCGTTCTTGGGCGTCTGGGTGAGGAGGCTATGGAACTTGGGGAGGAGGGCTGTTGGTTACACAGGGGCTGTAGCGGCAGTCTCTGCTCCTGCTGCCTTTCCTGCAACTCAGCCATACGCTGGAGCATATCAGTTTGATGCTCCAGCAGCCGGAGCATCGACTCTTGCCTTCTGTCAGCAAGCTGACGCCACCTATCCTCTTCAGCCCGCCACTTGCTCTCTTCAGCCCGCAATCTCTCCTCTCGTTCATATTGTGCTTTTCTGTAGTCTGACATTGACTGCCTCCATGCATTCTGCTGTGCTCTTTCAGCGTGGGAGGACATCTGGAGCTCCGAGAACATATCATCCCAAGTCCGCCGTTTTCTCCTTCTAATCTTCACTAGCCTCTGTGAAGGAGAAACATTTGCAGCTGGTGGAGGAGAAGGGAGAGGTGGTTAAAAAAGACACATTTTAGAGAACAATGGGTGCACTCTTTCACGTTAAATTTTACTGTTCACATTACACAGCACATGTGCTTTCGTTACAAGGTCGCATTTTTCCTCTTATATTGAGGGCCTGCCGGTTTGGTGTGAGAGATCACTCACGCAGTGCCAGGCAACAGATTTCGGCTTGCAGGCAGCCATGGTAAGCCACAGTCTTGGCTTTTTTAACCTTCTTAACATGTAGCACCCTCATTTCCCATACCAAGCACCCGTTGGGTTGGCCATTTAAAATGTGTTTGCAATGTAAAAGGAGGGGCTGTGGTTTCCGGGTTAACATGCAGCACAAACCCAACTACCCCCCCACACACACACACCCAATTCTCTGGGATGATCACTTCACTCCTCCCCCCCACCGCATGGCTAACAGCGGGGAAAAATTCTGTTCAGCCGAGCAGGAACGGGCACCTCTGAATGTCCCCTTAATAAAATCACCATTTCAACCAGGTGACCGTGAATGATATCACTCTCCTGAGGATAACAAAGAGAGATAAGGAATGGATGTTGTCTGCATGCCAGCAAACACTGGGACCATACGCTGCCATGCTTTGTTATGCAATGATTCCAGACTACGTGCTACTGGCCTGGCGTGGTAAAGTGTCCTACCATGGCGGACGGGATAAGTCAGCCCTCCCCAGAAACCTTTTGCAAAGGCTTTGGGAGTACATGAAGGAGAGCTTTCTGGAGATGTCCCTGGAGGATTTCTGCTGCATCCCCATACACGTTAACAGACTTTTCCAGTGGCTGTACTGGCCGCGATTGCCAGGGCAAATTAATCATTAATCATTAAACACACTTGCTTTTAAACCATGTGTAATATTTACAAAGGTACACTCACCAGAGGTCCCTTGTGTGCCCTCAGGGTCTGGGAGCCCGCCTTGGGTGAGTTCGGGGGTTACCGGTTCCAGGTCCAGGTCCATATCCTGGCTGTTGGGGAAACCGGTTTCTCCGCTTCCTTGCTGTGAGCTATCTTCTTTGTCTTCATCATCATCTTCCTCGTACCCCGAACCCGCTTCCCTGTTGCGTGATTCTCCATTGATGGAGTCAAAGCACACGGTTGGGGTAGTGGTGGCTGCACCCCCTAGCATGGCATGCAGCGCCGCGTAAAAGCGGCATGTTTGTGGCTCTGCCCCGGACCTTCCGTTTGCCTCTCTGGCTTTGTGGTAGGCTTGCCTTAGCTCCTTAATTTTCACGCAGCACTGCTGTGCGTCCCTGTTATGGCCTCTGTCCTTCATGGCCTTTGAGACTTTTTCTAATATTTTGCCATTTTGTTTACTGCTACGGAGTTCAGCTAGCACTGATTCGTCTCCCCATATGGCGAGCGGATCCTGTACCTCCCGTTCTGTCCATGCTGGAGCTCTTTTGCGATCCTAGGACTCCATCATGGTTACCTGTGCTGATGAGCTCTGTGTGGTCACCTGTGCTCTCCACGCTGGGCAAACAGGAAATGAAATTCAAAAGTTCGTGGGGCTTTTCCTGTCTACCTGGTCTGTGCATCTGAGTTGAGAGTGCTGTCCAGAGCGGTCACAATGAAGCACTGTGGGATAGCTCCCGGAGGCCAATAACGTCGAATTTCATCCACACTACCCCAAATCCGACCCACAAAGGCCGATTTTAGCGCTAATCCCCTCGTCGGAGGTGGAGTAAAGAAACCGGTTTAAAGGGCCCTTTAAGTCGAAAAAAAGGGCTTCGTCGTGTGGACATGTCCAGGCTTAATTCGATTTAACGCTGCTAAATTTGACCTAAACTCATAGTGTAGACCAGGCCTAAGTAACGTACCCAATGTCAAACAGGAACTCTGTGACAAAGAAGGGAATTAAACTCAGGTATCCCAAGTCCTAAGCTAGTGCCTTAACCACCAGACCATCCTTTGAGTAATGTGAAATGCGTTAGTAATTTTTAAAAAAAGGATTGGGTATGCTTTTGCATGATTTTTCAGAAGTGCTGGACACCCAGAGCACCACTGGGAGTCAATGTAATATGGAACTGCAGTTATGTTATCAAGGAAAAAATTACCAGAGCTATCAATCCTCCTCCTTCACAGTTCTTCTCTGTGGAGTAATTCTCTAAAAATGGCACCTTGGAGTTCCATGTTTAATGTGTCTCATTGACTTTGTATCTCATGTGCACAGTTTACAGATAAAGTGATGGTTTTCTAACTGCCAGCCTTGCAGACTTAATTCAAGATCCAAATGACTATCTAGATGCTTTGTTTCAATCCCCATCATCAGTAATAAAGACTCTGGGCAAAATTCTGCCCTCAGCTGCACCACTTACTACTACACTGTTCTCTCCAAAGGGCTTCCACAGATGTAACTGAGGGAAGAGTTTTACCCTTAAATTGGAAATTAGCAAAGAATTATGATAATGATTCATGGGCCAAAATGAATTTGGCTCATTTTCTGACTTTGATGTTGATTTTGCAGTGCTAACAGGAGTAAAAAGTAATATAATTTTGTTTTAGTTGGTAAGCAAACATGACTCTCAATAGATATATATTAGAGCTGGTTGGGAAATTTCCATTCAAATATTTTTGTTACAAAGAAAATGCCTTTTCCACAAAATCAAAATTTTCTGCAGGAAAACTTCCACTTGCCAAAAGGTTTTGATTTTTTTTCTGTCTGGAAAATCAAAGTGAAATAGTTGGTTTCAAGTCAGGTTGTCTCAATTTGAAATATTTTGGTTTGTTGAGCTTAATTTAAATGTTCTGTTTTGGGTCAGTTCAACATTAATCTGCGCTTACACTGCCATAATGCCTCAGAAGAATTGTAATTCATGTGCTTCATGTCCCCAATCTTCTGTATGGGTCTGGCTCATGGGCTGGATTACATATTCCCTGGTGCATCAATTCAAGAAGAAAAAATCTAATTTTGGAATATTAGAATTCCTGTGGAATGGAAATGGTACATCCCTTTGTCAATTATTTTGTTACTAGGAAATATTACGATTAGAGATACATGTTGGATGAAATTACATGCCTTTCTGAAGTTGGTGGAATTACTCTGGACTTACACCAGTATAATTACTTACAACATTTGTCTCTGTGGATGGAGTGTACTCAAGTATCACATGATCCATTATGCATTTGAAGAGTATTTTGTTGCCTGCATATCTTGGGCAAACAGTGGTTGGCAATACACTGCTTTTAATGACATTTCTCAGAAGGGTCTCTTCCTTAAGTCCCAAACCAGTGAAGCAAAGATCAAAGGAGAGCAGGTAACAAGGCCGGTGTGCCACCTCTTTCATAGAGGCATCTGTTGCAATGGCATAATGGCATCAGAAGTTTTGCTCAGATGGCACTGTGAGGTTATTCCAAAGTCCATTCTGACAGTACTGCTTTCCGCCGATGTTCAGCTTGGGCAGATGGGTATTGGCACTGACAGATTGTGGAGGGACAAATAATGTTTAAAGAAAAAAAACAGGATTTCATAATGCCAGTGACACAGTGTATATGGCAATTCTCTAGCAATCTGAGAGAGACAGAGAAAGATCACTAGGATCATTAGATCACAGTAATGTGTATATATTAAAAGTAATGCAACCAGTGCTTACAACCCTGGAAACTGTTGATCATAGTAAAAGTAGCAAAATATTACACTAAACGTACAGAGACCCTGTTATCAGCATATGTGTCCGCCACATCTTTTATTTCAGTGGGCCTTGAAGCAGGCTTTTGAGTTCCAGGTTCCTGGTCCAAATTATAGCTCTCTGATGTGTCATGGTTAACACTGCCTCTGTCCTTTTGTATCATCTGTATTTTTTGTAATTAGGTGGCAGAGTGATTAGCTTGTTCTCCTCCCCATCCCCAGTCAATGTGACGAGTTAAAAAGTCCACATCTCCCTCTCTAATCTTCAGTGCCAAAATTTTATTAGTGAGACAGTTTTTGATTCCTAGTAAATTATGCTGTCCTTTCTCTGCCATGGTACATGCATTGATGGTTAGACAGCATCTCTGCTGGCTTTATGGTTTGTTAGGAATGCCAGTTTGTCCATCTGTTAGACACACATACACAATCATGGACTTTGGTCGATTTATTTATTTATTTATTTTGGTTCATCTTTCCTGATATATACCGTAGTTATTTTCTGGCACCACAGAATTTGGAAGGCAGCAGTGTTAAATAAACTAAGTGCTTCTTAACTTTTCAGGGAGATTGCTCCTTTTCTGTAGTACTTTTTGTTGTTCACATATCATTTAGCTGTCACTTGGGCTGGACTGCAACTCCCAGTTTGGATATTCAGTTCAACTGACTGGAAATGCAGGAATTAAGAAAACTCACTCCTAAGTAATGTGAGTGTAGAACATGGTTTCACTGCTCTGTTAACAGAATTCTTAATTCTCATGGGATGGAGAGACAGGGAGGACATGGAAGAGGGAGAGAAAAAATGTATGCAAGTTATTTCACCTGAAAGAAAGCAGTGAACTCTAACAAGCTACCCAGCAGTAGTGTGGGTAAGTAACAAAGGTTGTGGGTGCAGTGAAGGGGTATCTTTATTACATCAAAATTATTTCTACCTTGGAAAAAATACTAATGCAGTATTGGGATCCACCTAAATCAATAGCAGGTTCCCATCCTGAAAGAAAGTGAATTTTGAAAATGATTTCCAATACATTTTATCCCATTATATTAGGCTAGGACAGGTTATGTTGTGCTTCATTGGATTATATATGTTATGTTGACTATAACTCCAATATTACCTAATGTAAAATGATGCATAAGAGGGGAGAGGAGGACAGTTACTTATTTGCGACTGACCACAGGTAATCAAGAAGAGAAAAAGATGCCTCGGTATCAGGGCCGGTGCAAGGAAGTTTTGCGCCCTAGGCGAAACTTCCACCTTGCGCCCCCCCCCCCCACCAGCTGCCGTGCGGCAGCTCCCCACCCCAGCTCACCTCTACTCTGCCTCCTCCCCGAGCACGCCGCCCTGCTCTAATTCTCCTCCCCTCCCAGGCTTGTGGCGCCAAACAGCTGATTGGCACTGCAAGCCTGGGAGGCGGGAGAAGTGGAGCGGCGACTGCGTGCTCGGGAAGGGGCATAGGAACGCTGTAAAAAAAAATTGGGGGCACTGCATTTTGGCGCCCCCAAATCTTGGTGCCCTAGGCAACTGCCTAGTTTACCTTAATGGTAGCACCGGCCCTGCTCGGTATTGGCTCAGTATGAAATAACAACACCAAACAGAGACCATCAAGCTATTAGTGACATTTGATTAGTGGCAAATAGTTCTGAGTTCTTGTAAAGCTGGGCTAAAGCTGTTTATAGTTTAGAGACATGCATAAACTGCTTGATATGCTACAGCTTGTTCTGGTTGTGCCAGCTTGAGTAGAAGGCTGGGTATGGCATCCTTAATTATAATGCGAGATTACCAAGGGGCTCCCCTGCTGAGTTCTCATTATGATATGTTTTGAGATGGCAAAACAATTGCAATGAAAGTCTATGGGAATGTCAAAATAAATGAATAAAACCTTGTCATTGGAGAGTATAATACTATTAAACTAATGAATTTCAAGACTAAAAACAAATCATAAATATAAATGTGTCAGTTCTGACAATCTTGACCAAAGTAAGGAAAATGAGTTGAAACTCCCAGAGCATTTGTAATTACACCCAATCCTCCAATCAATCTGTAAATATATAGGGTGGGTATCGGAATTATGGATTATTAAAACCATCCGTGTGAATTGATCTAAACTAGATCAACCGATATAGTATTATCTCACTCTCTGTGAAAGACTGTTTTGTATACTACTACCTTTGCAATGTGTTATACCTAGAACTGGGCCAAACCAGGTTGATGGACCTTAGGTACTTTCAAACAGGGGCATGTCTTCAGACCTGCTGGTAGGTAGGATATGTGTTTACAGGACTTGGCTTCCAACCACTAGCCTTTGTTCACTTGAATATTGTCATTCCAGGAAGTAAATCTCGAAGGACAAGAACCTTAGAACTGTCTAGATTTAGCGGAATAATAATAGACACAGCATATATACTCTAATGAGGTGGTTCCAGATAAACAGCATGGGTTGCATAAGATCACATCCATGTCTGTGCACCAGTTTGCAGAAACCTGCTCCCATATGCAGGTTTTACATAAGATCGGTTGCATTCTGAGATCATTCAATTCTGCGACCTTTCAATTCTTTTCAATTCAGTAATCATTTTTTGGCATGAACTATACATGTGGTTCCAAAATGACAAGACTTTGGGAACTGGGCCAGATTCTCCTCATACAGCAGTTTTATACTGCGGTAACTCTGTTCCTCCTGATTATCATCACTGGAATTAAAAGGAAAATCAGGCCTATGGTGTTTTATACAGATATTTAAGGAGACTAGATGCTCAATAAATCTGGTAGTTAGTATTAATGTGAAGTAATTCTAGAGTCTGAAATCTGAGAATTAGGCCCATAAACTACAGTTTCCAGGCACAGCAGATTCTGAATAATCTGGATTTGATACTTTCTAATCATTTAGCCCCAACTCAAGTAAGTGAGTAGCCACATTGATCTCAATGCGTTGATCTCATGTTTAAACTGACGCACATATTTAAATATCTTCCTGAATCAGGCCCTTATTTGACTGGTAATTTGGAAGGTAGGGCTGTCAATTAATCGCAGTTAACTCAAGTGATTAACGTAAAACAAATTAACTAGATTTAAAAAATAGTCATGATTAATGGCAATTTTAATCACACTGTTAAATAATATTAGAATACCAATTTAAATTTATTCTAAATATTTTGGGATGATCTTTTACATTTTCAAATATATTGATTTCAATTACAACACAGAATGCAAAATGCACAGTGCTCACTTTATATTATTATGTTTTATTACAAATATTTGCATTGTAAAAAATAAATAAAAAGAAGACTTAAAAGAGCAACACTCCAATATGGAAACTACAGAACCTGAACCACTAAAAAAGAAAATCAACCTTCTGTTGGTGGCATCTGACTCAGATGATGAAAATAAATGTACGTCGGTCCTCACTGCTTTGGGTCATTATCAAGCAGAAACTGCCTCTTATAACTTTCAGGTGACATTGTAAATAAGAAACAGGCAGCACTATCTCCCATAAATGTAAACAAATGTGTTTGTCATACCGATTGGCCTGAACAAGAAGTAGGACTGAGTGGACTTGTTGGCTCTAAAGTTTTACATTGTTTTGTTTTTGAGTGCAGTTACGTAAAAAAATTAATTCCACATTTGTAAGTTGCACTTTCACAATAAAGAGATTACACCACGGTACTTGTATGAGGTGAATTGAAAACGACTATTTCTTTTGTTTATCATTTTAACAATGCAAATATTTGTAATAAAAATAATAATATAAAATGTATTCTGTGTTATAATTGAAATCAATATATTTGAAAATGTAGAAAAACATCAAAAATATTTATAATAAATTTAAATTGGTATTCTAGTATCGATGAGCAGTGCGATTAAAACTGTGATTAATTGCGACTTTTTTATCTCATGATTAATTCTGATTATTTTTTAATTGTTTGACAGCCCTACTGGAAAGTACAAATGCATTAAGTGTTCATGGTGCAGCAACTTTAACTAGTAGTGTCATGCCACGGTGCCTAATATATACCAGCAGAGTAAACAGAAGATTCAGAACAGACATATTTAACCTATAATGATGTTATTTAACATTCGATACAACAGCTTACATTTTCCAGTGCAGATGTTTTCAGTCGAAATAAGCACATAAGACTAGCCATCTCCTAGTACAACTGTTCAAATGTTATTTCTGCTAGAAAAATAAATTCTGTGCTGCATAGACATTTCATCTGTCACAGCCATGATCCATAAAAGTGGAAGACTTTTCTCTATTGAAAGCTTGTGTATCTGGATAAAAAAAGAAGAGTGCATTTTTCACCTTAATCTTTTATTCCTAAATGTCTCAAACATGTCAACATATACAGTTTTTGAATTCCTTTATATTACAGTACATCAAACAACATGGACTTTGTGACAACTGATTTATAATATAATTTCATTCATAGTAGGAAATGTGGGTAAAAATACCAGGGCACTAATCCCCAGGTAGATGTGTCAAATTGCTATGTAATTAGTGAAACATTACATAAATAGCAAATGATTAATTATACTCCTATTAACAATAATAGTTTTTAATCTGCATAAGGATGTTAGGTTCAGTGTCCTGGACAAATTCCAGCTTAGGTAATTAAAGTTTGCCTATCTAAATTCACCTTGTAGTTTCAAATGAATGAGCTCTTCTTCTCTTCTTCTGCTAAAACATGTTTAATAGAAAAACCGTAATGTTCTCCCCCAGAAATGGCTGCATTTCAGTGGTGGGGTAAATGAAGTAGAGGTGCTGTGCAAAAATGTAATTTCTAAAGCACTTTGGGATCCTTCTGAAAGGATGGTGTTCTTTAAATGTCGAAGAGTCTTTTTTAATTATAAGTAGTAGTAATAATTACTTGAAATAAGAGTTCATATTTTAATGGACAATGGTCTTATTACAAAATAGCAATAACAAGTTATTTAAATTTAGCACCAGTTAAATGTCAGACATTTTTGCTGTTAATTATTTTGCTTCATCCCACTGGAGCAGCAAGCAGCTGCATTACAAGACAGTTAGTTACTTTTCATTATTAAAGAAGTGCCAGTGTGTTAACTGTTGAACTTCTGGATTTGTGGGATCTTAAACCAGAGCGTGTGGGGGTAGGAGATAACGAGTGAACAGATCAGTGTAATGCTGGAAGCAATGGACTTTCCACCGGATTCTTTTTGCAGTTTACAATGCTATCTGCATAGAAGGTAAAGCATATAAAACATACTTCAATTGTAAGTTCTGCGAGGCAAGGATGAAATGACTCCCAGCCCAGAATTTCCTCTTCTCTTGACTGCAGAAGAGGGTGAAAGTAGGGACTTAAGGGGAGTGGGACTCCAGAGATGAAGAATGAGGGGGAAACAGGTGGTGGGGAAAGGGAATAAAAATAATTTGAAAAAAATATTATAATAGAACAGAGTTTAAGACCGTGTATAAGCAGGTATCCTGTTATATCTTAGATAACAAAGAATATGAAATTATCATCCCTCGAATACTGAGATACCTGGCATCAGTTTGTATAAATTACAGCTAATTTCATGCATATATTAGCTTATTGGGACTCTTGCCACACAGCTTGAAACGCTGTAATGCAATGTAAGTGTGAAAATTCAGTATCAAATTCTTCTTCTGCCAGATTCTTTCCTTTTTTACCAGGGCACATGCTTGGTAAATTGTTGTCAGCAAAACTCATAGTAGAGAAATGAAAACACGAGCTACCTGCAGATTTGTGACAGGAGCAGGGATGTACAAAGTGTGTATCATGAATCCCCAAACACAATTCAACTTTCCTGGTTTGGGGGTTTGTTACAAAACAAATGTTGGCCAGAATTGCTACAAAATTAATGTTTGGTGAATCTAGGCTCAGCTTTGTTTGAGCTTTGGGAGGAAGTGAGCCAAGTTTTGGATGTAATTCTTCCATGAAATTTGGAGGCATAGGTGGCAGAGAGAAATGTATGGGCTTGGATGCAAAACTATGTAAAAACGTGGTGGCTTGGGCTGGGATTGCCAGGTCTAGTTTGACTTATAAGTGAAAGCAAACTAGGGGCACAAACCATCATAGTAACAAAGTTAACTAAAGCCATTAAGTCATCCACAGCTCTAGAAGATCACTCTTGTCAGTTCAGTGAAAGTTGGATAACAAAGGGACTGATCCAGTAGCTCTTACGTGCATGGATGCTCCAAGCAAAGTCTGTGGTGAAGAAGGACTGCAGGATTCCTTCCAAATCTAAGATACCCACCTGTCACTATGTTCACTTCTCTCAACATTTACAAAAGGAAGCTCAATTGGAGGGGGGGTCTCAAAAAGACAGAAGGAGAGTTACAGTCAGTGAAAAGCAAATGTAATGGTAAAATCAATGTACAGTCACAAATGTGAGTCATTATTATCTATCAAGCCAAGATCTCTTGTACATTTTTATTTAATTAGTACTATTAAAAAAAAAAAGTCGGCATAGGCCCAGGCTGTGAAGTATGTATCTGGGCTCAAATCCAAACCTCCTCAAGATTCTGGAGTGTTCTGAGGTAGGGTTTGGTTTATCCTGTTATTAAGAGCTCCGGTCCAGATCCTGAAAGCTATTTAGGCACCTAACTCTGATTGATTTGAGTGGGAGTTAGGTGCCTCAGTAGCTTTGAGGATCTGGGCCCCAGTCACTAAGTTTGTATCCAGATGCACACTTCCCCTAGGGTGACCAGATGCCCTGATTTTATAGGAACAGTCTCTATATTCATGGCTTTATCTTATATAGACTTATGACCCCCCCCACCCCCTGTCCCGATCTTTCACGCTTGCTATCTGGTTACCCTAGCTTCCCCAAAAATACTAGGATCTTAGTATCTTGGGCTTCTGTTTGGGATACACTCTTAAAATAATAAGAATAAAACCCCTTTTAACGCTCCCCCACTATATCGGGGGAGGGGGAATTCTGTAGTCAAACTGGATTGAGGATTCAAGACCCTCTAAATTCTATTCTGAACTCTGCCACAGTCCTTTTATCTGACCTCAGCGAAGTCACTTAAACTCTGTGTCTCCATTCCCTTTCTGTGAAATGGGGATAATAGCACTTATCCTACCTCTAAGGGTTGTCGTGAGACTCATTTCATTATGGCATGTGATACTGTGGTGAGCACTATAGAAAAGCCTATGCAAATTAAAAACAAAACAACACCCTAGAAACAAATAATGAATAAGTCACAAACCATCTAGACTTGGACATTTTGTTTCCCCCTTTTGCAAAGCGAGCTTTTCAGCTCAGACACTTTTAAAATTCTCTTCTTATCCCTATTTCAGATACACACAGGGTCAATTCGTCTGGCAGATATTTGTAAGGGAGATTCATAAAGAGGCAAAATCTGTGACCTCTGACAAGCACGATTAACCAAGGTCATATCCTCCAGGACTCAAAACTCTCTGGCATTGCTACAGCAGCCTCTGGTCATTTGCAGGTTCCCAAAGCAAACAGAGGTTGTAGTGGCCATGGGATGCCCTTGACTTCTAGTATCAAGGGGTTAAAAGTTTCCTTTCCCCTTTAGCAAACTTTAACAAGCAAACTAGTGTAAACTTTGATGCCAAGATAGATGCAGATTTCCATCTTATAGGAGGACATAATCAGTCTGATCACTTACTGCTTTTATAGCTTCTGGAGAGATGCTAATTACAAGGATGTTGTTATTGTTGTTGTTAGTCTGTTGACCTGGTTGTTCTGATAAATGAACCAAAGCCAGCCCATATGGGTTGGTTTTCTTTGGAAGAGATTAATATTTGTGTACGGTGAGGGTGAGGAGCTGTTCTTGAAACTGAAGACTGAGGTTCTCAGTTTACTCACAGTCAGGGGAGGTGCATAGGGGCATGAGAAGCATGTGCCCTGTCCTTAGATGTAGAAGGGCTTGTGCTAGAGATGCAGTACAGCATGTAGCTTTGCTTCATAGTAGCGCAACAGCAGCAACAACAAAAGAGAACAGAGTGTATGTGCATCTATCAACGTGGCATCTAAATCTGTCTAGCGATGCTGAAGGTGAATCACTGACGCCTCCAGTTTTATGTCTCATCCCAACTGCAACACCTCCAGCTGCAGAGTGCTCCTGTGCTGGGGCACGCTTCTAAGAGTGACTTAGGGTATGTCTACACAGCACACTGAGCCTGTGTTCAGACTCAGGTTCAAGCCCAAGCCCCTCTTGTCTCTACACAGAAATTAGTCTGACTTGGGCCAGTCATCCCTTTTGAGTCAGGCCCGTCGACTCTGCTAGTGGGGTGGATCAAGCCCACGTTTCATTGTGACGTGGCTCAGAGCCCAGACATTTTGCAGTCTGGATGCAGCTCAAGTCCGGGTTGCCTGACTCGGGTCTGGAGAGTCTGTCAACACTATCCCGCAATCCTCTGGGGAAATTCCACTGTACTTAGACCTGGATTGTGCTCAGCCCTGCATGAACACTTGGGATGAGGAGAAAGCGGAAGGAACCTTCCTTTGGCCCCTATGGAAAGCTAGTCACAAACTCAGTGAGGAGTGTTAGTGATGCTCCCACTAGCGCTGGATCTGGTATTAGCCTCCTGAAAGGACTTATGTATCCTCTCCACCCTCCCTACCATCCAGCGGAGCTAGCATGACCCATAGAAGGATACAAACTGAAACATTTTAAAGGTGGTGGCACATCTCCTGAAGCATTGCATCAGACTCTACAAGAAACCCTGCTTGGACTACCACTGAAGCACACAGACCCCCTAGCCCACATCAAGGCAGGCCACAGCTTAAAGGCCACAATTCGGTCTTTATTACCTAGGTCCTAGGATCATCTTGAGCCCCTTGGTCACCTTGAAGATTTTCCAAGGGGGTCGTCTCATTTTAAGGAAATTTCACACAGCACACAGGGCACCTCTAGAAAGGATATGGCATCTGAGTGTCCATCATAAGAGGCTTAAACCATTATCAGGAGGAACGCAGAGGTTTGGTGGGGAATTGACTTGGGCTGCTTCTTTGTGCTTCTTTTCCTTTCTTGCTTTTGATACTAGATTTTTCTTTTCTTTTGCTGCCCCCCCCCAACACAATCTTTTTCATTATTAAATAATTATCAAATGGACAGGGGAATTTTCAGTGCTTTAGTTACCATGGTGACTGGATTTGAGGGCAGGAGAAGGAATAGAATTGGAGTGTCAGAAAGAAAATTAAATCAAAATACTTTTTTCTTTCAGAACTTGTGGGCAGTGGGGTTATTTTTATGTGAGGGAAAACTTCCTCCTCATGGAACCTTCGGCCTCCTTTTCTGCATACTGTTCTTCAGCTCTGAAAAATGTGGTCAGGAAATTTTTCGATAAACACTTGGAGCCAGGTCCTTCATCAGTTTTTACTCCGAGTCCCATGACCCTGAGAATCTGGCATTTGGAGAGGCTGCCTTTTATTCTGCAAAGTGAGACTTGTACATGATAGTAGGGGAGAGGGAGAGAGTGAGGTGCTGTAAGTCAAAGGTAAACTCGCCATGCTGTGACTTGTTTCTGCAAGCTAAATCAATAGCCATATAATCAGCAGTGTTTGCACTCGCAACAGGGAAGGTTTGGAGGAAGAAAAGCCTGGAGAGAAGCATTGTGAAAAGTTCCCCCAGTCCTGGTGAAAACCACTGTTATTTTCTGTAACTGTTTGTTCTCTTGTTTCTAATTACATCAGCACTAGGACTGAAAGGAAGGGCCGGAATTATTTTTTCCTGCTCTATGTTTCATGAGCAAATGGGGAATCAGTGGGCAGAATCCATCAGAATAGGCAAAGATCCACCTCGGCAGTAGGTGGTGCCAGAGAACCTGAGCTATTTCTAGAGCAGGGGTCGGCAACATTTGGCACGCGGCTTGCCAGGGTAAGCACCCTGGCGGGCCGGGCCAGTTTTATTTACCTGCTGATGCGGCAGGTTCGGCCGATCGCGGCCCCCACTGGCTGTGGTTTGCCGTCCCGGGCCAATAGGGGTGGCGGGAAGCGGCGCGGGCGAGCGATGTGCTGGCCGCGGCTTCTCGCCGCCCCCATTGTCCCGGGACAGCGAACCGCGGCCAGTGGGGGCTGCGATCGGCCGAACCTGCCGCGTCAGCAGGTAAATAAAACTGGCCCGGCCCACCAGGGTGCTTACCCTGGCGAGCCACGTGCCAAACGTTGCCGACCCCTGTTCTAGAGGATCCAGCTCCTCATTCTTCTTCTGACTCACCCCTTAGGGGGTGTTTGTCTCATTTTAAAAGGGTTACTTACTTGCACTCAGAGCTGGGCTTCCCCCCCCCCAACAATAAATTTGCCAAAAAATGCATTTTTCGGGTTACCAGATCTATTTACGAATTTGGTGAATAGTTTAAAAAAGGGATGACCCCAAAATAACTCTACATGAAATGAAAAACTGGAAAAAAATGTTTTGTTTGATGCAAAACATTTTTTTGTTTAGTTGGGAAAAACAAAGAAATTCCATCAAAGTTTGAACTGAACCAAATATTTTGGTTCGGCCCCTAACTGAAAAAAAATCAAATATTCACTCAGCTCTACTAGCAATGACTTTCACTGTGCAAATGTACTCCCTCTACAGAGCAATACTTGTTCTTTCTCCTCTCTTTGGAGTCCAACTCCAAATAAAACTTCTGAAGTTGGAGAGGACCTGAGGGACTGTTATATTTAGTCCTCCAGACTCAGCATGGTAGGGCTTAAGGGATGTGTGAGGTTGCCCCTTAACTGGCAGTTCCAACATAAAGAGGTTTCCTGGCTGCGTGTATAGGCACACAGCCCCTACAGCATGGGGGTGTGGGAGCAACAGGTTTGAAAACCAAGAGCTTATGTCTTACAAATAATGCCTCTCTTAACTTTAGTTCTTTTCATGCTGAATTACTGTAAAGGGTTAAATCATTTAATGGCATTAGGTAATTTTAGCATTAACAATTTGATGTCCTGATGTCATGTTTCTAAATAGTTCAGAAATTGCAGTGTTTAGTTCCCAGAAGAATAGACTTGTTGGTTTTTCTTTTCAATAATCTTGCCAGGTAGTGTGCCCAGCACTTCCTTGTGTCAAGGTGCCATGCTGCCAGGGGTCCTCATATCTGGGACCTCTTTGTGGCCCCTTTTCAGCCCCATCATAGCCTGTCTCTCTCAGCATCTTCTGTGGCCTGGCCCTCTGGCCAAGTCACTTAAAAGTTCATACCCCTCCTGGGGTAACAGAAGTTCCAACTGTAAGTCCAAAGCAAATATCTAAACTCTTGGTATCTTCTTCTTTCCTCTGCAGATCTTCTCTTAGCTTACTTCTTCCCCAGCAGGATTCCTCCATTGCCTCCTTCCCCAAGGGTTATGGCAGCTTCCCTTTGGGATCGCCTGTTCTTTGTAGGGTCTGTCTCAGAAGCCTACCCTGCTCCCTGTGGGTTCTCCAACCTGTAGGAGAGTCTTGCCTTCCCTGCAGTCTCTCCCCAAACTGAACTGCCTCGGGCTTCTTGCAAGGCCGTGGTGACTAATTGCTCATCATCTAGCTCCATCCCTTCTGGCCAGGAGCGAATCAATCAATCACCCCACAAGTGGAGCATGACTCTAATTTCCACCCTGCGTTCCTTTTCTAATGTACTGAATTAGACTGGTGTTTTTTAATACACCTGGATAGAGATTTTAAAAT
The DNA here is from genome assembly GCF_028017835.1 of Emys orbicularis. NCBI lineage: Eukaryota > Metazoa > Chordata > Testudines > Emydidae > Emys > Emys orbicularis. The sequence continues at coordinate 169,631,789 of NC_088683.1, forward strand.
ATTTAAATGTGGCTAGATTTTTAATTTTTCTCTTTCCCTCTGCCCTGTTTTCACTCTTGTGAGCTCTTGGTGGGGGTAGTTAGACACAACTTGAACCCATCAGGAGTTTGGAGACTAAATGGATATACAGTTATCCGGTCCTAACTTCCAATCTACTTCTCCATTTATAGTGCCCATGTGATGCCTCTGTCGTGTGTGCAATGTTGGAATATTCTTGATGGCAACAAAATTAATTGCATGTTGATCCCTCATGTTGGAAACTGTGTTAAATTTAGGTAAGGAGAATGGGTGGTTTCTAAGATTAAGGACTTGGTAATTAATGAGGTTTCAGAGAAAGATACTTGGGGGGGGGGAGAATTATAATGTTTCTCTTCCTATGGAAGCCTTATTTTGCTTCCCTGACCAATCAATCACTGCAAAATACTATTTGGTACCACATCTAATCACAGTTTATGGAAATATATATCAACAGTTCAGATGCCAATTTGTAGGAAATCTGAGAGCAAATGTGCAATCTGCTGTATCTGGTGAGAGTACCCTAAGAAAAGATTTTAGGCCCAATAACTGAACCAAAATCTTCATGAAGACAAACACACAGTTACCCAAACTGTGGTATTGTTTGATCTTCTAATAAAGTAATAAAGAGTGTTTATCCTTGGAGAAGTAACAAATTAATCTTGCTCTTTAGTGGTCATGGGAAAATGGTTGCTGGCAGAACTTTGGAAAAGGAAAGGAACGAATGGCACAAGTGCCTGTTCCCAGTAACTGTAGGGTTCTTCCATTACTGCAAAAGTTAAGAGGATAAAAAAAATAGGAGGAAGGTTTAGGTGACCTGACCCACTTCTTTAACATGAATAAAGTAAAACCACAAATGTAAGCACTACATATGATGAGGACAGAGTTTTTATCGGATATAAATGCGTGTATATTTTCTGTAAGTATGACTGCAGATTGTCTCCTTTCTATCAGTGCAGTAATACTGCAGTAGCATAGTTTAAAGATGTTTGATGTATAACAACAACCTCTGTGACCCTAGCTTGTCTCTATCTGTATTGTATCTGATCGATGAATCTTCTTACTAAGGAAGATGGAACTTTTTTTAAGAAATGACCTGTTTGTTGGGAAGGGGGTTCTTTTATATCAATACTCCCTCCATGTTAAAAGACCTCTTTCAAGAATACACATTTTATTAGCAAGCATGCAGCCGTACCCATATTCATTCTTTGCATTCATCCGATCGCCAGTAACCAGAGGGCGAAGTTTCTTTGAGAAGACATCTGTAACCAGCGTAGGGTTTGCCATACCGAATTGGACTGCCTGTTTGCAAAATCCAGATTCCTGCCTCTGGCAGTGACCAATACTTGCTGCTTTTGAAGATGGCATCCCAGTAATAATGCAGCTAAGATCTCATTTTCAGAGGCGCGGATCACACAAACTGTAAGTGAAGGATTTGTAGGTCCTCGCTTTGGAAAATCAGGTCTCAAGCCTATTATTCTGTCCATTCATGTACATGAGAATGGATAGCTGTTTGTGATCCATGCATTAGGTGAAGTTAAGACACAGGTGATTGTACAATGTGGTGTTTTCATTATAAAGTTATTCAGCCATTTTGAAAGCTAGCTATAGAATTTGACTCTTTGACTTCCTGCAGCAGAGGCGTAGCGAGCGCCCTCCGTACCCTCCGACCGGAGGGGGCCCTGCAAGGAAGGGGGCCCCTAAAAGTGGCAAAATAAATACCGCATTCCAGTTTCTGCATTGTAAGGGGTCCCGCCCGGACATATGTTCGGAGGGGGCCACCGTTCGGAGGGGGCCACGTTCTTTGTTGCTACGGCCTTGTCCTGCAGTGATGATTTCTAAGCACTAGGCTTGATTCACCCAGGCAGGGGACACATTTTTAAGCCACTGCACCTGCACGGGCAGTTGCACAAGAAACATGATTATCCCCCTTACTAATAGCATCCCATTTTACTCCAGTACTCACTGGTTCTGTCCCCTTGATGTTAAGACTCAAGAGGGCAATTTTAATCATGGCCAAGGCTCCATAAGAATCCTATTTCTGGAGGCTTCGTCAGTGCCCTAGCTCCAATCTATCCAAAAATTCTTCCTCGCTTCCTGGGCTTCACTAGCTGGCTCTGTGCCCTCTATTCCCCCATTAGAGCAAAGATTATGGACAACTCATAGGAAGACTTTCCCCTGCCACTAGGAGCCTGCATCCTGAATTCCACCAGCAGTACCAGAATATGAATCAATCCTGCTGTGTGAAAAAAATATTTCCTTTTATTATTGATGGCTTTGTTTGTATAGCCATGGCTAGGTACTGTGACAGACCCAGACCAGTGGGGTACAGGAGTCTGGTAGAGGGCAAATATACTGGTCACTGGATGAGTAGTTTTCTGTTCCCTGAATGACCAGAGCAGGGGCTGTGCTAGAGTAATCAGGAACCTGCTAGAACCAGTTAAGGCAGGCAGGCTAATTAGGACACCTGGAGCCAATTAAGAAGAAGCTGCTAGAATCAATTAAGGCAGGCTAATCAGGGCACCTGGGTTTTAAAAAGGAGCTCACTTCAGTTTGTGGTGCGAGTGTGAGGAGCTGGGAGCAAGAGGTGCAAGGAGCTGAGAGTGAGAGGGTGTGCTGCTGGAGGACTGAGGAGCACAAGCGTTATCAGACACCAGGAGGAAGGTCCTGTGGTGAGAATAAGGAAGGTGTTTGGAGGAGGCCATGGGGAAGTAGCCCAGGGAGTTTTAGCTGTCATGCAGCTTTTACAGGAGGCACTATAGACAGCTGCAGTCCACAAGGCCCTGGGCTGGAACCCGGAGTAGAGAGCGGGCCCGGGTTCCCCCAAAACCTTCCAATTGACCTGGACTGTGGGTTCATCCAGAGGGGAAGTCTCTGGGCTGTTCCCCAATCCACATGGTGAATCTCTGAGGCAAGAAAATCCGCCAATAAGCGCAGGACCCACCAAGATAGAGGAGGAACTTTGTCACAGTACATAAGAAGTTTATTGTGAAATCTCTTTTTGAACAGGCAAAAAAAGGTTCAAGAGAGAAAGGGTAGCCTTCTGGCTAAGGTTATATCTACTTTCCACTTCCCATGATTTGCCTAAAATGAGGGAGAGTATATGTGAGGCTATTTATGGTCTTTCTTCATATCCCTGGCTTCCTCATCTCCTCCCTGCCAACAGCAAATATTATTCAAATAATCATGAAGTATCTTTAACACATTCTAACACACTCTCTCTGCTTGGCCTATGTCAAGCTTTGTGCCAGTTGAGAAATTTGAGTCTGATCCCCAGAAGAAAACAGGAGTCCAGTAAAATAAGTTCATAATAAGGAGACTGACCCACCAGCCTAGTTGTATCCTTTGTATACTCCAATGCTTGCAACATCTGCCCAGTCCTTGGGCATTGTTGGTTAAAATCGTCAGTAATATCTTTGTGGTTGCGATTGTGAGCTACCCAAAATACATTCATTTACCTTGTAGAAGCTGTGGAAATAGAATGTTATTACATACCATTCTGATTTTCAGCTGGTCTGGGAAGTTGGGAGTCGGTAGTGTAACTGGTCGGCACACAGAAGCTCCTTCTCAAAATTTTATTACTGTGCTTGCAACCAGAATCTCTGGATGTGGCTGGATGTTGGATGTGCATAGTTCTGTCCTAATTTCAACCTGTTTAGGTATGAATGTAAATCCTGTAAAATAGACACGGTGCTTGTGTGCAAAACACCATATGCCTATGTACTCCACTGAGTGCACAAGTTTCTATGAAAATTTGGACTCCAGAGTCTAGGAAATACCTAAATATCTACAGTGCAATCTGTAGCTCACCTGTGATTATATGCATTTTGAATAGGGGATTGGATATTTCTCCTCCTCTCAGCTCTCCACCAGTGAGTCATCTTGAGCAGGAGGCTGCTAAAGAAATTGAGCACTCAAAGCATGTTATTACATGGCTTAACGCTGTAGGTTTCAAGCAACCACACTATTCTACATCTTTTACAGGTCAACACAGCGACAGAACATTGCCTGTAGTGACAGGTATAACTTATGTTGTATTGCTGTTAGTGTGAAATGGAGTGGCTATAATGTAATATATGAGCATCTTAGAAACATTAACCAATTCACCAATGACAGATGTGATGATGAACATGTGGAATTAAAGTAAATGGCCTCATATGTAAGCAATCAATTATTTGAAACAATAAAACTTTACTGTGTGAGTCCTTATAATCTCCATCGACTCATCCCTTAGAAAATTACACTGTTTTACCACTCATTCAAGTTCCGTGGGCCTAGAAGATTTTCTTGATCTCTCCTTTGCCAGTCTTTCCTGCAACAGACTACTGCATACCTACAACTTGATCCTTTCCATTGCCCTTAATCACTTTCCCTTCAAAATAAATTACATTGTTTTCTTGCAACTCAAATCCTACTTTGCATGCAGATCAAATACCCTGTGTACCTATCTCCCTTGTATTTTCATATGTACAAGTTGATGCCTATAAAACAGCGCTTTTCAAAGCAATTGTAATACTCCAGAAAGCTTTGGAAATTTCAACCAGTGACTCCTGATCCATCTCTTTGATTACATAAGAATGCAGGAATTGCTAGACTGGATCACCCCATATTCCAGTATCTTGTGGAGTCTAATGCTTCAGAAAACCCATTTATGGGGCAGAAATAATTCAAGATCTGGCCAGCACCAGATTCTTCAGAGGTAGGTGCAAAAAAGTTAGGCAGATATAGGTTATCCTGCCCCTCCGATGCATACGAAGGTCTTATCTGAATGACTGATAGTTAAAGATTAATTTAAACCCTGATGCATGGAGTTTTATATCCTTTCCAAAAATAATTGTTAGCGTTAACTATTAGAATTCTAGGTATTTTCATTGTCCATTTAAAAGTCCAACAACTCTTGAAATCAGGATCTGGAAATCTCATCAAACACTCTTCAATTTATATTCCTCCCTCATTTCCAATTGTCCTTATTTCATCTATACTACCATTAACATCCTTGTCCACCTACCCAGTTCACCCTCTTCTTCCAGTCTCACCATTTCCACATTGGAAAAATTTACTTCCTTCTTTCATCACAGTTGCCTTCACTTGCAAAATCTCCACTCCTCCAAATGCCTCCTCTTACTCCTTTACACTGATTCTATCTCTTTCTTTTTTTTACCCTAAGCTTCCTAATTTATCTGTCCCTCTGCTGTTTGTTAGATAACTTGGTATTTGCATTATTTTCAATATCTCCAGAAAGCAGTCTGGACAGGATAGATGCTCTATGGAATTGTATTGATGGACAATAAGAAGCAAGCTCAGGTAAGTCCAGAGGCAGAAGACCTGCATGCACAATGTGGGTGAGCTCTAGGCCAACACTTACAACAATTATTGGTTGTTGGTTTTTTTTATTGGTCATGGTAGTTTTTCTTTTACACATAGCAGTCATGTGTTCAACGTTTTTATTAAAAACAACATTCACTGCTGCTAAGAGGATGTGAAAAGTGGTGATTTTTCTGAATGGTGCTGAGAACTGAGCTTTAAGGAAACCACATGAGCAATAGCTGGATCACCTGGGGATGTGCTGTGCAATATGGATGCTTGCCACAGGCTAGAAGCACAGATTATTACAGTCCTAAAATGAAAATTGTTCTGTGGTCAAAGCATAACAGCTGACAGATTATGATGGGTTGGGGTCTGAGAGGCTACAGCTAGAGAGAGACTTGAGACAAAACCAGCACTGAACAAACCGCTCTGGACTCCAAAGAGGATGCCTTACTGTAGTGAGGACATTTAAGGGCCTAGGACTGGAAAAATAAAATATCACAGAGAATAAATGAACATGGAACAGAATCCCACACCAGATGTATGGCCAGAAGTGAAAATGAAGGTCACACACAGCGTAATGATAGCACATCACCACCTAATCAGAACCCATTCTCCTCTAGCAACTCAGTTAGTGACCTGAGAATAATACAGATTCACAGCCTTTTCTCTCCTGCTACTGTGGCCAGTGACCTTACACCAACACCCTGTAATCCACTGAAAGAAACCTATAAAATGTATTAACAATTCCACCCTCTGAAATTACAGCGCAATGGGAGAGAGCCATAAATAAAGTGTCTTCTAACCTGAATTAACCATCTGAATATTCAGTTTAGAAGACAGGAGCTAAGGAGCTGAAATATCTAGCATAGTAGAGTTAAGTGCAATGCAGAAATTACATAAGGTACCGAATTGGCTTAGTTTTGGTTTAGTTTTTTCCCCTCGCACCTCTGATGTGTTTTTACAGGAGTCCTCAGAGTTAACACTATTTCCCAATTGTCCATTGTAATGAAATTCACTGCTACAGTTGAAGTGTTTATAATTGAGCTATCCTAGGGGTGGGCAAACTTTTTGGCCTGAGGGCCACATCGGGGTTCCGAAACTATGGAGAGCCGGGTAGGGAAGGCTGTGCCTCCCCAAACAGCCTGGCCCCCGTCCTGTATCTGCACCCTCCCACTTCCCGCCCCCTGACTTCCCCCCTCAGAACTCTTGACCCATCCAACTCCCCCTGTTTCTAATCCCCTAACTGCCCCCCCCAGGACCCCATGCCCTATTCAACCCCCCCTTCTCCCAGTCCCCTGACTGCCCCGACCCCATCCACACCCCCGATCCCTGACAGGCCCTCCGGGACTGCCACGTCTATCCAACCACCCCCTGCTCCCTGTCCCCTGACTGTCCCCTGCCCCTTATCCAACCCCTCCGCTCCGTGCCCCCTTACCATGGGCAGGTGGGCAGGCTGGTGGCTCTCGCAGCTGCTCTGCCTGGCAGGAGCTTGCAGCCCCGCCGCCCAGAGTGCTGGCGGCAAGGCGAGCTGAGGCTGCGGGGGAGGAGGGACAGCAGCAGAGGGGCCGGGGGCTAGCCTCCCCGGCTGGGAGCTCAAGGGCCGGGCAGGACAGTCCCGTGGGCCGGATGTGGCCTGCGGGTCGTAGTTTGCCCACCTCTGATCTATCCTGTTCAGGTTTGGAGTTTTGGTGTAAATAAGCATCTAAGGATTTCTCTAAACTAGGATTTGATGGTGTAAACTAACTTGATCTAGCTCAATCTAACTTAGCACCTTCTGAAACTCTAGTCAAGATGAGGCAAGTTGTACTTAACCACTTGCTAAACTGGTCAAATGTTAGATCTTAGGAGGGACTTTTACATCACATCTCTACTTCCTCGTAAAGACAAAGCCTAAAAGTTTGGATGCTTCTCTGAACCTAAGGCTGAAAGTGACCTGAAATAAGAGATGGAGTGAGGGTGATTTAAACCCTGATTTTAAACTTTAAATCATGGAGTAAGGGTGATTTCAGCAGTTTCAAATACAATTCTCCTTTCAGCTTCCCCTTTTCTAACACTAAAATGTATTGATTTTAAAGCTGTGTGGTTATTTGCTTTGTTCCCCACCCCATTTCTTCATTCCTTTTTAATTTTTCTCTTTCCATTTCCCTTTTCTCAGCCTGAGTTTTCTACTATGCTTTGTCATTTTCTTCTCTTCTTCTGTGGTGACAATTTTACTGCTCCTCTCTTCTCCTGTCGTGTCTACACCTTTTTTCCTTCCTGCTGTACTTTCCCTCCTTTTCTCCACAACCTTTTTTCACTGGCAACATCACCGACCAAGGAACCAACTTACGACTGTGTAGTGTCTGCTTTGCCTAGGTCTCTGACCTTCCCTAATAAAGCTATGCAAAATATTAATGTAGAAATTGATTTTGTTACATCTTTCCTTTTTTCACATTTGTGGAACCTCAGTGAACATTCTCTGATAGGTAGGAAGTTTAGCTGAAGATGGGCATGATTTTTCTTTCTTTCTTTCTTTCTTTCTTTCTTTCTTTCTTTCTTTCTTTCTTTCTTTCTTTCTTTCTTTAACCAAGGCCTAGATATCAATGGAAATTTCAGTGCGGCTTTTTCTGGTGCACTTCTATTTTTAAAATTGGGTTGTCTCAGTCAGTGGTGTGTATTTTTAAGATACCTAAGGTCTTGATTCTGTTGCCATTGAAGTTTCAGTTTCTAAATGTCATTTTATGTTGGTTGGGTTTCATCATATAGTTAAAGTTACATGGTACTTCTTCAGATTCCTTAATTGACTGAACTGATCCCTTGTGCTGTGGAATGTCATCAGAAGCCCTTTTGATTTGGCTCTGGCATTCTTCCACCTGAGTATGTAATAGGTAAAATCCTGGCCCCATTGAAGTCAATGGGGATAGTATTGCCATTGGCTTCAACAGGGCCAGCACTTCACCAAAAATCTGAATTTGGCTCCATGGTTTCAATTCAAAGTCTCATAAGAAAAGAATACTGGTAGGGCGAGAGAGATGATCACATGCTCCTTTGCAGCTTTTGTTTGTGTTTATCCATCTATAGACTTAACAAGGCAATTTAAGTAGGGACTGTTTTGCACAGTTTTCTTTTTAATGAAAGATCAGACTACAGCATAATCTTCAACAAGATTTAGATTGTACGCTGTGAGGGCAGAGGCTGTCTTTGAATATGTGTTTGTACCAAGCCAAACACAATGAGACCTCAATTTGTATTGGGGCCACTAGATGCTACTTTAATACAAATAATAAACAACAAGAAGGAGATTCAATCTGTGGATTTTCCAGATCCGTGGACTTGGATTGTTTTGTGACTATGCTCTATGGAGCTAATGATAAGTCAAACTACTCAATCAGAATGGCCCAAATTAATCTCTGTGTTATTCCATTGTACCAGGGATAAATGTGGCCCAATTTCTTTATTTCACATTTATCTCTTAGAGTTGTGCAGTGGCCCAGATGTGTAGCTTGCTTCCATCCAGAGGCAGTGATATGATAGATGGCTTCTCTGGCTACATTCGGCATTAGTGTCATAACTGAATTGTTATGTTATCTTTTAATGTTTTATCCTAAAAAATGTGTGTTTTGTTTGTTTTTAAATGGAAAGTAGTGCTAGTGAAAAGTGCTGCTTTGGCAGCCCTGGAAGCTGAACTCCTCTGAGTGCAGAACAAGCATATCAATGGGAAGCGGCCGTGCAAGTGTCCCCCAACTGTGGCAGGCCTAACCTAGGGGGCCCATAAGAGGGGCGTTTAGTGAGGAGCACAGTCTCCATGCCCATTCAGGCCTTGGTCTCTTGGCTGAGTCTGCTAATAAGGAAGAGAAGTTGCGATGAAAACACCACACCCACTAGGAATCTATAGGATGTGGCCTCAGGATAACTTCAAACAGGCATCACAGGGCAATAATTGTTAGTCACCACTGGGGAAATGGTCTGTCTGTTGTTCCCAAATCCCCTGAGTGATCCACTCTTCCTGGCCCAGTGTAGTTCAAGTGTGCAAATATTGCATGCTTAAAAGTAGTGAGTAATTTAAAAGTTAATAGAACATTTTGTTTTGACGCTTCAAATACTTTGAGGTAGTTTATTAAAATGAGGACTTTTGGATGCGCAGGGCTCCATCCTCAGGCATGACAGAGCTGTTCGTAGTGCACCGATGAGACATAAAGATGGCTCTCCATATTATCCCTCTGCCCCTCCAGAGCATAGCATGGTACAGCTTCATCCTCTCCTGCTCCTAGTACATCTCCTACACTATACACTTGGGCCCAGCACAGGCTGTCATAGAGCCATCGGTGCTTTCTCTTTGTCATCCAAGGACCGCCCGCACACCATACATACTGGAGGAATTCCCAGCTGCCCATTTAGGGTAGCTTGAAGTCCCCTGTGCACTATAAAGGGGACTTCGTGTGGATCAAGGTCCAGCCCACAGAGTTTAAGAAGCTTCGAATTTTCAGAAAGGCATCTTGAGCAATCTAATCCCATCAAACAGAAAGTGTTCAGTAAATAACAAATGATTTTCTATCTAGTGAGGTTGATGTGTATATGTAAATCCACAGCAAATTCTCCATTTGGTTCCTCCAGGGACAGGTCTCTATACTGGAAACATCATCAACCCATGTGACACTAATTGGCATCCTTGTTGGAAATCTCGGAAGAGAGGCTGGTCCATGGAGACTGAAAATAGCCTCTCACTTCCATGTCTGGATCATAGCACATTAGCAGAACAGTGTGAAGAAGCTTCCACTGCTGCTGTGCATATGGTGTACTTATTGTCTGGTTAAATTGACAGAAGATTGAATTGGTCTTTCTGGCCCTTTATATCCACACTAAATTTGCTTACTATAAAAACACCTTTCCTGACAAAAATATCATTCTTTTCTAAATATGCTACAAATTATATTTTGAGTAAAAAGAAAATCCCTAAGGAAAATTAAAAACCAAGGCAATCTGTCCACAAAGTCATAATTTCATCCACTGAGTTGGAAAATGTAGACTCTTGTGTCAGAAGATGTTTTCAAAATAGAATATTTAACATTGTTTCTTCTTAGCAAACATTTTTATTGTTCCAGTAACAGAGTTCTAATTACCATAAACATTGACACAGAAGCTTTTTCACACATTTTTGATACGTTGTTAATAAGTGTTTTGGTTCATTAAAAAGAAATCTCTCCTTTTTATTTTTAATATTTTTAATAATCTGGAATCTTCATTCAGTCTCAAATTTATTTAAAGAGATGAGGCTAAATTCTGACCGGTGCTGAGACCACAACTGCTGATGACTTGAACTAAACAAGAGCTGCAAGTATTCCTCAGGATTTGGCCCCTGGATTGGGATAGGGAGAACTGATAAATAACCAATAGGTCTGTATAACGAGAAGTTTTGCAGGAGACTGTATAAAGTAAAAATTGGGTGTGGACCCTTCAGCCGATTGGAACTCTGCTTAAGAATGAAAAGAAATGTTCTGTTTAAAATCCACACAAGCCAATATTTTTACAGTGACCGTTTCTTCCCTACCTCACCCCTGCACTCTTTTATAACATTGTATGAGATCTCTCGTTATATCAATTTGCTGCCCAGGCATGTCACTGAAGCACCATGCCTGTGCTTGGGACTGGGGAAAGCACCCACGCTGGCCAAGTCATGTAGTAGCATTAACACTGAGTTGAGAAAAAGTTGCCTGTTAGGTAGGTGTCTTAAATAGAAAAGTAAATCAAGTTAAAAGAAAAGAGGGTCAAAGAAGTATGGGTGGTTCTAATAGGAAGAAGTATCAGGAAACCTGAGACTTGCTTCAGTACCAGTATTGAGATGGAAAGCACACATTCAGCCTTTTCTAGTTGCCTAGTTATGACAAGTAAGACATGTGATTCTTGGGTTTTATTATCTTTTTGCAGATTCAGGTCGTAAAAACTGGGTAATATTTTTATTGCTGTATTGGTTTAAATCAAGTGTTTCAGTTTTGATCATCACTGAATTGTATAATAGCTAAAGAGAAACAAAACCATTGTAATTTGCCCAATTATGAATATTATGGTTCACTTACACAATCATCTGCTTTGCCAGAGTCTTTTCATGCACTGAACTTCATTCCGGCTGCTGTATCTTAGCTTGCTCAAGCTTCATTCAACATCTGTACTTCCACATGGCATGCTTAAGAATGTTACAGCAGCTGAAGTTAACAGCGGGAAGCCATTTCTCGCATTGCTCTGGAATTGTAATACAGGAAGTTCATGGTTTTCAGGAATAGCTTCTGCAGAGCAGTCATTCAGTTCTGACTGGCAATAGTCTGTTTTGGGATCAAACACCAAACTGAGTATTTCTGTGTATGCAACTGGGTTGTGAGTTGGAGATGATTTCAACTATGGGTTAAGAATCACAGCTTGCTCCTGCAATTTCATGGCTTTTCTACGAACATTTATGGCACAGGACATCAGAATCCTTCAACCATAAAAATAACATTTCATATCCCTCAGTTCTTTGAGCATGGGTACCTTTACACCACCTTAGCTGTGATATTTTCCCCATTTCACAATGCAAAAGCTGCTGAGACAAGAGGTAAAATGGGTAGTAAAGAAAAAACACTTAAAATTAGAGTAATTTAAATTAGTTTTCTTACTAATATTTTCAGGTGTTATTGGGTTTAACATTAATCATGAAACCTATAGACTGAGAGGAAGAAATTTTGGGGGCGGGTGGAGGTTAGGTTAAACCCTAACATTATATACCTTAATGATAAGCAGACAAAAATATTTTTGCAGAGAAGTTATAGACTCTGGCACACGTAGGATCTCATTGATCACTATTATCAGAAAAATATTGAAAAATGGTCTCAGAAAAGAACAGCAAAAATGGCTATTGGACTAGAAAGATTGATTTACGAGGAAAAATAAAACAAAATATGTATACCTTGCTTAAGCAGTGGTTGAGTGAATGCACAAATCTACACATTGTGGAAGGCTGTAACCATCAAGAAGGGAATTATTTAGCATAGTAAGGGGGTATAACTAGGAGTAATGGGATGAAGCTGAGTGGAAATTTAGGCTGCACATTGTGGAAAATCTTCCTGACAGTGAGATTTATTAGCCTAATAATATCCCTACTAAAGGGAAGTGGCGGAAGCCTCATCAGTTGACATGTTTAAAACTAGACAGGACCAAAATTACTAAACATACAGGATACTTCTGCACTGCAAGAAAATTGGACTAGATGACCTACAGATCTTTTCCATATCTGGATGCTGTGACTATAGGAATCCTAGGCAGCATCTACGCTTGGACCTAGGGGTGTGATTCCCAGCTCATGTAACGTACCCTCCCTAGATCTGCTTGAGCTAGTGCACTGAAAATAGCAGTGTAGCTGTGGTAACACAGGCAGTATGTGCCCAAGTATGTACCCGGGGGTCAGGCAAGTACATACTCAGAACTTGGATGGGAGACCTTTAAGGCTACCCTAAGATGCAGCAGGAAGTGGTGTTGGTGAGCAGCGGGTTCAACTCTTTACTTTGAATCAGTGCTCGGAACCAATTCCCCAGAATGGTGTGAAGAGCTATTTCACAATCACAGTCCTAACCTCACTAATTGCAAGGGTAATTCTAGCTTAGTTGACTGTGTTCTGCATATCTTGGTCTCCCCGTTGTTGTTTTCCATCCCAAATTCAAACATAACTTTTGCCAAAATTAAAAAAATATTAGGATGACTTTTTGTTCCCCTCTGTAATGAAGTGTTCACCTCACACTAACCTAGAAAGGATTAATGAGGCTGAGAAGGGGCCAATTAACTGGACAGGCCACAGCTGAGGTGAATTAGGTGGCCTAAGTAATCCCCTGAATGATGATAGAATCCAGCTGAGAAAGCGCATGCGGGGCTCTTATAAAGCCAGGAAGCTGGCAGTAGAAGGGGGCTGCAGTGAGGGAGCCTGTAGTAACTCTCTGGACATCAGAGAGGGAAGGAAGGAAACCTAGGGGGAGAGGATATAGGAAAAGGCTCGGAGAAATGGCAGCAAAGTTTAGGAGGGAACAGATATCAGCTGCCGATTAGAGGGTCCCTGACCTGGAACTTGGAATAGAGGGCAGGCCCCGATTCCTCTACCAGCCTCTGGGGAAGTGGCACTCTCTGGGCAGTGAATGGAGAAAATACCTGAGCCAGTTTACACAGAAGGACTTTGACACCCTGGAAGGGGAGGTCTATGATGACCTTACCAGAGGGCCAAGCCACAAAAGGGGAGCACCCTGAGTCACAGAGAGTGTGTGTGTGTGAGAGAGAGAGAGGCGGCAGGGTGTGCAACGAGTGGCAGAAGGGAGCATTGAACCTGGAAAGAGCTAATCCCTAAAGCAATCAAGAGGAGGTGTCCGAGTGGTGAGCTGGGTCCGTGACCTCCTTAAACCTCCTGCTTGGAATGGAAGGGAAGCAACAGATGGGGGCCTGATCTAACTATAAGCAAAGTAGGCAGATACCTACGGTAGCAGATTTCTGGGCAGTTGCTTAAGGTGGCAGATTTGGCCTGGCCATTCCTGTGTCATGACAGCAGGGTGGCTTAGCCAAATTTGAGTGGCGCTGCAACCTAGTTTACCAGGTTGCAATGCCACTGACTCAAGTTTGGCCATGACAGAGAAGCAGCCATGTTGAAACCTATGGTGGAGGGGCAGTTGGGCCAAATCTGCCATGCTGGACCTATGAGGAGGGAGGTGGCACATCGAAGTTTTGCCTACGGTGGCAGATTGTCTTGAGTGACTTCTGGTGACAGACATTATAAGACGCTGTTTTTTCTTGAAGTATTCCCAGCCACATCAGAAACAGGAAAATGATAACATCTCACAAAAAATTCTTTTCTCATGAGAGCCACAACTCAATTTTGTAGCCACAAGAGGACCAAACAGTTCAGAAGAGGACGTATCCAATTTTAGGGATTCTTCTCTGATGAACTTTTTAAAGTTCTCTCCTCATTAAGCATGCAATCCTGTACTACTAAAGGTAATGAAAGTTTTAGTGTGGACTTCAAGAGGAACAGGATAGGGAGCCCAATTCCCTTATATTTGAGAGTTCAATATATTACATCCAGAACATAGTGAGAGTTCAATATATTGCATCCAGCACTGTTGGCTGCTGTTTCTTGAGTTCTTGTGGTGTTACTTTGTTTCATATGCTTCACAGCATGCAATGCTGAACATTGCATAATACAACCAATATGGATCATTAACAAGAAAGCAGATTAGAGAATGTTGCTGATATACACAAATAAATTGATTTGTCCACTATTATTAGTATGTTTTCTGAGCAGTGTATATCTGATTTGGATAACAAGTCAACTACTGTGTAGAAAGTAAATAATAGATATTACCTGTGAACAGACTGTAATAAACATTCATATTTCTCTGCCAAATGTGTTACAATGCAGGCTAGAATTCCTCTAATCAGAGGTTCTGTAGGAGGTTACATACAGTGTACTTCAGCACTCAGTTTTCTCCTGCATGAAACTGCTGCTGTTACTGAGAAAAACCAACCTGATCAATACAAGATGCTGCGGAGAAAGACTTAAAATAATTCAGTTTTAATAATAATCCCATTTTTGAGACTGTCTGAGGAAAATGCAATCAGCTACATACATACATACATACATACATACATACAAAAGTATGTAGTAGCGTTCCCCTTTCAGAACTCCTGCTAAGCTTTGATCCTCCCAGCTGGCAATGTACAGCTCAGTATGAGAGAGCAGCTGAAAGAGGGAGCATGTTTCTTTCCTTTCCTAGATTTTAGAGTCTCCCCTCAATTCTTTTAAATCCTACTAAATGTGTGCACCCTAAAAGATTGGATGATCTTTCTCTGAACAGGGTCCACGCTGTTTCTTCTTCTATCACTGAGATCTAGTTTTTGATGGTGAAAATTAGGACTATCGTGTCTTTGTCTTTTTTTGACCTGGGACTTTGATCTTTGTGAGCTGCTAATTGCTAGAGAAGAAATTTGGTAAGTTGGATGTGTGGAAGTCCCAAAGAACTCAGTGGTGCTACACAATGCAAGCCTTTAGAGTTGTGTGATAGTGATGATTTTTTGTCAGGCTAATTTCAAGTGGTTTCATTCCCCTGGGGATTTCACTTTTTCATTGCATTTAGTGGTATTGACTATTTGAAAGTGGAAGGCAGCTTAAGTGAAAGTGATCATGAAATGGTAGAGTTCATGATTCTAAGGAATGGTATGGGGGGAAACAGCACAATAAAGATAATGGATTTCAAGAAGGCAGACTTTAGCAAACTCAGGGAGTTGGTAGGTAAGTTCCCATGGGAAGCAAGTCTAAGGGGAAAAACAGTTCAGGAGAGTTGGCAGCTTTTCAAGGAGACATTATTAAGGACACAAGAACAAATATCCCATTGCATAGGAAAGATACAAGTATGGCAAGAGACCACCTTGGCTTAACCAGGAGATCTTCAATGATCTGAAAGTCAAAAAGGGAAACCAGGTAAAATTACAAAGGATGAATATAAACAAATAACACAGGTATGTAGGGACAAAATTAGAAAAACTACAGCACAAAAGACAATAAAACTAAGTAGAGACATAAAGGGTAACAAGAAAACATTCTACAGATACATTAGAAGCCAGAGGAAGACCAAGGACAGGGTAGGCCCATTATTTATTTGGGGCGGGGAGGGGGGGGGAACAATAATAAAAAAATGTGGAAATGGCAGAAGTGGTAAAACGCTTTTTTTTTTTTTTCCTTCACCAAAAAGGTTAGTAGCAATTGGTAAGGCTAAGATTTTTGTCATGGTTATTTTTAGTAAAAGTCACTGAGAGGTCATGGGCAATAAACAAAATTCACAAAGTCCATGGCCTCTCCCTGACTTTTACTAGAAATAACTGTGACAAAATGGGGAAAGAGTGGGGTCCAGCACCCACTGTTGCTGTAGCTCTGAGGTCCCCCTCCTCCTGCTGCTTGCAGCGGCTGGGAGCTCCCAGGTCTCCACACCAGCTGACAGCTCAAGCACCACCACCCCGGGGCTGAAGCGGAAAATGTCATGGAGGTATCTGCAGGTCAAAGATTCCATGGCCTCCGTGACATAATCTTAGCCTTAGCGATTAGACGTCTAACATAGTGAATGCCAATGAAATTGAGGTAGGATCAGAGGTTAAAATAGGGAAAGAACAAGTTAAAAATTACTTTAAAAAATTAGATGTCTTCAAGTCACTCAAGGAGCTGACTGAGGAAATATCTGAGCCATTAATGATTATCTTCAAAAAGTCATGGAAGATGGGAGAGATTCCAGAGGACTGGAAAAGCGCAAATATAGTGCCCATCTATAAAAAGGGAAATCAGGACAACCTGGGGAATTACAGACCAGTCAGCTTAATTTCAGTACCCTGAAAGATGATGGAGCAAATAATTAAGCAATCAACTTGCAAACACCTAGAAGATAATAAGGTGATAAGTAACAGTCAGCATGGATTTGTCAAGAATAAATCATGTCAAACTACTTAATAGCCTTCTTTGATAGGGTAGCATGCCTTGTGGAAAGGAGGGAAGTGGGAGATATGGTATATCTTGACTTTAATAAGGCTTTTGATACTGTCTCGCATGACCTCATAAACAAACTAGGGAAATACAACCTAATACAACTATAAGGTGGGTGCATAATTGGTTGGAAAACTGTTCCCAGAGAGTAGTTTTCAGTGGTTCACAGTCAAGCTGGAAGGGCATATCAAGTGGGGTACCGCAGGGATCAGTTCTGAGTCTGGTTCTGTTCAATATCTTCATCAATGATTTAGATAATGCATAGAGAGTACACTTACAGAGTTTGGAGCCAAAAACAAGCTGGAAGGGGTTGCAAGTGCTTTGAAGGAGAGGATTAAAATTCAAAATGATCTGGACAAACTGGAGATATGGTCTGAAATAAATAGGATGAAATTCAATAAGGACAAATGCAAAGTAATCCATTTAGGAAGGAACAATCAGTTGCACACGTAGACAATGGGAAATGACTGCCTAGGAAGAAGTACTGGAGAAAGGGATCTGGGAGTCATAGTGGATCACAAGCTAAATATGAGTCAACAGTATCACTATTTCAAAAAAAGCAAACATCGTTCTGGGATGTATTAGCAGGAGTGTTGTAAGCAAGACACGAGAAGTAATTTTTCTTCTCTACAACATGCTTATTAGGCCTCAACTGGAGTATTGTGTCCAGTTCTGGGTGCCACATTTCGGGAAAGATGTGGACAAATTGGAGAAAGTCCAGAGAAGAGCAACAAAATTGATTAAAGGTCTAGAAAACATGACCTGTGAGGGAAGATTGAAAAAACTGGTGTGTTTAGTCTGGCGAAGAGGAGACTGAGAGGGGACATGATAAAAGTTTTCAAGTACATAAAAGGTTGTTACAAGGAGGAGGGAGAAAAATTGTTGTTTTTAACCTCTGAGGATAGGACAAGAAGCAATGGGTTTAAATTGCAGCAAGGGAGGTTTAGGTTGGACATTAGGAAAAACTTCCTAACTGTCAGGGTGGTTAAGCACTGGAATAAATTGCCTTAGAGAGGTTATGGAATCTCCATCACTGGAGATTTTTAAGAGGAGATTAGACAAATGCCTGTCAGGGATGGTCTAGAATAGTGGTTCTCAACCATGGGTATACATACCCCTGGGGGTACGTAGAGGTCTTCCGGGGTACAGTAACTCATCTATATATTTGCCAAGTTTTACAACAGGTTACATTAAAAAGCACTAGTGAAATTAGTACAAACTCAAATTTCATACAATGACTTGTTTATACTGCTCTATATACTATACATTGAAATGTAAGTACAATATTTATATTCCAATTGATTTATTTTATAATTGTATGGTAAAAATGAGAAAGTAAGCCATTTTCAGTAATAGTGCACTGTGACACTTTTTTTTTTATGTCTGATTTTGTAAGCAAGTAGTTTTTACGTGAGGTGAAACTCGGGGGTACACAACACAAATCAGACTCCTGAAAAGGTGTACAGTCGTCAGGAAAGGTTGAGAGCCACTGGTCTAGAAAATATTTAGTCCTGCCATGAGTTCAGAGGACTGGACTAGATGAGCTCTCGAGGTCCCTTCCAGTCCTATGATTCTATGATTCTGTTTCTCTCATTGAAGAATGTTAAAATCCCAAAAAGCTTCATAGGCTTTAAATTTCAGCTTGTGAAATTTTCAAGCAGAAGTGACCTAGGTTTGGGGTTTTTTAAATTATTTTTAACATAAGGTATTTTGGCACAGATACACATTTACAAAGTGTGCCAAACAGAATATGTAGACAAACCCACTGTTGTACACCATTTGGTCAGCAGTGGCCTCTTGGTCCAAAAACCTAGAATCAGGAGATGGAGCATGTCAGCCAGTCATCTACCTGCTCCTGCAGCTTGTTTAACAGATTACATGGAGGGTTTTTTTTTTTTTTTTTTATAAACTACACGTACACATTTCTCAGAGGATGAGAGAGAGAGAGAATGAACCACATGTAACCAATATTAGTCACTTTGCTTAATGTACTACTGGAAGGCTCTCAGATACTAGGATGATAATGGGGGTGTACTGTACAGAATAGTGTGCTTTGCTGTTGAATGCTGCAGCTGCTGCTTCAGTACTTGACCTTCTTTTTCTTGTTTTTCTCTTCTGATGATGGCTCTCTGACAAACATGTATTCATGTATCTGACAGCTGGACCATCTGTGTTGTGTAAGGTGAACCATCTTTCCCACACACCTCTTCCAGTCAACAGATTAGAACACCAGGATATAGTGCCAACATTTTTGTCAGCTTGGCATTTAGCATGGTGGGTGTGGGGAGGAATGAAGAGGGATTCAATTCAGGCAGATAGGCAGGACATAGAGTTTAGATGAGAAACCATATGAGCAATTCCACACACAGAACGCAGGGACAATAGATAAAGGCAGCAACAGATCATTGTCCTGTCCCCACTATTGTTAATGCAAGCACTCCTGAATCTGCTGAGGGTCACTGACGATAAGCAAGCCTTATCTGCTGATGATTGATGCCACATTTTAAGTGATTTGGGTTTCAAATAGACTATTTCACGCAGTTCTACTGCTGTAGTACTCACCCAATTATAGGCCTTCTATGCCACTGCCCTACTCTTGCTAACTTTCCATCTTACACAGAGCTTTAGGTATTCTATAGATGCCTCTGTGTCTCTAACGCTGATATAGCAAAACTGTAGTAGCTAGAGCTGCAGCAGATGGAATGCGTATCCTGGGATGAATATACAGATGGATACAGATCAGTCGACAAATTACATTTTACCACTTTGTGTGGTGCAGACACCCTGCGGGTTGTTGGTAAGGCTCTTGGATGTCATGTAGGAGTCTCCCTAACCTTGTAAAAATCTATTTCCTCTATAAATATGCTATACACCCTCGCGCGCACACAGACAAAGAGAGAGACAGTTTGTGTGAAAGAGGATACATGAGTGTGATATAGAAGTCCGATTAGCATGAATTTGGGATGATTGCATTAATCAGGAGTGGTAAAGCCATTAGTGAGTTATCTGAACCTTTATACTCCATCCACATATGTCACAGAAAAACTATATTAGAAATGTTTTAGCAAGTTTTAAAAGCAGTTCTTTGTATATCTCGGCCTTCCTGTAAAACCAGACTGCCTTGGTTACCATGGGAAGACTGAGGGGGGAGAAAAATAACAGTGAATATATTTTTTTAAGACTCCTATTAAATGTATCCTAAAATCTGTCCCTTTTATTGTCTTATACTGTAGATTGTAAGATCCTTTATGTGTATATGGGCAGGTCAACACTTAAAATGTTGCAGTACCACAGCTGTGCCGCAGTAGCGCTTCAGTGAAGACACTAGCTATGCTGATGGGAGGGCTTCTCCCAGCATAGTTAATCCACCTCCTTGAGAGGCAGTAGTTATGTTGATGGGAGAGTCCTCTTGTTGACTTAATGCTGTCTATCACTGGGGGTTAGGTTGGTTTAACTGCATCGCTCGAGGTGTGGATTTTTCACACCCCTGAGTGGTGTAGTTATGGCGACCTAATTTCCTATTGTAGACCTGGCCTGTGTGTGTACACGTGTGCTTAGCACAATGGAGCCTGAGACTTTAGGTGGGTCCACAAGGTTCTTGTAATGCAAATAATAAAAATCACTAGAGCTGGCCAAAAATGGGTGTAAAAATGGGTGTTTTTAAATAGAAAAAGGCTTTCTGATGTAATGGAAATTTTCCTGGGGGAAAAAGTCAGGGTTTTATGGTATTGCTCCTGCCCCGCCCCTCCGCCCCCCATCTTTTTTGTTTGTTTGTTTGTTTCTGAGTAGCAAATATTTGGAAGGGGCGGAGGGTTTGGCAAAGAACTAAAATATTTCTAAGAAAAATGTTCAATGAAAATAAAAATATTTTGATTTTTGTCAGTCTTTTCCTGGGGAAAAATAACATTTCCTGACTACCTATGATAATAATGGTGCAATATTGTCCATTTGGGGTCTTGAATTAATTTGGGGGAGGTGGAAAGAAATAATCTCTGGCGTATTACTTTTACTTTATTGACTGGTGGCTGTTTAAGATTCTCAGAACTCTGAAAGCTTAGAAACAATCCTGGCACAGACAAATTAGTGAGAGAGGCAGGCCAAAGTTCATCTTAAATGCAATCTGCCACATAGCTGTGTAATTTGTCACATGAATATGTGCATGTCTGCAATTTTTAGGAAACTATTATTATTTATATGTATTACCATGGTGCCTAGGAACCTTGGTCATGGACCAGGACCCCAATGTGCACTATACAAACAAAAAACAAAAAGATACCTCTGCCCAATGAGCTATACGCTGGGGTGCATGGCACTGTACAAAAACATTGTCCCTAGGGTAGGAAGTTTATAATCTAGGCTAGAAAGATATGATTATGCATTACAGAAATAATGAAAGACATATGGGACATTGTGAGTGGGCAAGACAAATTTTAAAGGGACTTATTTCAGCCAATATTGATTTTCATGTTTTAAATTCTAGCCTGCTGGTACTGTCAGGAGAGCATTGCCAGAATGGAATTGGGAGTTTTCCATTAAATATTGATTTTTCCCAGTATCTCACAATTACAGCAACACCTGTGCTAAATAACTTTTTGCTGATAGGCTGTGGAGATTTCATGTTCAATGTATCTCCCTCAGAGGTCTTATTTCTTATCCATGGGAAGAAGGGTTTAATAATTCCACAATGGGCTACAGTCTGACAAAGACTGAAGTTCAAGGCGGGGTATATCTGGGGCGGCGGGGGGCAGTTATACTGCCTTTGTAGATGCACCTTAGTTTCTTTAGCTATGCCAGCATATCTGTCTTGGTCTTTTATACTGCACGCTTCACTATGTATTGAAGCACCACATATGCCACTTTGGTTTCTACTTTCCTATTAAGCATACTGTGTTTTTAAAAGGAGAGAATGGGTTTTAAAGATGCCTCAGATATACAACTATGGTAGGAGAGCAAAGAGAAACAGCGTTTCTATTCTGGGGTTATGAAAATAAAGAGGTTTATAATGAAGAGGTTGACAAGCAGATTCTTAAGTATGACATGTACCACCAGGTGCTGCTGCTGTGCAAATTAGAAGGGCAGGAATAAAATTAAAAGATCATGTAAGACAAAAATGTACACACTCCCCCAAAATTGTCTTTGCAGAACAACTTACATCCAAGGATCACAAAATGCTTTACAAGCACTCATTAATTAATCACTCTTCACAGCACCCCTGTGAGACAGGTAAGTAATATCATCAGACTCATTATACAGCGATAGAGAGGTCAGGTGATCTGCCCAAGGTCACATAGCAAAGCAGTGATGGTGGTAAGCATAGAATCCAGGTATCCTGAATCCACTTCCCTCTTGAAACTACTGAACCAACTGGGTGGCTTCGTACTGAGCCTCTCACATTGCCCGCACAGATCACAATGCAGGATCAGGGCCTGAGAGACTGCTAACAAGCCATGAAAGTCTGGCTGGGGATGATGAGAACAGTGCTTCTTTACCAACAATGTGTTCAACCCATGCTCCATTGTAGACTATTCTTTCTTGTGCTAAGGGACAAACTGGCATCAGGTTTACTCAGGACCAGGGAGGCAGAAAGCTACCGCATCTCCCGGAGCTAGTTCTGTTTTAGCACACCTCAATATTCAGACCATGATATTATATGTGCTCAGAAAAGTTACCAAGCACTTTTGAGATGATCCAATAGTGACAGGAAGTTTTAAGAACAACATTCAGAGGAAACAGTCCTGAATGCTGTAGGAGGGAAGCACATAGATCTAGCAGCTTTCCTGGTATATAGGACCACACTGTGTCTCTCACCCATTGAGAAGGAGAATTTTTTTTCCCTCCAAACCATAGATTCGGAGTGTAGTCCAAGGGTATGACAATACGTGTTCTTCCAGTGTGTTAAGATTGATTGGTTTATTTGCAACAAATTGTTAATGCACCTTCAAATAAAGGCTTTTAAAAAAAAATTACAAAGTAACGTAAGCTATGTGAATGCGGGGAACATACAATAATGGCACAGCTCTTCTGAAGGTTTCCATATTGGTTTGACTTGCTGTCTAGTTTGGAATCATACTGAGATTTACAAGAACACGTTTCTTTTGGGAAGACCTCAGAAATGGCAAAGGACAAGAAGCTAACTTTTAGCCTAACACTTCCAACCAGAGCCCAGACTGAACCTCATAGCAAATTCCAAAAAGTTCCTGTAAAACAAAGATTTAAGAGCTCTGCTTTTTCCTAAGCCTGTTTTGGGGTGCCATATGTTTTTTGTGTTACGGGTCAATATATTGTGTTGTGGAAAATAAATTATTTATTTATTTGTAAATAATAGAGCTGGAATCCAGAATTTCAGTGACTTTATTTTTAAATATTTGTTTTTAAAGCACCTACCTATTTGGTTCCTGGATCAGACGTGGCCTTATAAACAGGAAACCTATATCTATCTGTTTATGTTCTCCAGTCTGGGTCTCTTCTGAGTAATTGTAAAGTACTCTTGTGAGTTTTTGATTGCTGATACTATGAACCATGAGTGAGTTGTCCTTGGCATCCCCAGACAGAGAACCACAGGACATGGATAATGTTCAAAAAAGCTTGAGAGCAGTTAGATGTGCTGTAAAGCTCCCTCCACTTCATTGATGGTTTATAATATATTTATATTTAGCATTTAAAACAACTTTCTTGACAGAACATTTCTGCATGCATTTGTAATACAGCACATTATAAACTGAGTGGAATATTGAGAGATGTTTCAATCAGTCTGACTAATGTACAGGAGATTAATTCTTTTATAATCCACGGTATGGACTACCTGAAACTGTTACCCTTAAAAATCATATCCTTATAATGATTTAGGGTTATTTTTGTTTATTTTAATTTTTAGTTTAATACTTTTCATGTCTAGAGCATCTTTTCATCCAGCTATCTCCAAGATCTTTATTATCATTAGGTGATTTTCTATCACTGCTCTGAGTGAGGGATACATAATAGTATGTAGCTCTTATACAGCACAAAGGATCATTTCACCTACCACAGAAGAAATATTCGGTTGGAATGAAGTAGCTGATTAGTAGACACTTGACTAGAACATGCATAGACTATGAAGTGAAAAGTACTGTACACAGTGTAACTATAGGGGGAATTTACACAGACAAAATGTGGTTAGCCAAACTGGAATCTGGCTGAGATGTCAGAGTTAACAGCCTACTCTTATGAAAAGTATTATGGGAACTTTAATAAACTCAAGTAGTTGAGCTCTCATGTTCAAAAGACAGCATCTTCAAGTGCACAGTGTCTCCCTCTAGCAACATGCTGGGATAGTGGTTCAGTACTGACTCAAGGGGAGTGTATTCCCACCTGCTGAATTGCCAACACCAGTTCCTGCAGATCTTAGGTATTCTCTGAAGGTTTTCCATCAACTACTAACCAAGCTTGGCTTGGGAGATCTGAGAGGGTCCTAACATCTGGTGCAACATTTGCAGAATAAAGCCCTTAGGACACCCCCAGGCTGTCTACTCATCCTCACTGGTCATTACTCCATAGGAAATACCCAGCGCCTCAATCTGCTTAATTCTATAGTAGACTGAGTAAATAATACAGTCATCTAAAACTTCTTGTGGCTGTTTCTTTCATGGGCTATCTCTCTTATATCCTGCCAACTTCATCAGAGTCACAATGCAGGTTTATTTCTTTCCCAAATCCTCCTCTGTACCGTGGCATATTTACAGGTGTATGTCTCTCCTGGTATTCCTACCTGCTGGTGCTTACTTGCTAGTTTTTTGTTTGAGCTATGTTGGTATTGTGTGTTTATTCTGCAGAATTCTGATAATATGTATTAGGGAGATCTGCATGGTATTTAATCAAAAAAATTCAGCAATGGCAAAAATAATATTAGTTGATGTAGCTATTTTCGTACATAAAACATGAGCATGGACTTCACTTAATTTGAGTATTAGCAATGGTTGTTATGTCTCTTTTTCTTAGCTTATGTAAACCACAAAAGAGAGAGAGAGAGATCCAATCCAAGAGAAGTGCCTCAAGGTGGGAAAAAGACACTTTACTTAACATACTTACTTCCCGTGAGCCCACTCTTCTGATTTGGAGACGGTAGATGTGCAATTTGGGACACTCAGTTCTCTCACTTATGTGTTCAAGTCTGAAATGTGGAATCTGTGTGTGTGTAACTCACTTTACTTAAGAGATACATATTTTCAATTCTCTTGGCTCAGCAGAGCGAACGTGGCGATGAGAGAATGATCTGGATGCTATTCTGCTTCATGCAACACCAACACAATGATGAGCTTAATTCTGATGGCAGAATTTTTTTATTGGAGATGGTGTAATTGACTGCAAGAGGTCAGCTCTTTTCAGATCACTTTGCATAGCTCTAAATGACTATACAAGATACAAAGCAATAGATAATCAGGCTCATTCATTTTTTTAATTTTCTGAGGTTTTTGAGTGAGGTTTGTCACTCTTCCGTTGCATTCACACAACTGTTTGCATTTAATTTCCCTAGAATAGGGGAGGGATGATAAATTGTGACATACTTAAATTCATCCTTAATACAGGAATCTTTAGTTGAGGCATCTTTAACAAAAACACCTTAGCGAAGTTGTGCATATCTGTGCTGACCAATATTTGAAAGTGTTCCAGAATTAAAAACACTGGTGCGGAGCGGGGGGGAAGAGGGAGAGAGAAAAAGAACAACCAAAAGAAAAAGTTTTATCGTGTGTACAAATCTTCAGCCATAAGTTTTAGATGTGTGTTTTACTGATTTTTTTTTCAAGCTTGAGTTGATTTCCTTCCTCAGTGAGGACTAGAAAACAGGCTTGAACCTTCAAGTTTCAGATATTTGGGAGTTATTCAGAGTTTATGTGTATTCCCCTCCCACCTGAATCATATAACTCAAAAATGGCTAATCTGCTTTGCTCAGACTTGTCAAATAAGAAACAGAGTTCAGACATGCACCTGTAATGTTAACCCGCTTTGGGGAGTGCAGAAACTCTAGACAAAAGGCCTCAAACCCAGCACCTGAAGGGTAAGCGATTGATGTTGAAATAACTTATTTTTTCTTGACATTTCATTAAGCAAAACATGACATGCAAAAGAAAGCACAAGATATACACATATCCCCATTCCCACGCACACATCTATTTCTGTACAATATCTTTGCTCTGTCTATCTACACTATCTTACTAATGCATCCCTTTGTGGTGGCATCTATGCACTAACAACGTTAGGGCAGAGCACCAATCTCTTTGAAGGACTCTAACCTCCTTCCCTGGCCACGCACTTTGTCATTAGTCTACTTTAAATTGTTTGTTTTAAAAAAATATGTTTAATTATTTATATTAGTTTCAGTTTTGGAAAGTTTCTGAATAGTTTCTTCAGCAAAGTGCTGCAGGGGCCATCCTTTAGGGCTGTTACTACAGGAGAAGGCTTTGCCAAGATATGAATTTTGTGTATTGCTCTGTTCTGTAGCCATCCTGATTTCTTGTGGAAGGTAGTTCCACATTTCCAGGTTCTCTACCAAGAAAAAGCTCCTGTGAGCTTCGCTTGGGACTCTGCCAGCTCCTGGGTCCTATTGCTGTGGTATCCTGGAATGAATAGAGAATGGGGCAGTCCCTGAAATAGCCAGCACCCAACCCTTTATGTTGAGACTCTACACACTCATGCAGGTCCCAGTACAGGACTGGGGCCTATATTAGGTGAGACAAACAAATATAAAGACCAGCTGCTGGAGACACTCATGGGAGGGAAAGCGCATGCAGGCTACTGATGGTGGGAAGAAGGACTCCTGAGAGAGGAAGCATTCATTAAGATGGCTGCTTTGATACACAATTGGCAATTGCATTCTCCTTCCCAATCACCCCAATTTGTGGGGCTCAAGCATTGGTCAGAGATTTGGTTTGCTTCAAACTGTGGGTGACTTCATTATAAATGCTGGTTTTTTGCTGCTATTTTGAATGGATGGGCGGGATGGAAAGGAAAAGAAGAAACTCCTTCAGCCATAATCTCATATAAGAATGTCTATGATTGGATGTTGCGGTCAGTAATTTCTTGCTAGTTTTCTATTAGTGTAACTGGGTACACTGCAGTAGAAAAGCAGTAGACTGCATAGCAGATATAGCACACCTGAAGGATCTGAAAACAGGAACGTAGTTGATCTTTTATAAATCAAAATGTTTACCTATAAAGTGGTGCTTTAGAGTGGCACTTAAATATCACAGGCCATATTCATCCCTGGTGCCTCCATTGACTTCAGGGCAGATAATCCAGAGATGTATCTGGGTTCTCTGTATACAAGGCTACCTGGAGGAAAGGAATGTTTTATGTTTAACCATTGACAAGGTTTGTGACTTAGTTTTAAAGTATTTTTATATGTTGTCCCCTCTGACATACACTTTTAATTATTCTTAATAAATTAAAATTGGAGTAAGTATTTTGGAGTGCTAGGAACTAAAATATAAGTTATAGCCCTGATCTGTGCCAACCTTTGCAGGACTTGACAGCCTAGAATTGGAAGTGGCTGATGGAGCCCTCCAATGTAATATAAAGAGTTAGGGATTTAATTAAAAAATGCCTATAATTTTATATCTTTAATGTATTACATAAATTATTCACCACATTTTGTTCGGCGTAGTATATATTTTTATATATCTTTTCCACAGAGGCACCATGCTCTTTTTCTCCACTAGTATCAGAAGATAGGTATAGATGTTTTTTATTATCCTGAGATAAGCATAAATGGCTTTATGTTCCACTTATATATTTTTATATTCCACTTAGTCCTGAAGTAGCTCCTAGTACCTCCATTCAACAACCAATATAATCATTAGCACGCTAGAGATCCGAACAATCAGTTTTCGTTCTTTGAGGTCTCTGCCAGTACCATGTACTTTTCTCTCTGGTGATGTATTTATGTTGTAGTGCGTGTGAAAGATTCCAGATTTGAAAACCATGGACTTTTAAGTCCTCTAATTATCCAGAGGGAAAAAATCAGCATTAACAGCTGCAGTGTTAGCTTTCCTACACTGTCCTGCTAATCTATCTCACTGCTGACCTGGAGAGACCACCCCTAAGTGTGATTCCATCTCCATGATCCAGTTGATCCTCGGCCTCTCTGCTGAGATGGTCCACAAGTGTGCCAGTTAGTGGGCTCTAGTAAAGTAAATCCTTGTTCTAGAAACAAGGAACTTGAATGACAGGAGTGACTGATTTCACAGCACTCTCTGAAAATCCTTCAATTGGTAACTGTCAACTCAAGGCAGATTTGAATTTGTAACAAGCTCCATATCCCATTATCAGTTCTATTTTGTAAAGTAATAAAATGAGGATAGGGTCGGATAGTGTAAGGGTCATAAAATTTCTGGGGCATAAACATTTTCAACCACTCATAAGTCAGCAATGCAAAAAGGACTTTAAAGCTGCCTTAAGACAGCAGCTGAGAATTCCCCTGTTGTAGGAGAATCCTTAACTGACATGGGTCTGCCATAACCTCTATTCCCCAGTCACTGGAATTTGAGGTACTCCAAAAAGGAGCAGAGGGGCTTCCTGGGATGTGTTATCCATTGGCACAAGTTAAAGCAGCCCTAAGACTTTGGTTTGTCTCCCAAGTGTTGGGGTTGGGTGGAAAGATGGTGTAAAGCCACCTCTGCCCCCAGACCCACCCAGGGGGGTGACAAGCATTGATCTGGTATACTTGGGGTTCTAGCCCTCTCTTCTGGTCTCCTGCCTCCTTCCCCCAATGGCTCAGCTCCAGGATATGTGCTCTCTGTAATCTCTTTACTTGTTCCTTACAGAACTGCGCTGAGCATCTCAGTTTGCCTGGGCTAAAGTCACTGCAGCATTTGACTTCCTCCCTTTCCCAGCTCCTGGCATGTTTTGGCAGCAGTGTGACTGAAGGATGAGTACAGTCTAATTAACTCAATTGGAACTGCTGCTCAATAGAGCTGCCACTACTTTTACCTTGTGCACCTTTTGTGTGGAGGTAAGCTATGCCCGCAAGTGTAACATGCCTTCAGAAATGCTGAAGCTAATAACATCCACCTCTGGTATCATTCCCGCTAAATTATGCTGTCATTCTAGTATATTCATACTGATATCATTCTGCTACAGTGTAAGGAGATTCATTTATTATGAACAGATCCTTCTCCCGTACACACCAATTATTTTCACATAGGATGGATTGGAAGCAGGTCCCATTATTATACCTCAGACAAGTCTATAAACAAAATCTTTCACTTTCTTATTACCTATTTTCCTTCCATCTATAATTCTTTGCATGTTTATCAGAGTTGTATGTGTTTTAATCCATCAGCAGCTATACATTTTTCAAGCCCAAATGCCCTAAAACTGTGGATATTTTTCATGAGGTTTCCAAATGCCCTTCCTGTTTTCTTCTGCTGGCAGCCAGAGAGAATAAGCCATCATTAAGGGCAGCAAACACCAGGCACAAATTATATTGCTAATTAGCAGATATGCTTGTCTCTCTAGAAGCCTGCAATTGTTTCCGCAGCCATTACTGGGAAGGAAGTGCAGTGGTTATTCCCAGGCACATCTTTTTATTCTATTGCTATAGTAGCTGCAGTCTGTCTGTCTCCCTTGGTATTCAGTTTCTATCCGTTCAGATACAGCAGATTAATTTTATAGGATCAATGCTGTCTCCATCAGTGAAAGGTCTAGCTCTTTCTAAATGTGCTGTCCTGCACCGCTTCATTTTTCATTCCATTGGTAGTACCAGCTTCAGCTACTTTCTGTCCACAGTCAATGCCGCCTTTGTCAGCAAACCCGAGTCACTTACTGAAACCCACTTGGCACGTCATGCAGTCATGTGAGTTTCGCTACATGGAATTTTGCAAACAATGTCAGACCCTGTGGTCTGCGTGCTCAGGAACAAAAGGCTCTGCAGGTGTTGGCCTATGGAAGCTCCATGAGTCTCTGCAATTGTGTAGGCTAATTAAGGCCCTGTTGATATTTGGTGTAGGACCATATTGGTTTAAATGTTGCAAAGAAGGCCATTGCTGCTAGCAGGGTTCCAGTCCAAAGGATTTTTTATCTGAGAATGGCGTTAGTCTGTTACGTGAATGTATAATAAGATTCTATTTCACTGAGTAGTCCAGAAAGTGTCCTGACTTCTTTTTGATCCAAAGGAGAAAAATGAATGGATGCCAACCAAGGTTATTATTTCCAAGTGTATCCCATTTACAGTATGCACATGGTTCCCATCCTCAGCCCCGCTTTGCCCAGTATATGACAGGGACGTGCTGGGCGTGCCTTGGCGAAGTGATTCAGGATGCTGGAGACTTCAGCTAATCCTCTCTATGCCAGGTAAAAGGTCCTGAGTAGTGTAAAAGGGCCCTAAAAGCCCTGCATTAGGGCAGGTGTGGATTTCCCCCGTACAGCACTGCAGGGATTAGCCACAGGCTGCCTTCTAAGGCCTGGTCTACACTGGGCAGGGGGGAGGATCGATCTAAGTTACGCAACTTCAGCTACGTGAATAACGTAGCTGAAGTTGACGTACTTAGATCTACTTATCGTGGTGTCTTCACTGAGGTAGGTCGACTGCTGACACTCCCCCGTCGACTCCCCCTGCACCTCTCGCCCTGGTGGAGTACTGGAGTCGACGGGAGAGCGCTCGGCGGTCAATTTATCGCATCTAGACTAGACTACCACTGCCCATTGATCCAGCCAGTAATGTAGACAAGCCCTAAGGGCCCCCTTGCAAGGGCAGTGGGCTGCCCTAGGGGATAGGTCCAGGGGTGGAGCTGTAGCCCATAGCTCGATTCTGGGCAGTGTTTTGGCCCATAGGGTAGCCCCTAGAGGCTGTTGTAAGATAGACAGGGGACCAGGTCTGACTAAAGTATGCCAAGGGTCTCTCCAGCCACCAGACCAGCCCAGGATCGGAAAGGCACAAAAGTGACTTAAAGCCACCATAGCACCCCTTTTCCTGTGCCGCATTTCTTATAGAGGCCCAGCACAGATGCTTATCGCTTACCTTGAGTCTCAGTGCTGAGTGTGCCTTGGTGAAGTGATTCAGGATGCTGAAGAATTGGGCTAATGCCCTTTTTCCAGCTGCTGAGTGACACAAAAGGATGTCCCCACTTGAGTTCAGTGTACACAGGCCTTAAATGTGGCTGGTCTTAGCTCATTAGCAATTCTCATCCACCTTTGCTTATGTGCCTTTAAACACTGAGCTATTAACCTGTCAGTGAGCTAGGTGCTGCTGCAGCTTCCCATCTCGTATATGTATATAAAACACTTTTATTCAATATATTTACCACACTCATATGGTTTGCTAACACCGTTCTGAGAATTATTCCCAGTCCACATTCATCAAGAAAACTGTACTGGGGCTCTGCTAGCAACAACCTGATTTATAAATGGCTCGAGCTAGAGCAGTTACTCTCCCAGTGTGGGCAGAGCTTATATAATACGTGGGTGAAAGATGCCCCTGTTGTGACCTCGGGAGGCATTATTGGATGTTCCAAGCTTCTCCCTTTCTGCAGAGCAAAGTCTTCATTCTGGACAATGCCTAGAATGTATGTGAACTGAACTGAGTTGAGTTCTCCACTGAACATGTCTAGAAAATCCAACTGACATCTTAATGCAAGCAGTGGGTTAAACTCTGGGCTGACCAGTTATCAGTTAGGTGAAAAACTTTGGAGGCTTCCACAGCCTGATATTTGCTGCTGAGCACTTCCCTGAATGACAGGTCCTTTCTTGACATGAGCCAAGGGGTTTATTTTTTTGTCTTAAACAAGACTTTATTTGCCAAAGTACTCATGGGGAATGTGGAGATCAGTAATCGGTGCCATGACTCTCCATGACTAGTCTCAGGAACAGATGAATATGCTCAAGAAGAGAAACAAAGGACCAAAGTGTTTGAAAAAAGAGAGTGCTAACCACTGAGAGAATTCTCTTCCCTTCCCCTCTTGCATTACCCCCATTTTTAGGTCATAATTTTTCATTTTTTCATCCTTGTATAACGCGTTTGAGATGAGCCAAAATTGGAATCTTGACTTTGAACCCTTTGAGTTTTGGAATGGGTTTGGATTCAAATTCCCAGATCCTAGCCTGGCACTCTAGTTTGGTTCTGGGTTGGTTGCAACTCTGAAAGGAGCCTATCTTCACTTCTGACCCAAGTGGGGGAAATCTTGTGAACACAACTCATGAGATCTCATTGCCATCAAAACAGAGCCAGAACACTATGTCTGGTTTAACCTTGAACCTGAAACCAGAATGCTTGCTTGACCTTGATCAACATCAGTTCCTGACCACTGCCTCCCTATCCCAACTCAGGTTCTCTTACATGTATTTCCATTACACTAGTAATGGAAAATGTTTTGAAAATGGCTACTCTTATAAAAGTTCCATCTATTCTGTTTTAACTTTACAGACAACACTCCAAGGAATAACTATTTTTACTTAGCTATTTATTTTAATTTAATAAGTCCCTAGAGCCTCCAGGGACTGGTCTTCAAGGCAACCCAATCCTCCCAGCTTTCCTGTTTATGGTTACAAGAGAATTCCCTCAGATGCAGCTACTATAGCTCCACTACACAGCACAGGTTCAACACAAGAGAGTGGGGTGGGCATTTCAGTGTGGAGAAAATCAGGCTTTTGTATGGCTCAGCCCCTTTGGGAATCAGGCCACTTTTATGTGGGAGCCTAACTGTAAGCACCCAGGTTTAAAAACAGTTACTCTACTGTAACCCACCTCCACCAACCTGACACTTAACACTTGACTACAGCTGGTCAGGAATTTTTTGACAGAATGTTTTTTCATTGGAAAATGGCAATGTGTTGAGAGCCAAACTTTTTCCTCTGCCTGATTCTTGCTCTCTGGCAAACCCTACAATGGATTTGAAGAGAGACTCCAAGGACTCTGTAATCCCCCTGGGAAAATCTCCCCCACTCCAAATAGCTGGCTCTTTCTTGTTTAGGCTTCAAATGTGGTTCCCCTGAATCCTAGCTCAGATTACCTTGATGTTTGAAATCCTCAACTAATATAAATATGCCACTTTCACCTAAAATTTCATTCAAAAAATCATTTTTCTTTCAATCCAAAAATTAAATAAAAATAACAGTTTGGCATTTATAACTATTTGCGTCAAGTCTATATTTCGAAAAGCTTTTTAACCACTGAATTTTTCAGGATGACGGATCTGTCATTTCTCGTCTAAATGAAAAACAATTATGTAGCTCAGTGATTATAAAAAAGGGGACAATTTAATAATGCAAATCTCCGTGCTCACTGATTTGTATCCTTGCTGCCTCTTCTTTGTCCTTGAATCTTTTGACATGTCTGACTGTCATTTAATTAGCGGCCCTCTTCCTTTCCTTCCCCCACTTGTAAGTTGTAAATATATATATATAGGTCCATAGTAGTAAATTTACCTGTTAATTTTTACAGATGTGAGGCAGCTGAGTAAAAGGACAAGCAAGTTAATCTACGTGCAAGAACAATTAAAAGTGCATAAAGTGAGTTTGAAAACATTTATATCATGCGGCGTAACCTACAGAATTGCAATCCTTCTGGCTCTGCATTATTTATTACTTCCTGTTCCTACAGTGCAAACTGTGGTGTTTATTACTTTTCAGGACATGATTTATATGGATGACTGATGAACCACAGTATATGCAGAATGCCAACTTCTCAATTTATTGGATTGCAAAATAAAAGACTTAACTAAAGAAGGGCCAAGCAGGTTCAGAGAAGATAGGCCCTAACTTGGAAATAGGGGAGAGCATCCCCTGCTATACCATCCAGACCACAAGAAGCCTGGGACTCAGCATTAAAGCAATAAAGCATCAGCTTGTTTTGAACCAGAGCAGCTTGCCTGGACATCTGCATAGCTAACTAAGACCATCATAGTTCTGTGTCCCACCAGATGGTCTCTAATTTGGTTGTTTCAAAATCTTGGAGTAATATGGCCTCCTCAGTTTACACAGGTGAAGAGCCCTAATCCAATGGAGCGGTGTGTTATCATGTTATCTTATCCCCTACCACTGTTAAGGCTACTTCTCTTTCCCTCCATGGCTGCCCCATGCAAGCTCTGCTGTATGTGACTAAGAATGAGGTGTGATTAGCCAGATATGGAGAGAAATCAGGGGGCCATCTACATTATAAGGCTCAAGACAGAGTAGGCTGCAGTTTCTGACATAAATTCCTACTGGTTTGATCAACAGCCACTCCCTTCTCTTTGACAGGCTGCCGTCAGCCATCCTTATTGAGCAGCAACATTGCAGGCCATGCTGTCGTTGCTGCAGGTGTCCTGCTGAGCAGTACAGAAAGACTGCGTGTATTCTCATAGACCTTGTCCCAATGTGAGTTTTAGTGACCTTAACTACTGTGAAGTCCCACCAGACCCAGCACTCTGCAGGCAAGATGTGGTGGACCATTGGGAATGCTGAATAAAGCAGTACAGATAATGAATTTTGCGCTTCACTGGCAATTCTGGAAAACAATGTTTCTGGTCAAACTGAAAATGAAACTTTTTGGAAATTTTGGTGAATTGAAAAGTTGGAAAAACATTGGGGTTGAACAAAATGTTTACATTGACCCAAAATGAAATACTTTGGTTTGATTTAGAGCATTTTTGATTACTGTTTAATAAAGCTAAAGAAAATTTTGAAATGAAAACTTGCTTTGAACTGAAAAATCAAAATGTTTTGATTTTTGGAATTTTTTAAACTTTTTTTCCAACTGAAACAATTTGGTGAAACTGACACAAATTAACAAAATGTTTGTGTTAACAAATCTGTATTTTTCACTGAAAAAGAGTGTAGTATGAAACATTTCTCCCACCTCTACTGCTGAAGATGCACAGTATGACAAGTTGAAAAATAGAATGTAAAACTTACGAAAACTTTTTTTTCCCATTAAAATTTGAAATTGATTAAATGTTTCATCCAAATATGGATTTTGAAACTTTTTAAAACTGGTTCCATCATTGGCTGAAAAATTAAATTTGCTTTTGGCAAAAATTGCATAGCACTTTTCCATTAAAATTTCAAATGTCAATGAAATATTTTGTCAAAATTTGGAATTTTAACAGTTTTGACCTGCTCTGTTGCACCACTTTTCACATAAGCTTTCCCTCCTGTATGCGTTTTCCATGGACAATGACAATATACATTTTCAGTCAAGAAGAACACAAACTGACCTATTAAAGTGACCTTTCCAAGTCATTACACAAACTGACCTATTAAAGTGTAAACCACTGTTCAGTGTCAATTACATATCCCCCTCTGTCCTTGACTGGCAGAGGATACAAGTCTGTTACAGCTGCAGCATGGAAGGCTTGGCTCTTTAGCTCAAGCTGTAGCAGCTTTTCAGCTCTGGAGGTTTCTGGTGCAGTCAGTGGCATGTTGGCCAAGATGGCATCCATCACCTAAGCACTAAGTGTCACTATTTTACCTCACTGCACAGCTCTGCAAGGTCAGGTAGTCTGGAATTTTAGACCAAGCTGGCCCTTGGGAGAATGATTAGAGCACTTCCCTTTCCACTCCCAGTCTTGTTTTCTTTGAACCTCCCTCTGATTTTCTGGCACTTACAGGTTTTACACAGTTGTCTTTGAGTGGGAAAGACAGGTAACACTGAACAAGGCAGAAGGGACAAAAATACAGGGAAGTTTAAAAACTGGGTAAAATCTAGAGTGTGTAATTAGTTGAAAGGCTTTTTTGGTTGGTTTTGACAAGGTTTGATTTTTGGAGGAGGGCAACTGATCATCAAGAGGCTCTTAGGACTTTCCCCACTGCATATGAGTTTGATGTTTGTTTGCCTACATGTAGCGTACTGCATTCCTGTGAATAACTTGACTACTGTCTAGGTCGATACCTGTGTGTAACCCTTCTGCCAGGTGGAGTCGGCAGCAACAAGGGCTGGGTTCAATGTCGAGGGGTTTTTCTATGAACAACACAAAGTAGAACCAGCTCAAGCCCGCACCCAGTAATCTAGGAATATTAACTACCACCCTGGGTGCCTCTGAGAGGCAATACTTCCCCTCTCACAAGCACTGAGTCTGTGTGCATCAAAATCAGGGCCGGCTCCAGGCACCAGCTGAGCAAGCTCGTGCTTGGGGTGGCAGATTCTACGGGGTGGCATTCCACCCAATCCTAGGGCGGCACGGCCGCTTTTTTTTTTTTTTTTTTCTGCGGATCCGTCCGCCCTGTAGGGGGCGGCGGCACGGAGGAGGGGAGCACCTTGCTGGGAGCGGGCTGTGCGCTCCGTCTGCCCCAGCCGGTGCCAGGTCTGTAGCAAGCCTGGCAGGGCAGCCCGCGTCCTTCCCTCCCCGCCGACCGGAGCGGTGCGGAGCCCTCCCAGCAGGTGGCGTGGCGGTTGGGGCCACGTGGCGAGCACCCCGCTGAAGCCCTGGCCACCCCCCTTCTCTCTCTCCCCGCGCTGCCTCCCCCTCCCCCCCGCTATCTGGGGCACGTCTGCAGCACAGGGAGTCCCCCTGCACCCTGGCTCCGGCCGACCCGCAGGGTTTTTTTTTTCCCCTGCTTTGCTGCTCCGGCCGTGCCGCAGGTTATTTTTTTTTTGCTTGGGGAGGCAAAAAAGCCAGAGCCGGCCCTGAACAAAATAAAACTTTTAGGAAAAGGGTACCCAGCATTACTTTGGGAAAACACCACAACCACAATTCAAAAGCATGTGACCATAAGCAAATGCCCACCCCGGACCCACAGAGCGATGGGCAGTGTCCTTTGATTCAGTTTCTCACCGTGCATTGTGAATGTCCGACAAACGAAAGTCTCTTAACACACCACTCCCCTATCCCTCTGCTGCACCCCACTCACAGTTTGTGGACCTTGGTTAGCAAAGACCCAGAGTTCAGAGGTGTGTTCATGGGGGTTCACTCCCCATCCCCGGGTGGGGAATGTTGAACAATGCCTCTGCTGTTGCCGCCTTTGCTACGGGCTCACAGCTGCTGCTGTGTCATTGCCGCTGTTTTTCTGCCCCGATATCTCTCTCTGTCATTGCACTCAGCAAGTCACATTCTGAGGTTTCACGACTTACCCGAGCGCTTAGTGATTTCAGCTGGCAGTGAGGAACCTCACTTTCTGTGTTCTTTCGCTGGAACACTGTCCCCACACCAGGTCTGTGGCTTAGCCCCTAGATCTGCTCAGCAGTGATGTCAATTCCATGACTCACCAACTCAAAACAAGGACTCTCAGTTGAGTCTAATCAGCTCTGTCTTTAAACACTGAAGAGGGGCAGCTCGAATGGTGTCTAGGAGTCCACACCACTAGGTAGAAAATCTGTCTGCACCCACTCTCCCCCTCACTGGGATGTGGCATCTCTACCCCCCTGCTTAGCACATGAGGTTCAGTTTAAGGTCACCTCCTCTTCAATCAGGACAGGCTAAATACAGTTCTGCTGCCCTTTACTCGTGCAATAAGCATAACAACATTCCATTGACCCCTGCATTCAAATACTAGAGTGATTTGTAACCCCAAACCAGCCACAATTGATCATTTTGGCAAAGCAGCTTCACCTGCTGCACACCTAGGCAGAGTAGGTGTGACTATGCAAGCACCGATTTTTCTGTGGCTGTCTTTACTTTGATTGGTCCAAAGTCCCCATCAGGTATAGAGAAGGTATCTTTCTCAAGACATTACGTAAACCTTATTCCTTTGCCATAGACAAGCTCATAAAGCTTTTTACATACATATCCTGGAAATGAAAATGGTTAAGATAGAGATCTCTCTGTTGTTGGGCACAGATTTCTATTTCATTGCTCTATAACTAGGGACCAGCAAACATCAAAACATTTGGAGGCTGACTGAAGTTTCCCAAAGTCTGGATGCTCATCCAAATGTATTCAAACTCCATCTCATGCAAACAGGCTTTCTTTTCAGATTTCTAGTATTTTCTGGTTTTGAGTGGCATGGAGGAATCCAAAGCCTTTCAATATTTTAACTTCTAGTAGCAGCTCAAACCAGGAAGTACAGAGCTGAGTGGATTGGTTTTCCCCCTAAAATAAAATCACCAACACCACTGGCACTAATTGGTACCCTTGTTAGCAATCTCAGTAAAGACACCAGGAATTTAATGTATATAGAGTCAGTCCTAGAGTTAAGCAAATAATTTACAATGAATAATTTATTCACTTAATTTAGCCACCTCTTCTGCTTATGGAAGGACATTGCAGTTTCTTAAAATGTATCCATTATTCAAATTTATTCCACAAAAATCTTTTCATTTGTTTTGTTTTTTTAATTCTATGACTTGTTGACAAATATTGCAACACTGCTGCATTGCTTAATAGTAATTGTTCACATGTCACATAGTATCGTTTCTCTTTCCCTGGTGGATAAAGAACTTATGGCTCAAATATTTGTCTGTGAGAATTTAAAATGTAGATTCTGCAAATATTCATATCTGCAGTTGTAAAATTGCTTCCCGTGAACATCTTTTGCCAGTAAAAGTGAATTGCTCAAATATTTGCAGAAAGCAAACACAAAAGGGCGCCTTTGAAGTCTAGGGCAGTTTTACCATTGACTTCATTGTGGCCAGAATTTTATCAAAGAGATAGGCCCATGTCATAAGCTAATTCACTAAAAAAAAATTGAATACATATTTGTGGGAATGATTTTTGCTTGTTTGGCTTTTTTGCATTATTCACCCAGCTCTAGCCTCAATTATCCTCTCTCTAACCACAGCATGACTCAGGTTAGGAATGAGGTCCATTGTTGGGACAGCGTGGGGAAACTTGCAGAGTAGTTGCCTGTGTGCTGTACTTGTTCTTTGGATAGAGGACTCCAGTCTTTGTGGTTGTCAAGCCAGGATCTTTTGCCAGCACTTAATTGACCTATTTCCCCCTTTCAGTGAAGGGTAATATAACTAAACTTCTATGAACTTTCTGGGCTTATTCAAGTTTTGGTTGAAAGTCCAGAACGTTTCTTATTTTGTCCAAACAAGTCCAGTATCTAGAACGTTCAATTGCATTAAAGGGAAATGAAACACTGTGTCCTTAACTTGAAGGTGAAAAAAGGAAGAGGAAACACATTTGTTATTACTATTGAAATTCCTTCTGGTCACGTAAGGCACAGATTTCATTTCACAGTAACAGAACAACCTGCACTAATATCAGAGTCACACACCTCAAACATAAATGAAGACTGCATATATCCTTGAAAGGATGATAGTATTTTGGAACTCAAGTGTATAAAGCTAGGATTTTGGGGTGAATGTGCAATTTTTCATGAGGTTTGAATGAGAGTTCAGCTTAAATTTCAGAGCTTAGAGGTATGTTTGGAGCTGAAGTTTTACTTCAGTTTGTTATAGGAAGAGGAGATAAATACAAAGTTAGGCTCTGGAGCTGAACTTCTACGTTCAAGAGGCATTTTGAATCCAGAATTCTAGTTTGGGCCTGTATCTAGTCAGAGTATGTTTGATTAACTTATTTTTAAATTCTCATGCCTCTGAAAGTCCATGTTCCATCTAGGAAGACCAATTCTAGGGATTTGTGGGGCTGTCTCTTGAAGTAAGATGTGAATGGTACGGGCAGACCTTAGTAACCCACTTAGCATGCTGAGGTGCACAAAAAGGTTGCAATTTGGTGGGAGAAAATCATCATGCAGGGGTGAAGAATAATTTTTTAAGCTTGAGCAACAGGTTTCCTGTTACAGGGACTCTGGGAAGACTTTTGGCAGCTGAAAGGATAGGTTGGATCAGTGAGGGGACAATGAGGGTGCAGCCCCAGATTCACCTTTCAGTCTCGGTGGGTGGGCACAGAAATGGAGAATGGCAGACACCACCGATTTGATTGACTTAATATACCCTCTATACCAGGGATTGGCAAGCTTTGGCATGCGTCCCACCAGGCAAGCCCCCTTGCGGGCCAGGCCAGTTTGTTTACCTGCCACGTCTGCAGGTTTGGCCGACCACAGCTCCCACTGGCTGCGGTTCACCACTCCAGGCCAATGGGAGCTGCGGGAAGTGGCACGGGCCGAGGGATGTACTGGCCGCCGCTTCCCGCAGCCCCCATTGGCCTGGAGCGGCGAACCGCAGCCAGTGGGAGCTGCGATTGGCTGAACCTACGGACGCGGCAGGTAAACAAACCGGCCCAGCCTGCCAGGGGGCTTACCCTGGCAGGCCGCGTGCCAAAGGTTGCCAATCCCTGCTCTATACACACAAACACACATACACACGGAAGCTTATTATGTCTACTTTAAGATGAGATATGATGAGTCAAATGGTGCCATTACCATAGAAAGGGGAATCAACAATGACACCATCAACATGTTAAAATGACCCAATATTTGTATTTGTTTCTGTTAGTTTAATGACTCTATGTATTATTTCAAGGCATAAATTGTATTTCTTTGTGACCTCAAAGCATCACAACAAAAATCTAAAGGGTAAAAAAAAAAAAAAAAATCTAATAATAAGCTTGTCCAGGTATCACTGAATTGTAGTAGCATTGCTTACATTTCTAGTCAATGTCGTTATCATCTTGTTCATCATTATGATCTAGGGTGACCAGATGTCCCGATTTTATAGGGACAGTCCCGATTTTGGGGTCTTTTTCTTATATAGGATCCTATAGTAATAGGATCCTATATAATAGGATCCCCATCCCCTGTCCCGATTTTTCACACTTGCTCTCTGATCACCCTATTATGATCTCTGTCAAGAGTGCAGGGATTCACACAGTCATCTTTGCCTTGACATGTTCACAGCTCTGTTCAGGGAAGATTGTTCTGACTACAGATAGAGTTGATTGTGCAGTGACCTCTACTGGTACAGGCACAAATAAGGTCTTGTAGAAGCTTAGATGCCATTGGGCCCTTGAAGAATACAGGAAGTAGTTCATCATCCACATTTTTCTAGCCATGTTGCAATGGTGATCCAGTATCTGGTTTGCCTATGTGCGAAGACATCTAATTTTTTGTTTGCCAAGATGCTTTTTTGACATGCTCTTCAAAACTGTCCTCATATGGTGGGAGTTTGGCCAGTGACTTTTCCTTTTTGATGGCTATATTGAGGCACATGCAATTAAGGTCTCTGTGGGTCTCCTTTTCTTTCTCGCTCTGATAATACCACACTGCTACCAACTTCCTTGCTGCAGAAATTGTGGCTTGTCTGTCACTGTCTCCCAACTTGGCAAGATCTCTGAAGCTATAAGCTCCCTTTGTTTTTACATTAAACATAGAGTCACATCTTGTTAATACGTGTACAGCAGGAAGTACATTGCAGAAGGCAGGAGTGTGTGCCACAAATAGCATAGAATCATAGAATATCAGGGTTGGAAGGGACCTCAGGAGGTCATCTAGTCCAACCTCCTGCTCAAAGCAGGACCAATCCCCAACTAAATCATCCAAGGCAGGGCTTTGGCAAGCCTGACCTTAAAAACCTCTAAGGAAGGAGATTACACCACCTACCTAGGTAATCCATTCCAGTGCTTCACCACCCTCCTAGTGAAAAAGTTTTTCCTAATATCCAACCTAAACCTTCCCGCACTGCAACTTGAGACCATTACTCCTTGTTCTGTCTAGAACAGTCTAGATACATCCTCTTTGGAGCCCCCTTTCAGGTAGTTGAAAGCAGCTATCAAATCCCCCCTCATTCTTCTCTTCTGTAGACTAAATAATCCCAGTTCCCTCAGCCTCTCCTCATACGTCATGTGCTCCAGCCCCCTAATCATTTTTGTTGCCCTCCGCTGGACTCTTTCCGATTTTTCCATGTCCTCTTTGTAGTGTGGGGCCCAAAACTGGACATAGTACTTGAGATGAGGCCTCACCAATGCTGAATAGAGGGGAAATGATCACGTCCCTCAATCTGCTGGCAATGCCCCTACTTATACAGCCCAAAATGCCGTTAGCCTTCTTGGCAACAAGGGCACACTGTTGACTCATATCCAGCTTTTTGTCCACTGTAACCCCTAGGTCCTTTTCTGCAGAACTGCTGCCTAGCCACTCGGTCCCTAGTCTGTAACAGTGAATGGGATTCTTCCGTCCTAAGTGCAGGACTCTGCACTTGTCCTTGTTGAACCTCATCAGATTTCTTTTGGCCCAATCCTCTAATCCATACCATGCATCCATAGCATGCACAGGTATGAAGCGATTATTTGTCTTTTGTGCTGATAATGCTGCCTGTTTCAATCCACATTATGTATGTGTTCTATTTTTGGAAGTCATGAACAGCAAGCACCAAAACATCTGTATCAGGTGACCTGATTACTATGGGTCCTCTGACTCCAAGAGACTCAAAAGCCATAATTAGTGTGTACAGGATGCAGAAGCATCCTTGTGTCCACTTTTTCTTGAGTACTGTACAAGTCTTGGGCTTCTTCAGCACCTCTGCTGGTGATGGACTTTGCTACTGCAACACTGCAAAAGCCTCCAGCAAGAAAGGTGTGTGTGGGGGGGGTGGGGGTGGGGGCTCCAACACTCTCAAATGCATTTTGAACCATATATTCAGAGAGGAATTTTACAAGTGACTGCTTTCCTGATGCCACATTTAGAAACTTTTTTTGTGTGTAGGCACAGGGTGTCCACCAATCACCTGGTATTCTTTCTATTCAACTTTAGATCCTATCCTTTGTGGTCTTTCTGTAGTTTTCACAGAGTTACTGTTGTCAGAGACTTTGATTACAGAATTAGCTTTGTCAAATCCTTTTAGGACCTGCCTTAAGTACTTAGCAGCCAATTCATCAAATATGTGGAATTTGTCTCCAGCCATCATTTATATGACAGCCATGGCATCTCTGATGTACACTGTTGTTTCTTTGTTGCATGCTCTTAACACATGGATTCTTTCTGCTTCAGCTTCCAGCTGATGCCCTAATTCAGCTTTGTCTGTTCTTCTCATTGTTCCATCTGCAAGGGACATAGGCATAGGTCCTATTGGGTGACTAAGAACAGTTGCCACTGAAACATCATTTTTGCACCTTGCTATAAACAGGACTCTGGGGGAAATAATTGCTGGACTGATAGCTGCTGAGACTGTCCCTCCCATGCCATACTTATATTTGGTCTTCTTGGCCATGTCACCAAATGTTTTGATGCCAGATTTATTGACTGGGCTGAAGAAGCTGTAGTGTCCCATCAGAATCAAGTGCACCTCTTACAAATCTCTCCATTTGTTCTTCACCAACATCTGCCAAATAACACATTTTTCAAGGTTTGTGGAGAGTATTTCTCTCTTATGTAATCTTTAAGGGGCTTATATCCTCTGTCTTCATATACTGTAACTTCCCTATGGCATGTAAAATTCCCAAAGTATATTGTTAGCATTACCTCCACCATCATTTTTTCATTTTGAACAAGTATACACACTTGTGCTAAATTTCATCTATATGTTAGTATCAAAATTGCCATTTTTGTTTAGTGGGCATTTTGATGGAAGCCCAACGTGAAGCTGTGTGTTACCTCTAACACTGAATTTTAAAAGCTAGTTTCTAGACTATTCAAAGGCTAGTACTGCATGCATAGGCAATTACAAATTAAAGCCTTCTATCAGGCAGACTAGGTGCTACATTGTATGTACAAAAGCTTACAAATGGAAAAGTATTACATTAGGAATTCATGTACATTTATATCTACCCAATATGCAGTATGAACTATGCATGCAATCTACTACTACTGGTGCACACCCATCAGTCTGAGATTGATCTGGTCCGCAAATTTCAACTGCAAAAATAGAAAACTGTTATACTCACTTGTGAGATACTTTGACAATTAAGAATATGCGATGTGGAAACGCATATGATACTATATTGCAAATGTTGCCATGTGTTAAACAGCTTCATTATTTCTGAAGAAAAACCACTTACTCATGCAAATCTAATAAAAATCTTTTAACAGGGTGTCATTTGGTAGCTTTGCCCAATAAATAACACATTAAGATGTTGAAATTAACTGTAAAAATTGTAGCCAATCATGTTGCTTTGTTTCTAGAACTGGGCCAAAATGACAGTTTCTCATTTTGGGTATAGCTGTTTCACCTAGCCTTCAGGCTTATGGTACTACTTGACAGCTCCACATCGTACTTCATCTAAATGTACATAAAATATGCTTTGAAATCATATGTGATTTGGGTGTGTGTACAGTGGCTACATTAAACTTCAAATATATGATCCTTTCTGGAGCATTGCTACATGCCTCGTAGACACTGGAGGTCATAGCTAAATGCTAGGAGCAGTTGCTAAAAGATTTAGAGCCCTCAAAGGGTATGCTCAAGTGTAGCCATGCATTTAGCCCATGCCTAGGGATTGCCCTGGAAAATTAATTACTTAGATACAATGATAAATGTTGCTGTGGTATGCCCTGCACCCGAAAAGTCGTGAAAGAACCTATGTTCACAAGACTTCCATCTTAATTTTGGATGGATTGAATAAGCCTCATTAAATACTTATCCAAACAGAACTTCTAGACCATCCAAAGGGCTCTCACTGGTGTACTATATACAGTTAAAGGATGCAAAATGCATTCTCTGTCTAAATCAATTGTTTCAAGTCACAGTGCAATAACTGACAGTGTAGCAAATTTCTTGGAACTTGGGGGGAGGATCACATGTTGCAGAAGGGAAGTATTTGGAGGAAGTACCAGAAAGTCAAACTGTATGTACTCCTGGCCAGAGTGCCAGCTACAGTTGCAGTCCCTCTGTGCATAATTCACTTAGTAAGAAGCCAGGTCAGTTTCAGAAACCTGGAGTTATTTTATGTTATTGTCCAGTACACTGTATGTGAAACATAGTGAAAGTGATCAGTCTAGTGAAACCTAAACCATAGAAGAGTGTGATTAACAGGCAAATAAAGCAACACCTAGAAACAGTGCAAGCAGGCAGCTTGGAGGGACTTGGACCACCAGGAATGTTCCAGTGAAGAGGAGAATATCTGCAGCATGACTTTAGCAGACCTGAAGACTGTCAGTGGACATGCACTGCAGAAGAAGGCTGCCAGCTTTACAAATGCCATATTTATAACTATGCTATTAGATCAATGACCTATTCTAGGTGGTTTGTTGAGCCAGCTGCAATATAATCTCAGTAAACACTGATAAGCAGAAATATTAGACTAGAGAAATGTGACCAGCTGCTCGTGACGTACCATAAAACCATTCTGAGGCCCATTGGCCTGTGCTGGTTGCTACAAAAATGTAACTAGAGCTGGGTAATTACAGCAAAATAATAATTT
Organism: Emys orbicularis; assembly: GCF_028017835.1. Taxonomy (NCBI): domain Eukaryota; kingdom Metazoa; phylum Chordata; order Testudines; family Emydidae; genus Emys; species Emys orbicularis. The sequence continues at coordinate 169,676,765 of NC_088683.1, forward strand.
GCTAGTATTATAATTTTTAAATATATTCACTTTCATTATGCCCATTTTGTGTTCACTATGCATATACTAGCAGTGTTACAGGAATGTTCCACATATAACTGAATATCCAATAAATACTGCAGAATAGTGCCAGAATGTGATCTTTGAATTCTTAATAATGAGCATTTGCACTGAATTATGATTCTAGCAGTTTTACTCTTCCAACCAGGAACTGAAATGAACCATGTGATTTGTGTCCATAGTATCTGAAATTTAAAATATCAGCAACTCGCAGTCAGGCCTGTAGAGAGAATTCTGGGGCCCTGGTATCTCATGTTTGCTGGGACCCTGCCCACTCCACTATCATCTCCATTTCATCCCAATTACAGACATTTAGAGGAGGCCCCTGAGTTTAGAGCCCTGGTACAATTGTTCCCCCTTCAAGCCACTCTCATCAGCCCTACTTGCCATGAACTGTTAGAATACAACCCTCAGATCAAGAGAGTGTCTCTGAAATTATTTAATGAATAAATTTGAAAAAAATATCACAGTCTCTTTGTGGCCGTTTTGCAAATAGGAAGAGGCAAAACGAATCAAATCTAATTGATTTCTTATGAATTATTTGCCTATCTCTAGATATAACTGAAAACAGATTATGAATTAAAACAAAGTGATTGTCAAACTAAATTGATGTTTGCAGTGTTGTTGTAGCTGTGTTGGTCATCGGATATTAGCAGGTGAATGAGGTAATATCTTATTGTCATAACTATAAAGGGAAGGGTAACAGCTCTCTTGTGTACAGTACTATAAAATCCCTCCTGGCCAGAGACTCCAAAATCCTTTTACCTGTAAAGGGTTAAGAAGCTCGGGTAACCTGGCTGACACCTGACCCAAAGGACCAATAAGGGGACAAGATACTTTCAAATCTTGGGGGGGGGGAGGCTTTTGTTTTGTGCTCTTTGTTTAAGGGGTTGTTCGCTCTTGGGACTGAGAGGGACCAGACATCAATCCAAGTTCTCCCCATCTTTCTAAACAAGTCTCTCATATTTCAAACTTGTAAGTAAAAAGCCAGGCAAGGCGTCTTAGTTTTACTTTGTTTTCTCAACTTGTAAATGTACCTTTTACTAGAGTGTTTATCTTTGTTTGCTGTACTTTGAACCTAAGACAGAGGGGGGTCCTCTGAGCTCCTTAAGTTTGATTACCCTGTAAAGTTATTTTCCATACTGATTTTACAGAGATGATTTTTACCTTTTTCTTTAATTAAAAGCCTTCTTTTTAAGAACCTGATTGATTTTTCCTTGTTTTTAGATCCAAGGAAGTTGGATCTGTATTCACCAGGAGTTGGTGAAAGGAAGGAGGGGGGAAGGGTCAATTTCTCCTTGTTTTAAGATCCAAGGAGTTTGGATCTGTATTCACCAGGGAATTGGTGAAAGGTTTCTAAAAGCTTCCCAGGGAAGGGAATGGTGGCAGCGGACCAGAACTAAGCTGGTAATTAAGCTTAGAAGTCCTCATGCAGGCCCCCACACTTGTACCCTAAAGTTCAAAGTGGGGATACAGCCTTGACATGGTGGCACAGCGGTGGAGATCGTTTTAAACCCAAAAGCCAGTAAGATTTTTTTTTCCTTCTAGCTGCTTGGAAAGCAGAGCTGAAGGTAGATGCATATCTTATCTCTCCTTGCCTGAAGGCAGAGGTGTTAAGTTTTTTTAACAAGAGCCTTTGTTAAGAGAAGGGTTCAAAGTGAGCAAACTTTGACTGGTAAAAGGAATTTACAAGCTGAATTGGTTTTTTTTCTTTTTACATCCTCCAGAGTAAATTCCCCACTAATTCTTCTTGCACCTCTCCCATTCACATTGGTTTTTCCATATTTCAATTCTGACTGCTTCTTTTGTCTCCTTCACCCAATCTAGCTTTTCTGTTTCCCCTTGTGGCTGGAACAGCTTCCTCTTCATGGATGCCAAGTTCGCTTCCTCTTCAGAAAACATCTGAAGACATGCCCAGTCTGCGAAACATTTAGCTATAATGATACTGGTGCCATGATGTCTCTTTTTTTGTGTATGGTATTGTGCCTCTAGATTGCAAGTTCCTTAGGATAGCAATCTGTTATTTTTTGATCCTAGAATGTAAAGTGACCTTGATATATAATTAGCTATCGCATCCAAATTCTTCCCTGCCTTACTGTTAGGTAATCCCATTGAACTAATGGGACTACTTACACAATAAGTTACTATTGAACGTAAGTAAGAGGTGCTGAATCAGGCCCTAGACAGCAATGATTAATGCATGGAAATAAAACAGACGTGTGAATTTAGAGGTATGTATTTTACACCGCCTGTCAGTAGACTGAGTGATACTTCACCTGCAAAACTGGCTGTGCAAAGTGAACATTGGCAGATTTTTTAGATATCTCTTCTGGCAGTAATGCTAACTGTGCAGTTGCCTTTCTGGAAATGACATAACAGCACTAGAAACACTCATTGGCTGACATTGTTAGGTCAATTCACGAAGCAATATCCTCCTGGAATGGTGTCAGTTCAAAGCTGGAGTCAGATGCTTTAGCTGTCTCCAAAGAGGAGGTAGAGTGCATAACTCTAGGCAGAGAGACATCAGAATATTTACATTTTAAACAGTGTTGTGACATTTGGGCATCACATTGTGCCATGTGACGCATACAGTGTTTCCTGGAACCAAGAGGGCAGAGAGCTGTGCTACTAGATGGTAAAATGGATGCTTAGATGGTACTCAGTGCAAAGGATTTACATATTTTGATTTAAAAAAATATTCTGTGCAGCTTGTCTGCATCTACAGTAGTGTTCTGGGGAAATTTTCCACTTTTTCTCTACCACCAGTGCAGTGGTAACAGTGGTGGGCATACAAGCATGGACAGGGCAAATCTACATGACATGGGGTATCCGCACTGTAGGTGGAGTTGTAATTTCCAGCTTGGATAGACACACCTATGCTAGTTTTGTTTGAGATAGCATGTGCTAAAACTATCAGTGTAGTTGTTGTTGCATGGGCTGGCTGCCCCAAGTACAATCCCATCCAAGACTCTAAGTACATATTTGGAGAGGGGTTAGCCACCCTGAATATGTACCTAGGATCTTGGATGGGATTGAACCTGGGGTGGCCATCCAATCCCACTGCCCAGGCAACCACAGCTACACTGCTATTTTTAGTGCTCTAGGTCAATCAGAGCTAGTGGAGGTATGTTTACCTGATCTGGAAATTATACCTTCCAGCTCCACTGTAGTCATACCCTTGATGGTGAGAAGGGTTATTGTTTCCACACACTCCCACTGTTGCTAGCACTCCTAGAGCTGCAACAGTGGTAAAAGGGAAGAAGGAGAATTCCCCCCAAAAAGCTAGTGTAAACAAGGCTTTAGGAACTGATGCTGGGAGATGCTTAAGGTCCAAACCAGGCACTGAACCATCCCCAAGGCCCATTGACTTCAGTGGGAGTTGAGGATTCGCAGCACTTTGCAGGGTTGGGTTCTTAGCCTGAAGTCTCTCTGTTGTGTTCTTTCACTATTTTCCTGGCAGCTTTTGTGTGATGGAAGGAGGGGGGAAGCAACACAGGAAGTCTTGAAAAATTGATTTATTAACTCACATTTTCTTAACAGAAAGCTCTTTCTTGTGATTTAAGAAACAAAAGTTAATGCATACATTTCGAGAAGACTTTTGTGGGGATTTGCCATATGTTCTAACGTGATCTATTAGGGGGAGCACGTTCATGTACAGACAAGTGCTACCAGACTTGTATCCAGTACTTTACTTCTCCCCTGGTTGGAATTAGGGAGCAGACAGTATGTAAGAGGTGCAGTGGGCTGGATCCAGGCTCTGGGTCTGACTTTTCTTTTTTTCTTTTTCTTAATGAATCACAACTGAAGTATTTTTGATGGAGAAGGACATGTAACTCATTGTGATGAAACAACATGTCATTAGTCCATCACATTAGTGAAGTCTGTTCAATACAGGAAAAGTGCCTAGGAGTAATAATAATGCATAGTGCTTTCTTTGAACGAACACACACATATTTTGGCTGTTTCCTCAAGTTTCTATAGCTTTAGCAGTAGAAGTTGAGTGACATTTAAGCTACCCCTCCCCGCACTTACAGATCTAGTTATCCCACTGGGTGAGTTTTTTCTGTATTGTCATGCCCTGGCCGTAGCCCAGCCCATAACATCATAATAACACTTTGTATTTATAGCATGCCTGTCATCTAAAAATCACAAAGTACTTTACAAGCATTAATTAATGCTCACAACATCTTTGCGAGGTGGGTAAGTATTATTATTATAATCTTTTTACAACTGGCTGAACTGAGGCACACAGTGGTTAAGTTGCTTAGTGAAGGTCACGTAATGAGTCAGTGTGTGAGAAACAGGAAACTTGCCTTCCAATTCTGTGCTCTAACCACTAAAACCACTTCCCAGGAGCAATAGATGGAGACAGGAGTGGTGTGGGAATGACAAACAGTGCAGTTAAGTGGCAGATACAGAAAGAAAACTTAGGCAGAATGGTCTTGTCCCATTCCCAAGATACCTGCCTTCTTTCGATCACAATGCCACCTACAGTGGCACTGCTGGTTTTCAAGTCAACACATACAAAGGACTATTGTGATTTGATATTGTTTAAGGTCCAAGTCTGTAGAAATATTGAGATCGGGGAACAATTCTACAGGTGTTTCAGTGACAGATCAGTCGCTTTGGTAACACTGCAAGTACAGTGTTTTGGACCATTGTTGCAGAATGCTATAGTTCTGAACAAGATCCTTTTGTCTTCCATTAGGCAAAACTCCTAGTGGATTTAATGGGCGTTCTGCCTTAGTATGGCATAAGTTGAGATCACAGGACCATGTGCCCATTGTTTGTAGAAGGACAAGAATTCTTGATCTTCATATTTGTTTTTCAGCTTAAAAGAAGTTGAGAAAACTGAGTCTGATTCTCCTATAGATTTGATTGCAAACAGAGATCAAAGAATATGCAAGAGATAAAATAACAAAGGGCCTGATTCATTTCTGTGTCACTGCAGCATTACATGGTAACCTCATTGAAAGGTTGTTAAACTAATGTGAAACTGAAGTATGCGGATGTATATCAAGGTCAAAGTCCGTAGGAAGAAGAATAGGAGCCAAAATTCTTTAAAATGTTTGTGTTCCATTTCATCAAAGAGAAAACTCTTTTAATGTATTACAACTTTGTCCCTAGTATGAAGGCCCTTGCCTTTTAGATGATGATTGGATTTAGCTTTGAATCTTTATTGCTATTGTCCTTGGAGTTACAATAGGCTCAAACCTGGGCGGTTGCGAGCACCCAGAGCTCCCCAAAACTTGAAAAGGGGTGGAGGGTACTCAATACCTTTCAGGATTTGTCCCATATGTTTGAATTCCTACTGAATTTAGTCTACATTGCTACCATTAAAGCACAAACTCCTTGAACCATGTGCACAGCCTCCTTTTCTGAACATTGTCAGCAGAAAAGAGTGTTGAAGAGTTGTTGGTTCTTCTCCCCCTTACCCCAAAGCTAAGAACACTTTTTCCTCCAGGAGTTGGGCTTATGCAACCAAGCCTATTTAGCAGTAAACTGAAGTAAATATTATGATGTGTGGGAACTGCATTTTCATGAAATGACGATCATAAGTCAAGGTGGTTTATTTCTACTCCTAGCTGGAGCAAATGCTACAGTTTTCCGTCACATTTGATGTGCAAATAGACACAAACAGTGTCTATTAGTGCTATAATGACAGTTTCAAGGTACTAGAAATCCCCTCTTATTTATAAGGATTGACCTTTAACTATTCATGCTGGAACTTATTCTCATTTAAGTTATAGCTATAGACGCTACACATCACTTTGAACCTGTATATTTCATATAAAACATTCAGTTATAACTTTTATATTCAATTCAACATTTATTTTTTCTGAGCTGGTTTATACACCAATAATGCACAAACAATGAGGAGCCCGATGGCACCTTAAAGACTAACAGATTTATTTGGGCATAAGCTTTAGTGGGTAAAAAACCCACTTCTTCAGATGCATGGACGCACAGGCTTTTTTGCTGAATACACTTTCAGGTTGAAATTTAACCTCCTCCGTTCTCAGTGCATCCCCAGTGCCCATTGTGTATCTGTATATTACAGATGCATACATTCAAATGCACGGGCCAATTATGTGCGTGTGTGTGTGTGTGTGTTTCTTGAGCTTAGGATGCTTAATGTGTGACGAGCAAACAATGAAGCTCGGTTTTCTCAAAAGTGTCAGAAACTGCACATAAAATATTCTCCCCCGTCCACTGGGTTTCCATCTTTTTAGTTCAGAAAAAAGAGAAGTGTTAGGTTGTGGTGTGGCAGCCTGCCAAGTAGCTATGATAAGCCTGCATTGCTCACTGCGTGGTGAGTTAAAGAGAATTATGCATTGTTCTAAAGCAACGAGGAAGTGGTTCCCCAGACTATTTTGAACAACGGTATTTTAAGGCGGCATAATAAAAAGCAGGATTACTTTTAATTAAATTAGCCCAAAAGGCAAAGGCCTATATTTACTAACATTTTGGACTGCTGCTGAAAGGTAAATATTGTTGTAGAGGGAAGGAAGGGCAAAATGGCAGCCTTTTATACTATGGAAATCTTTTTATAAAATATTTTGAGAAAAATAGACAAAAATGCTGTTTGCTTAGTTGCTTTTTTAATTTGATCTGCTACTTCATCATATTCCTTTCAAGGTTTCTCTCTGTGTGTCTTTTTTTCCTTCCTGTTTTCATCAGTGGGGCTAAGCAGTAAGATACCACCAAATGATGAAAAGAGGAATAGAACTGAATTTACTAGACTGCTCTAGCTGAAATCCAGTATACAGCACCAACATTTTATTGAGTCAAGTCTGATTGCAAACATTATTAGGGCTTACATATTCAGAAGTGACTAGTGATGTTGGGCCCAACTCAAGACACCTTTACAGAGAGTGGGAACTCAACACTTGCTTACAGGACTCTTTTAGGCATCTCAGATTAGGCATCCCGAAAACGCTAATCACTTTTGAAAAATTAGTCATGATATATTTATTTGGAACATTGCTGGGGATTGTTGGATCTTGCTGACTTAGTATAACTGCATGTGTATTATGATGCATGTCAACAAACTTCTGGCAGCTTAAGCTTCCATTTAAAAAACAATGTACATCTCTAGAATAGATGTCACAGTGCCATCAAATTGCTAAGGCAGCTTGTTGCTTGGAAAAAAAGAGAATTTTTCCAACCAAAAGGCATACAAAGTGAGTTGCCAAGCCTCTTATGGCTAGTGGATGCGTGAAGGGCACCATCAAACTGTCTAGGATATGTGAGGGACCATTAACCCTTCTTACACCTCATGGGATGCTATTTTTTCGTACACACCTTAAGAGGACCTCTGTTGCTCCTCTGCGGCTTGCAATAGTGGATCACGCCTCTGATGAATGACAAGATGGAGAAGGCAGGAATGTGCAAGTACTTTCCCTCAACTGTTATCCTGCCAATCCAAGTTGCTCTTGAATGTTCCCTGCTGTACCTGGACCCCTCTTGTCCTGTTTGTTATGGATGGATAAGGTAGTATATTTTCAAGACTCTATGTGCAAAGATGACAGGTTGATAGCTGAATGGAGGCAGAGTTAAAGTAGTTTTGGTGCTTTGTGGAGAAGTGCTGCCTTAACTCTGGGGTTATTCGCATGATTGGAATATTGGTACAGAAGGGTACAGCTTGTTCAGAAAGAACAGGCAGGGAAAAAGGGCGAAGGTGGTGCCTTCTATATCAAAAATCTATACACTTGCACTGAGGTTAAGAGAGAAATTGGAGGCAGACCTGTTGAAAGTCTCTGGTTGAGGATAAAAGGGGTAATTACAAGGATGAAGTCATGGTAGTTGTTTACGATAGATCAGCTAACCAGGAAGAAGAGGTTGGTGAGGCTTTTTTTTTTTTTAAACAACTAACAAAATCATCCAAAGCACAGGATTTGGTGGGGGTAGGGGACTTCAATTTACCCAGACGTCTGTTGGGAAAATAACACAGCAGTGTATACATTATCCAACAAGTTCTTGAAATGCATTGGGGACTTTTCAGAAGGTGGAGAAAGCGACTAGGGGAGAGGCTAATCTGGATTTGATTCTGACAAACAGGGAAGAACTAGTTGAGCATCTGAAGTTGGAAGGCACCTTGGGTGAAAGTGATTATGAAATGGTAAAGTTCATGATTCTAAGAAATGGTAGGAGGGAAAACATCAGAATAAAAACAATGGATTTCAAGAAGGCAGACTTTAGCAAACTCAGAGAATTGGTAGGTAAGATCCCATGGGAAGCAAGTCTAAGAGAAAAAAAGAATTTTGGAGAGTTGGCAGTTTTTTATAGTGACTTTATTAATAGCAATAGCAAACTATTCCAATGCATAGGAAAGATAGGAAGTATGGTAAGATACCACCCTGGCTTAACCAGGAGATCTTCAATGACCTGAAACTCAAAAAAGAGTCATACAAAAAGGGGAAACTAGATCGAATTATAAAAAAAACTAACATAAGTATGTGGGACAAAATTAGAATTACCAAGGCACAAAATGAGATTAAACTAGCTAAGAATATAAAAGGTAACAAGAAAACATTTGACAAATTCATAATAAACAAGAGGAAGACCAAGGACAGGATAGGCCCATTACTCAATGAGGAGGGAAAGACAATAACAGAAAACCCTGCAATAGCAAAGTGTTAAATACCCTTTTTGTTTGTTTTCACCAAAAAAGTTAACAGTGATTGGATGACTAATATAGTGAACATCAGTGTAAATGGGGTAGGATCTGAGGCTAACATAAGGAAAGTACAAGTTAAGTATTATTTAGATAAGTTAGGTGTCTTCAAGTTGGCAGGGCCTGATGAAATACATCCTAGAATACTTAAGGAACTGACTGAAGAGATCTCTAAGCCATAAGCAATTATCTATGAGAACTCATAGAGGATGGGAGAGATACCAGAAGACTGGAAAAGGGCAAATATATTATCTATCTATAAAAAGGGAATAAAGACAATCCAGGGAACTACAGATCAGTCAGCTTAATTTCGGTAACTGGAAAGATAATGAAGCAAATGATCAAACAATCAATTTGCAGACACCTAGAAGATAACAAGGTGATAAGTAACAGTCAACATGGATTTGTCAAGAACAAATGAAGTCAAATCAACCTCATAGCCCTTGCCAAGATAACAAGTCATCTGGACAGGAGGGAAGCAGTAGAAGTGATATATCTTGACTTTAGCAAGGCTTTTGATACTGTTTCACATGACCTTATCACAAACAAACTAGAGAAATATAACTTGAATGATCTTACTATAAGGTGGGTGCACAAATGGCTGGAATATTATACTCAGAGACTAGTTATCAAAGGTTCACAACTGAGCTGGAAGGGCATGTCGTGTGGGGTCTGTTCTATTTAATATCTTCATAAATGATTTGGATAATGCCATAGAGAGTACACTTAAGTTTGTGGATGATACCAAACTGGGAGGGTTTGCAAGTGCTTTGGAGGACAGGATTAGAATGATCTTGACAAAATGGTCTTGACAAACTGGAGAAATGGTCTGAAGTAAATAGCATGACATTCAATAAGGACAAATGCAAATTACAATAATAAGGAAGGAATAATCAATTGCACACATACAACCTGGGAAATAACTGCCTAGGAAGGAATACTGCATAAAAGGATCGGGGGGTGGGGCGGGGGATTGTAGTGGATCACAATCTAAATATGAGTCAACAATGTAATACTGTTGCAAAAACAGCAAATATCATTCTGGGATGTATTAGCAGGAGTGTTGTAAGTGAGACACGAGTAGCAATTCTTCCATTCTCCTCAGCATTGGCCTCAGCTGAAGTATTGTGTCCAGTTTTGTGTACTGCATTTTGGGGAAAGATGCAGAAAGTCCAGAGGAAAGCATCAAAAATGATTAAAGGTCTAGAAAATATGGCCAATGAGGAAAGATTGAAAAAGATTGGGTTTGTTCAAGCTGGAGAAAAGAAGACTGAGGGAGAACATGACATAGTCTGTAGTAAAAGGTTGTTATAAAGAGGAGGATGATAAATTGTTCTCCTTAGCCACCAAGGACAGGACAAGAAATAATGGGCTTAATTTGCAGCAAGAGAGATTTAGGTTAGACATTAGGGAAAAATCTTTCTAACGGAAAGGGTAGTTAAGCACTGGTATAAATTATGGAGGGGGGCTGTGGAATCTTTGTCATTGGAGGTTTGTAAGAAGATATTAGACAAACACCTGTCAGGGATGGTCTAGATCAGTGTTTCTCAACCTTTTGATAACAGAGACCGGCTTGCTGCCTTCCTAAACTGTGTCAGGGAGATCTCAGGGACCGACGCCGTTGAGAAACACCAGTATAGATAATACTTAGCTCTGCGTCAGTGCAGGGGACTGAAGTAGATGGCCTATTGAGGTCCCTCCCAGGTCTACATTCCTATGATCCTATGATTTCCTGGGTTTCTAATGTTCGAGGGTTTTTTTTCCCCTTCACTCTAGCATTCTTGGGGGGAAAAATGCACTCCGACCACTGATATGTGTTTGAAACTTTACTTTCACCTTAATACAGTTTGGGCCTGGTCCGAAGCCCATTAAAGTCAGTGGAAAGACTCCGCTTAACTTTACTTGGCTTTAGATCAATGTCTTTTTTTGTTCTAGAGTATATATGTGTACATATAATGTGTTTTTTCTCTCCTCCTTGATATAGACTGATGAATATTAGTGTTGTGATGTGGGTATTTTTCTATGCAGATTTTCTCAGGAGATATTTCCGTTTTTTTTCATGACACTGAAATTTGGATGATGAATTTTAATATTTAAATGGATATTGTTCTTTATGTATTGGATTATATCTTGGGGATTCTTTTTTCCCCTTCCCTCATCCCCATCCCCTAGAGCTTCTCGTCAGCTGCTAACTTAATAATTACACCTTCAATTATTCACATCCCTCTTTTTAGATACACAGTGTTTGTAGGATCAGCACTGCAGTGTTGTCTTCCATTCTTCTTATTCCTTCTGCATATTTAATTGTTCTCACTCTAAGGATTCTCATTTGTTCCATAGAAGATACTCTGATATGACAAGAATACTTATTTCTCATTTAGAAGGATTTTTTTCTCAAGGAGGGAGAGTGAAAGCATTGCTACACTTGTACTGTAATTATGCCCCCACAATGAGTCACTTATTTCTGCTTTTCTTTAGAAGAACTGCATGTTTATGGTCAGGCATAAAAAACTATAAGATGGATTTATATAGCAGTTACGTTTTATTCTAAGTAGTATTAGCTGCATTATAGTTGACTTGATGATTTTTGCATTAAAGTTTCTTCATTTCTCTTATTGCTTTGCAATTCACTGGTTTCCTGGTGGCCTCTGATTTGGAAAAAAGAAGCAAAGCAAATGGTAAATTGCTGATTTACTCACAGCTAACTAGTACTCCTTCTACTAATAGAAACATATTAAGCGCTGAATACTTCATATCATAGGTGGAGAGTGAAGGGATAGGATTGTTTCCCTGTTTTTCATATTATTATAAATCGTAGACTGATAAATTATGCATTGCACTGAGATTTTAAAGATGTACTGTTTGTATGGCTATAAAGTCATCCCAATCTTTTTATAAACCCAATCTGAAATTCCTAGGCCAAACTATTCTAAAGGTATAATGCAAGAAAAAAGTATAAGAAATTTATGTTAACTATTCTAATTCCTCATGACTCAGAAATGACTTGCCTCATTCACCTCAGATTTGGCCATAAACTTACTTCTGCTTCCTTTCTTAGTGAGAGAAGTAGAGACAGAAACTGTGCTGACTGGAGTTCTAGGAAAACCAAAGCACGGCCATGCCTCTCTGTCTAGCTAATCTAGATGTGTCCACATACAAATGCCCATACATCTAGACTGCAAGATGGACCATGGCCATGTTTGGCTTCGTTCATTCTGTTTTACCTGACCGATGATTATATCAAAACCACCATTAGTTTTCATATTTTACATTGTCTGTGTTTCCTCTGCTCACTTGTGGCTATAATAATAATAAAGCTAAAATAATAGTTTCCCCATTAAATAATTATTTCCCTGCTTTTGAATTATGGGGGATGAAATAAACAAATCATTCAGATTCCCAAGCTCACCATTACAAATATATGTAGGTTGTAGGATTATGCAGAAATCCAACACCCAGTACTGCCAAAATGCACTAAATATCATGCAATTAAATATTCCTGTGTGTCCACGCAACCTAAGTAAGCAAGAGCCCCGTTTTACATCTTCATTTGGCTTTGTTCATTTCAGGCATAGACCTCACTATACCCACTCAGGCCTTTGTCACCTTCAGGCTCATTTATTGCAAGCTTGGAGCTACATAAGAAGACTACTTTGAAGTTGCATCTTCTGCTGACTGCTTATTTATGAATATTTCAGGCATGGAGCATATTAAACTGGTGCTCCAGGGGTTGTTCTGGTTGAGGATTTTTTTTCCAGATGTAATTCAAGGTCATTTTATTCATAAAAACCTTAACAGTTTTGGTTCTGACTACCTTAGAGATCACCTCTCTCCATGTGCTCTGACCTCACAATTGCAGTCAGCTGATGCTATCAAATGAACAGCTCTTAAATAAATAAGGGAACAGGAGAAGTGCTGGGGGAGAGGAAGGTGGGGTATTTTCATAGCAGGTCTATTAATTCTCCTCTTGGTCTGATAGAGCTTGAGATTGTTGACCTTCAGGTGTGACTACAAAGAACAACTGTTTAGAGTAGCATTTCCTGAGGAAGTGGGTTTTGAGGGGAATTGGGGGACGAAATCTCTTGACATTATTGTCAGCCTAAATATATATATTTGTGTCTGAAATTGTTTCCAAGCATATTTCAAGACTGTGATACATGCACAATATAAATTGTAAAGATAAATGTGGGAGCAAGGAGTATACCAGCCCCTCTCTTTGCCAATGTACATGCATTTTTTTCTTTACTGGGGCCAGTTTTCATACATACACTTATAACAGGGATGGCATATTAGTAAATGCATGCACGGATTAGAGACGGTTCCTTGCACAATCCAATGAAGCTATATTTTTCTAAGCTCCATTGGAGCCTATGTAGATCTTAGAAGGTCTTGAGTAATCCAATGGAAAATTATAATAGCTTCCAGAAACCAGATGTGGGGCTTTTTAGCATTGGATGCATCCATTCAGGAATTAGAAGGAGAGAGCACATTAATCCACCTTTATAGGGAGGAATTTGTGTGTGTGTGTGTGTGTGTGTGTGTGTGTGTGTGTGTGTGTGTGTGTGTGTGTGTGTGTGTGTGTGTGTGTGTGTGATGTGCTGGAGAGACACTTGCCTCCAACACAGTAATTGCTGGACAGTGTGAAAGTTTTCCAGTTCTTTGGAGAAGTTTCCAATTTCCAAAGTCTGTCAAAACATGGGTAGACTGTAGGAGACCATCATACTTGGACAAAACACACAGGGTCTGTGAGACCTTCATCAGACTTATAAAGTGCAGGAGGTCATACTGATACTCCCAATTTGGGAGTGAATAACTAGAAACCTATCCAATTCCATACCTTACAAAGGCATTAGATCTCACCAAGACCTTTTGAATAAACTCAGATTTCTTAGACCGCAATGTTTTCGAGATACAATGAGCCAAAAAAAGTATTATGAGAATTTTCCAGACATGATTTACACCTAGTTATTTTTACTTGCATATCTCAGAAATACCTGACTGGTTCATCTTCACTTTGACCAGAAATTCTCTGCTATGTTTTCTCGGTATAGTTTGAAATCTCTAGGCAGTCTTTCTTTCTTTTTTGACAGAGAGAGAGAGAGCTTTCCAAAAAATCCCCAACAATGCTTCTAATAGATGGGGTAGGGGGAAACACCTACTTTTCTCAAATTTCTGAAAGTCCCCAGCTACTCAACCATAAACTTAAAAAACCCTCCTCTGACCAGCAATAACTTTAGCTACACTTCAGAGATCAGAGACACAAGGATGTTGTAGAGGAAGTTAAGTGGCTTAGGGGATGGTCATAACATGCTAATTAGTAGATGGGTTACAACCTTTAATATAGAGTCACTATTGTACCTCCATAATCTAGTTATACTCTGGCCTGTGATCATGCAGGGCTCACACAAAGTCATTAGACCACAATTCCCATCAGACCAATAATTTCTCTGAGCCTTAGGGCACGTCTACACTGCTGCTGCTGGGAATGTGCCTCACAGCCTGGGTAGACAGAAATGCACTAGCTCTGCTTGAGCTTGCACACTAAAAACAGCAGCGTGAACACTGCAGCACAGACAGTGGCTCAGGTTAGCCACCCAAGTATGGAGCTAGAGGTCAGGTAGTTTTAGACTTGGACAGTGAGCCTAACCCACTGCCCATGCTGCAACTTCCACATTGCTATTTTTAGCATGCTACTTCGAGCATCATGTCTGTCTACCCAGGCTGGGAGGCCGTTTCCCAGCTGCAGTGTGGACAACTTAGTTTCATCTGTAAAATATAGCTAATAATTAGAGGTCAGTGGGAAACAGTTTTCCCTCCTGTGAATATTTTCAAGAGATCAGCATTTGTCCCCATCTTGAATACAGACTAAAAGTCAAACTCTTGAAAATATTCATCAACAGAAAAACTGATTTATTTTTTTTTTGGTTTCCAGTCCGTGGAAAAATTTATTAAAATAATTTTGAAATATTATGTTTCAATTTTAACTTTTTTGTTTAACTTTTTCCCAGTATAATTAGCTTACATTTCAAAACAAAAATGTGTTTTGAATAGTGAAACCAGAATTTTTCACTTTGAAAATATCTAAATAAATATTTCAAGAGTTTTGAAACATATATATGTTATATAATATTTTTTTTTTTTAGTTGGGAAATTTGTCAGACCCCAACTCTGTTTTGAAAACTGTTCCTATTTAAAAAAAAATGGCATTTTTCAATGAAAAAAATGATTAATCAAAAAATTTCTGACCAGTTCTACTAATCATAGGACTGAAAGGGACCTCGAGGGGTGATCTACTCTAGTCCCCTGCATTCATGGCAGGAGTAAATATTATCTAGACCATTCCTGGCAGGTGTTTGTCTAATCTGTTCTTAAAAATCTCCAATGATGGAGATTCCACAATCTCCCTAGGCAATTTATTCCAGTGCTTAATCACCCTCACAGTTAGGAAGTTTTTCCTAATATCCAAACTAAGCTGCCCTTGCTGCAATTTAAGCCCATTTGCTTCTTGTACTATCCTCAGAGGTGAAGGAGAACAATTTTTCTCCCTCCTTCTTATACCAACCTTTTATGTACTTGAAAACTGTTATCATGACCCAATATTTTTCAATCTTCCCTCATAGGTCATGTTTTCTAGACCTTTAATCATTTTTGTTGTTCTTCTCTGGACTTTTTCCAATTTATCTACATCTTTCCTGAAATGTGTCTCCCAGAACTGGACACAATACTCCATTGAGACCTAATCAGCATAGAGTAGAGCAGAAGAATTATTTCTCGTGTTTTGCTTACAACACTCCTGCTAATCCATCCCAGAATTATGTTTGCTTTTTTTGTAACAGTGTTACACTGTTGAGTCATATTTAGCTTGTGATCCACTATGACCCCCAGATTCCTTTCTGCAGTTCTCCTTCCTGGGCAGTCATTTCCCATTTTGTATGTGTGCAACTGATTGTTCCTTCCTAAGTGGAGTACTTTGCATTTGTCCTTCTTGAATGTCATCCAGTTTACTTCAGACCGTTTCTCCAGTTTGTCCAGATCATTTTGAATTTTAATCCTATCCTCCAAAGCACTTGCAAGCCCTCCCAGTTTGGTATTGTCTGCACACTTTATAAGTATACTCTCTATGCCATTATCTAAATCATTGATGAAGATATTGAACAGAAACAGACCCAGGACTGATCCCTGTGGGACCCCACTTGATATGCCCATCCTGCTTGACTGTGAATCACTGATAACTATGCTCTGGGAACAGATTTCCAAGCATTTATGCACCCACCTTATAGTAGTCCATCTAGGTTGTATTTTCCTACTTTGTTTATGAGAAGGTTATGTGAGACAGTATCTTACTAAAGTCAAGATATACCACGTCTACCGCTTCATCCCTATCCACAAACCATGTTACCCTGTTAAAGAAAGCTATTACATTGGTTTGACATGATTTGTTCTTGACAAATCCATGCTGACTGTTACTTATCACCTTATTATCTTCTAGGTGTTTGTAAATTGATTGCTTAATTATTTCCTCCATTATCTTTCCAAGTACTGAAGTTAAACTGACTGGTCTGTAATTCCCCGGGTTGTCCTTTTTTCTCTTTTTATAAATTGGCACTATATTTTTGCCCTTTTCCAGTCCAATCTCTCCCATCTTCCATGACTTTTCAAAGATAATTGCTAATAATGCTTACTGTGTGTACCACTGCCTGTCTGTATAGCTATAGATATTGCTTATATAAATAAATTATTGTCCCCATTCTACAGAGGGGGGAGCTGAGTCTCAGAAAGATTGAGTGACTTCCCTGAGAAAAACAGTGTAGATTAGGAACTGATTTGAGAGTCATGAGTTCTGGGACTGGCTCATCCTCTATGATTGGCTCTTTGTACATTTTGGAAAGCCAATGTAAACAGGTACTTGAGGAATCTCTGGGGGCACAGAGTTGGACTAGTGGTTTTAGGCCAGCTGGTATCTCTTTGATGTTCAGACTAATAAGGGACAAGTGGAAACAGTTGCAGTTCTGCTTTGCTCTGGTGATTGCCAGCTACTGGAACCGCCTCTTGAGAGCACTGAGGCTATTCTCAGTAGCACCAAGGGCCAAGATAATACTCAGCCAGCCCAGGGATCAGGTATATGTTAAGATGGTATCAAGTCAGCTTTGCACCACCCCTGTGCAGTTGTGCTGGGTGCTGCTCTGCCACTGCTGATGATCTGGTCCGGTTATAACACAAATTGTTTGTTTTGTCTTGGGCACGTCATTTGACTTCTCCATGGATCAGCCTCCTCATTTATAAAATAGGAACATGATGTTTACCTTGAAAATGGTGTTTTTAAATCTCAGTGCAATGTACTGTAAGGGCTAGCCTGTAGCTTAGGTGAGCAAAGAACTCAGGACTTCTTGGCTCCCAGTGGTGTACACAGAAGCTCTATAGGCCTGGTGTAGGACTACATTGAGTCACATGTGGAGATGAAAGTTTCTAGCCCTCCTGGGTGCAAAGAAAAGCTTGGAAACATGAACTGAGTATAAGTGGTGTCTGTGTGAGTCTACAGACAGCCTTAAAATAACTGTAAGAGATGTTCACACTGCCTCATTCATCTGAACTTTGAAACCTGCAGCCACCTCAAGCAGGGGTGGGGCACAGTGTGGAGGTGAGGTCATGGAACCTCATGTTGGTTGTATCTACAGCACCAGATTGCTTTAATTTGGCCCTGCATGTGCTTAATCCTTAAACCCCATGGCATTTGGAGATCTGCTTCCAGAAGTTTTTTCAGACTGCTATTAAAATCCACCCTTGCTATTAGTGGATGCTTGATATAAGTATCACAATATATGTATTTACAGTGCACATATTATATAACATGAAATGAAGCAGAAACTCCCAATTGTAAGCTATGAAAAATGCCAGACAGCATTTCTTGGCTATGATGTCATTGATGTGCTATGTTTCATGTTTGTGACATATCCTTGAAATATTTAAGTCATGTAGAAACATAGGTGTATAAACTGAAAAATACATCCCCCAAGTATTACAGCATTTTATCAACTAATATTGCAGTATGAGTGACTTAGGATCAAATGATTTACCTTTGATACAGTCCCAACCACATGTTTTTGGAATGTTCACCAAACAGAGATTTTTTTTCCCCTTGGGATACGGTCAGCAAAGCACTGAAGTGTGTACTAAAATGCTTTCCCAGATCAGGCCCTTAATGCTCAAATATATAAATGCAAATCTGCTTCTGGAGGCGAGTAAAAAATAACTTTCTGGTAGGTGATCATAGAATATCAGGGTTGGAAGGGACCTCAGGAGGTCATCTAGTCCAACCCTCTGCTCAAAGCAGGACCAATTCCCAACTAAATTATCCCAGCCAGGGCTTTGTCAAGCCTGACCTTAAAAACCTCTAAGGAAGGAGATTCCACCACCTCCCTAGGTAACCCATTTCAGTGCTTCACCACCCTCCTAGTGAAAAAGTTTTTCCTAATATCCAACCTAAACCTCCCCCACTGCAATTTGAGACCAATATTCCTTGTTCTGTCATCTGCTACCACTGAGAACAGTCTAGATCCATCCTCTTTGGAACCCCCTTTCAGGTAGTTGAAAGCAGCTATCAAATCCCCCCTCATTCTTCTCTTCTGTAGACTGAACAATCCCAGTTCCCTCAGCCTCTACTCATAAGTCATGTGCTCCAGCCCCCTAATCATTTTTGATTCCCTCCGCTGGACTCTTTCCAATTTTTCCACATCCTTCTTGTAGTGTGGGGCCCAAAACTGGACACAGTACTCCAGATGAGGCCTCACCAATGTCGAATAGAGGGGAATGATCACGTCCCTCAATCTGCTGGCAATGCCCCTACTTATACAGCCCAAAATGCCGTTAGCCTTCTTGGTAACAAGGGCACACTGTTGACTCATATCCAGCTTCTCGTCCACTGTAACCCCTAGGTCCTTTTCTGCAGAACTGCTTCCTAGCCATTTGGTCCCTAGTCTATAACAGTGAATGGGATTCTTCTGTCCTAAGTGCAGGACTCTGCACTTGTCCTTGTTGAACCTCATCAGGTTTCTTTTGAGGTGATGAGGCTCATATGTGCTGTTCTAAAATGGATCTGATAGTGTTTAATTCCTGATTAAGTCCGAAAGTATTTGAAAGAACAATATATTAATAAAATGATAATTGGATGCAAAATGACTGGCCATTATTTTTCCAGAAAAAGGCCACAACATTGGCTGCTCAACTCTAGCTGTCTTTTTAAGAATGCATTATCAGCTACTACTTTTATGTTTGAGAGATTTTCTTCTGATCTAACGGAAAACAAGCCTAAAGAAAAAATGACAGTAACTCATTACTTTCCATACAAGAATTCAACATAACTCCTATTGAATCATCTACCATTCATGCAGATCACTCTTTTCACTGCACATTACATACCAATTTCATTAGCAAATGGGATAGAGCAGCTACATTAAATGAGTAAGGATTTATCCTTTCAATCCCTCCTCTCAGATACTTTTCAACCTCTGTACAGCATTTTAACCTCATAATTCCACTGTAATGATGTTGTGCATTCCTCAGAGATATGTTTAATCTTTGTACTTAGATAGGTTCTTGGCTTACTATTCCAATTGAAGAACAGAAAGCCTACCTATTCAAACGGAGTGGCATACCAAGTAGAGTGTAGCTTTGCCCTCTCATTACCCAAAATGGTTAGTTCTATAAATCAGTTATCCTAGATTGGCTAGATCCAGGAGCACCACTCAAGAAGTCTGCTGACTAGCAGAGAGTCAATATACATTCCACATTTAACATCAAGGGCCTAAGCCTGCTCTCCAATGAAGTCAGTTCTAAAATTTCAGCTGGAAGAGGATTAGTCCCAAAGTATATGTTCAGCATTCAAAAATCACCATTTGAAAACATTTGGGCTTGGACATAATCACTGGTGGTGCCCTGAAAATTAAAGAGCTCTATGGCAGGCGCAAGGACTAAAGTGCCAAGACCTCAGCGTTTCATCTTTGTGTCTGCACTGAAATCCACACTTAGGACCTAAATAAATGGCCTGATTATCAGACGTAGGAAACAGCCACAAGGACCACAGAAGTCAATGGGAGCAAACAAACAGAGACTTTTGAATTCCATCTTTGTCACTAGCTTTACTTTGCTATGTGGCCTTGGGAAAGTCTCTTAACTTCTCTGAGCCTTAGCATATTCATCCATATTCATCCAGGCTGTTGGGATGTTTACTCAACTGTTTGTAAAGTGCTTTAAATTTGGACATCATGGTACAAATAATTATTTGTTGTTCTAAATTCATACACCAAATCACATTGGACACTCAGTATGTCAGATACTGCACCAAAATTTAGTCACTGCAGCCAGCATCAAAATCTAGGCTATGCATTTCAAAGAAACTTCTGGTGGATCAGAATTGAGAGATTACATCAAAAGTACCTCATATTGCTTTTGAAAAAGTCACTATTATTATTGGCTCAGGCTTGTTTTATTTTTTCTTAAGAGTAGAATCTGGAAGGAGAAACCGCTGTGCTTTTTGCTCAAGTGAAGGCTGAATGAGGTGATAATACCAGCATGCTTCCTCGGGACATAAAAATGTCTGGCACTGAAGCAAAGCAAATCCAAAAGTGGGATTAGAATCAAGGGAATGAAGAGGCATATTTAAGACCATGTTTTATTACAGGTGAATCTGAACCTAGTCATTTAGTGTAACAAAAAAAAGAGGAGTGCTTACAGGAAAAAATACAGCAAGTTCTCATTGCAGTTCATTATTAATAATAAAATAGTAAGTAGCTTTGCTAATATATTAAGATAAAAATCCTGGCCCTGTTGAAGTCAGTCCAAGTTTTGTCATTGAGTTCAATGGGCTCAAGCCTGGGCCCTAACTGCATGAACAGTAAGTGGAAGTGTGATAAACAAGACAAAGCAAAAGATGGAATAGATAGTGTAGGCATCCTAGTAGGAGACCATGGGTATCCGCCCCGAGAGGTAAAGAATTTACTCAGTTCTATGGCAGCTGTGGCTGAAGAGACCCGCCTGAGAGAGACAATCTCCATCGCATCTGTCACATTTAAAGGTGATGTTTCGACCCTTTGGGCTCTGCCTTCTGTGAGCTCTTTTCTCCTCTGCTAAGCTGGACTGCTTCGTCTTGTAACTCCAGAGACCTTTGTTTAGCTCTCGTTTCCAAAGGCTATGGTCTTGAGTGTGATCTTCCCAGTTGTCCACATCCATGTCCATTTCTTTGAGGTCTCACTTGCACACATCCTTGAAACGCAATTTTGGTCATCCTTTTCCAGATGCCAATTCACCATAAAGGATGTCCTTTGGGATGCGCCCATCATTCATTCGGCACACATGCCCAAGCCAGTAGAGGCGTCTCTGTTTGAGGAGCGTTTGCATGCTGGGTATGCTGGCCCACTTGAGCACCTCAGTGTTGGTGACTCTGTCCCTCCAAGAGATGCCAAAGATTCAACAAAGGCAACGCATATGAAAGCTGTTGAGCCTCTTTTCCTAATGAGAGTATAAGGTCCATGTCTTGCTCCCATATAAAAGTGTGCTGATAACACATGCACAATACACACAGATCTTTGTGTCTTCTGTCAGTTTGTTGTTTTGCCATACCCTCTTGCTCAATCTAGACATTGTTGTGGTGGCTTTTCCAGTGCAGATGTTGAGTTCAGTTTCAAGTGAAAGGTTGACTGTGATAGTGGACCCCAGGTGTGTGAACTTGTTCACCACTTCAAGTTCTTAGTTGTTGAGCTTGATGGAGGGTGCTTCCTCAACTCCTTGGCACATTATGTTAGTCTTTTTTAGGCTTATGGTAAACCCAAGGTCTTGGCAAGCATTGGAAAAACTGTCCATAATGTTTTGGAGATGAGCTTCTGTGTGATTTGTCACTGCTGCATCATCAGCAAAGAAGAGGTGTTGGATAAGGGACTCCCAAGTCTTGGTTTTAGATCTGAGTCTTGCAAGCCTGAACAGATTCCATCAGATCTTGTGTGCAAGTAGATTCCCTAAGTTGAGGAACCAAAAGCTTGTTTCAGTAGCCAGGAGAAGACGATCCCAAACAGAATTAGGGCAAGTACACAGCCTTGCTTAACTCCGCTACAAATATGGAAAGCCTCAGAGACTGAGCCATTGTATTCAACTATGCCATACATGTTTTCATGGAAGGATTGAATCATGCTTAAGAGTTTGGGGGGACATCCAATCTTTTCTAGAAGTGCAAATAGTCCACTTCCACTGACAAGGTCAAAAGCCTTTGTGAGATCGACGAAGGCTATGTAAAGGGACTTTTTTCGTTCTCTGCATTTGACTTGTAGTTGTCTCAGTGAGAAGATCATGTCGATAGTAGACCTTTCAGCTCTGAAGCCGCTCTGTGATTCAATATAGATTCTGTCTGCATGGGTCTGGAGTCTGTTCAGGACAACTCGGGCAAAGGCTTTTCCCATAATGTGAAGAAGGGAAGTGCCACAATAGTTGTTACGGTCGCTCCTGTCACCCTTGTTTTTGTAGAGCGTGACGATGTTGGTGTCTCTCCTTTCTTGTGGTACTTCACCTTCTTTCCAGCACAGGCAGAGCAACTCATGAATATGTTGAAGTAGAATAAGTTTTCCCGCATTTTTGGACTTCAGATGGTATGAAGTCTTTTCCAGGGGGCATTCCACTGGGAAGGCCATCTATAGCAAGGCTAAGCTCCTCGACAGTTGGTTCATCGTCGAGTTGGTTCATAACAGGCAGGCTTTTGATGGCGTTGATGGCTGCGTCCGTAACAATATTTTCACAAGAATAAAGCTCAGAGTAGTGTTCTACCCAGTGATCCATATGATTGGTGTGGTCATTGATTATTTCCCCTGTTGTTGATTTCAATGGGGCTATTTTCTTTGAAGTTGGACCCAACTTTCTTGATCCCATCATACATGTTTTTGATGTTGCCTGCATCAATTGCTACTTGGATGCTTTCACATAAGTGCAGCCAATAGTCATTGGTGCAGCGTCAAGCAGTTTGTTGTACCTTGGTTCTTGTCACTCTCAGTACTTGTAAGGTTTTTTCATTTGGGTCTCTCTTGTAATTGGTTTCGGCTGTGCGTTTGGCCTCTATGACTGGTATCAGCACACTGGAATATGCATCAAACCAGTTGTTTGTCTTTTTTTCCTTTTTCCCAAAGACAGACAGACACAACATCGTCATAGACTGTGTTCTTCAGTTGCTCCCACTTCAGCAGGGTGCTTCTAGCACAATCAGTGGAGTCAAGGGCTTGTTCTAGTATGTTCTTGTACTGCTGTGACTTTTCTTGGTCCACGATGGCAGTGTTGTTAATATGAGGACATCCTTTTATTTTAGATCTGTGTATTTTCTTTTGTTTAAGTCTGACCTTGCTGCATACCAGAAAGTGATCTGTGTTGCAATTAGCACTTTGATAACTGCAGGTAATGAGTATGGTGTTAAGGCTGGTATGCCTTGTGATAAGATCCATTTGTGCCAGTGGCCAGATCTGTGATGTTTCCAAGACACATTGTGTTGTGTCTTTGTCTGGAAGAATGAGTTTGTTACACAGAGATCATAATAGGAACAAAATTCTAGCAGTCTCTGACCATTTCCATTCATCTTACCAGTTCCATGTTGACCAAGACAGTTGGTCCAGGCTTCATTAATAGCTCCCACCCTTGAATTGAAGTCCCCTAGCAGGAAAACATATTCATGTTTTGGAATCCTGCTGATGGTGGTGGTGAACTGGTCATAGAACTGGTCCTGCATGTCAGAAGACGAGGAGAGTGTTGGGGCATACACACTCACAAGGTTGATTGGGCCCTCAGATGTGAACAAGCACAATGCCAAAATTCTCTCTGATCCATTTATAGATGGCTCAGTCGTCCCCAGAAGTGAGTTCTTGATGGCAAATCTCACTCCAGCCTCTCGTGTTTCTTCAGTGTTTTTTCCCTGCCAGAAAAATGTGCAGTCTTTTTCCCTTAGAGATCCATTTGATGCTAGCCGTTTTTCTTGGAGGGATGTGATATCCATATTGAGTTGTTTCAGCTTGTTATTGATCATGGCTGTTTTATGTGCATCGTTGATTTGTTGAAAGTCCTCAGATAATCAGGTTGTCATGGTGCGAACATTCCAGCACCCTATCTTTAAGGATGTTTACTTTCTTTTACTTGGTTGCAGTCCAGTTGTCAAGTCATAAAACTCTAAGCCCCAAGCACCCATTGAAGCAGGCAGACTGTGGTGGGACAACACCCTATTTTTTGGGGCTGCCCAGTTTTATGGTGGGCGGTGGTTGTCCAGTCAGATATGTTGATCCCTCCCACCATCAGAGACAGCCCCTGGCACTCAACTCTACACCAACTGAGTAAGAGCTTAGAACCAGCGACTGCTGCTTCCTGTTTTGTGTCGACGCTTGAGGCGAAGCTGGAGTACCTCTCCAGGACAGATGATATGGAGGCCTTGAGTAGCCCATGCATCAGGACCTCCCTCTCGGCATCCCTGGTAAAATCCAGAGAGGAAGAACCAATACATCTGGTACCCAATCTGCTGCAGGAGTTGCCGGAAAGATACTAAGATGTTACTACCTGACCTACTTTGGGGCTCCACTCCAGATTTTCTTTCTGAGTTTACTTTCATACCGTTACATTCTCCCGAATTCATCTACAAGGCAGTGGGGCTTTTCTGTCATGGGTTGCTCCCTTAGCCTTATGTCCTTCCGGGCTGCCCACAAGGCAATGGGTTTGATGAACCACAGGTAATACCATCTACTCCCATTATGGTAGCAGGCATAACTACATGAACAGTAACTGGAAGTGTGATAAACAAGATGGCAAAAGCTGGAATAGAAAATGGGGGTAAATGCAGTTTTCCCACAAATGAGTTCCTTCAGTAGAGATATCAGTGGTTCTTTGGGAATCTTTTCAGTAGAATTAAAAAACCCTGACTTCCTGTTACCATTGTCCTTCTCTGTTTCATGTATCAATGTCTTCCGCTCACCTCTTTCTCCATTTACACTCTTTCTTTTCACTTGCCCAGGGACTGTCAACGTAAAATCCCTATATTTTATTTTCTCTTTTCCCATGTGCAATTTAGACTATTCCCAGAGACTTTGAGTCTGCTGGATGTTTTGCACTTGTCTAAAGGAGAAGGATCTGTTTGCTTTCATCTGCAGATGGGATAATTTCTGTTTTTCTAATTAACCAGATCTTCATCTGGTATAAATTGGCATTGCTACATTGATTTATACAAGCTGAGGATCTGGTCCTAGATGCAGTGGTAACATGACAGTGGTAGGATATTATGCAGTGATGTTGTAGCTGTATTGGTCACAGGATATTAGCGAGACAAGGTGGGTGAGGTAATATCTTTTATTGGACCAACTTCTGTTTGTAAGGGAGACAAGCTTTCAAGCTACACAGAGTTGGACTGACGTTTTTATATCTCAATAGTCAATTAGACTCATAGACTCATTGATTTAAGGTCAGAAGGGACCATCAAGATCATCTAGTCTGACCTCCTGACCATTTCAGGCCATAGAACCTCACCTACCCACTCCTGTAATAGACCCCTAACCTCTGGCTGAGTTACTGAAGTCCTCAAATCATGATTTTAAGACTTCAAGTTACAGAAAACCATCATTTACACTAGTTTAAACCTGCAGGTGACCAGTGTCCCATGCTGCAGAGGAAGGCAAAAAGCCTTAGGGTCTCTGCCAATCTGACCTCGGGGGAAATTCCTTCCCTACTCCAAATATGGCGATCAGTTAGACCCTGAGCCTGTGGGCAAGACCCAGCAGTCAGACACTGGGAAAGAATTCTCTGTAGTAACTCAGAGCCCTCCCCATCTAGTGTCCCATCACCAGCCATTGGAGATATTTGCTAATGGCAGTTGCACATTGGTGATATACCATTGTAGGCAGAGTCATCCTACCATCTCCTTCATAAACTTATCAAGCTCAGTCTTGAAGCCAGTTGTGTTTTTTGCCCTGAGGGCTCCCTTGGAAGGCTGTTCCAGAATTTCACTCGTCTGATGGTTAGAAACCTTCATCTAATTTCAAGCCTAAATTGTTGATGACTAGTTTATATTCATTTGTTCTTGTATCAACATTGGTGCTTAATTTAAATAACTCCTCTCTCTCCCTGGTATTTATCCCTCCAATGTATTTATAGAAAGCAATCATAACTCTTCTTGGCCTTTGTTTGGTTAGGCTAAACAAGCCAAGCTCTTTGATTCTCCTCTTATAAGGTAGGTTTTCCAATCCTCTGATCATCCTAGTAGCCCTTCTCTGCACCTGTTCCAGTCTGAACTCATCTTTCTTAAACATAGGAGACCAGAATTCCACACGGTATTCTAGATGAAGTCTCACCGCTGCCTTGCATAATGGCACTAACAGTTCCCTGTCTCTACTTCAAATAGCTCACCTGATGCATCCTAGGATTGCATTACCCGTTTTTCATGACTGCATCACATTGACGGCTCATAGTCATCCTGTGATCAATCAATACACCAAGGTCTTCCTCCTCCTCTATCTCTTCCAACTGATAAATCCTCAGATTATAGCAAAAATTCTTCTTGTTAGTCCCTAAGTGCATGACCTTGCACTTTGCACTATTATATTTCATCCCATTTTTATAATGCCAGTTTTCAAAGTCATCCAGATCTTCTTGTATGATATTCCAGTATTCCTCTGTACTGGCGATACCTTCCAACTTGCTGACTGGTGGTGAGATGGAATGACTGACAAAGCCACTGCACAGAGGTGTTTTTTCTTTTCTTTTTCTTTTTTCTTTTCTTTTTTGGTGTTCCTAGTTGCAATTTCTACGGCCTTCCTCCCACTTCATGCATTTCATGTATTTAATATTGGCCTTCCTAGGAAGGTCTATATATCACATTATCTAGTGCAGGGGTAGGCAACCTATGGCATGCGTGCCCAAGGCGGCATGTGAGCTGATTTTCAGTGGCACTCATGCTGCCCGGGTCCTGGCCACCAGTCCGGGGGGCTCTGCATTTTAATTTAATTTTAAATGAAGCTTCTTAAACATTTTAAAAACCTTATTTACTTTACATACAACAATAGTTTAGCTATATATTATAGACTTATAGAAAGAGACCTTCTAAAAACGTTAAAATGTATGACTGGCACGTGAAACCTTAAATTAGAGTGAATAAATGAAGACTCTGCACACCACTTCTGAAAGGTTTCCGACCCCTGGTCTAGTGGGACAATATCTGATTACTAAGATGTTCAGGGAAATCCGTATGAAAGATTTTAAATACTTGGTGGAAACAAGTGTAGGTCCCCTTGGCAAAGATTTTCTGCTGGGGTGTAAGAGAGGAAGCTTTTATTCTTGGGAGAGAATGAACATTTTCCAGAGGAAATAAGAATTAAAAAATTCCATTTCTCTTTCTCACACACACAAGCATCTTTCCCTTCCCTTGGCCCTTAGAAGCCATTTAAGTCCCTCTCCACCCAGCTCAAGGTCAAACCTGGCTATGTTTTTTGATGATCAGTGAGACTATGAAAGGACTAATGCTAGGATTAATGGTGACACAGCCCAAATATGGTTTACTTTGCTGATCATCTGCTAATTTGCTACTTACTCTCTGAGTGAGAGTCAGAAGTTTTCAGAGGTCAGAGTTCCACTGAGCCTTTCTTTATGGTTTTATGGATGCTAGTGATGAGGTGAGTGCCCTTGGCTAAATTTTTTGTAGACATCTTACTGGGCCAGCTGGTATAAATCTGTCTCGCTCCATTGAAATCAATACAGCTATGCTGATTTACACCAGGTGAGATGCTGGCCCCTAAAGATCTGAGGAGAATATTAGGGCTGATTTATATTAGAAATAGAAAGTAGGTAATTTTTAACATTTAGCCATTGTAACCGAATGCTGGACTATGCCTTAAATAATGAGGTCCAGTTTGTGTTTGAACTTAAACATGAGTTGCATTGCTTTGCTAAAAGGTTTACTTAAATTCAGAGATCCCTTCAAATAATACACACTACGGCTGACATGGACCACAATCGCAGTTAGACTTCAGAGGGTCAGATGAGACCATCGTAATTTGCACTTACAGTTTCTTTCATCCAAGGAGTTCAGAGTAATTTACATGCTTTCGCTAACTCTAAACACCACTCCTTCTAGGCAGGTAAGCATAAGCGCTGAATTCACTTAACACAGTAGCTAAGTTGGCTACTTAGAGGCATAGAGAGTTTAAATGACACAGTCACAGGGCAAGTCAGTAGCAGAGACACAAATAGCAACCAAGTGTCCTGACTCTCAGCCAGGGTAATAGCCACTAGTCTTATGCTCAAATCTTATATGCTACACAAGGCCAGGGACTTACTCCTTCCACGTTGGTAATGTTCCTGAGAAAAGTAAACAATCTATGCTATGAATGGAGCAGAGTACGCCAATGCAAGCAGGTCAGTAGGGGAGCGGTATGGGTTTGCTGCAGGAAGGTTTATCTATCAAGATCTGGCTCTCAGCACTCCCAGCATGCTCAGTGTACCAATCAGAAGTCCCAGTGCGCAGACAAAATTAAACGTAGCATATAGATTAAATGAATATGTCTGTACAGAGTAAGAAAAATAAATTTATAGTATCCAATCAAACTCTTATCATTTGCTTTGTATGTGCAGGAAGTACTTGCGTTTCTACCCTTACAGGAATGAAAGATTATCCTAGTTATGAATCGAAAGACTTTGGGATAAATTCTGGCCTGTTATATGTGAATGCACTGGAATAGATGTGAGAGGGGAGGAGGAGAGTTTAGAAAGCCTCTTCCTCTACTTCTCAGTGCATTTGGCGCCTTTTACAGTGCCCACTGAAATCAATGGAAGGACACTCATCCGTTGACTTTAATGGACATTAGATCAGCCCCTTGCTTAAGAACATAGCAGGATACAAACAAGAAATGAATGCCTGAATCTAAGCAGGGGAGTTTTTATACTAGCTATAGCACTCAAAGTAGTTGATCAGTGTAGACTCCCAAGGGAAGTAACAGAGGCCACATTACTGCAAAGATTCAGGAACAGGTCCAGTAAGACATTAGTGGCTATAACTTGGGGGCACCTTCTGTGAAACGCAGGAGGTCAGAGACGATGGCCAGAATGGTCATTTCTTGCCTGACATTGTATGCAGCTCGCTGGCTCAGGGGACTGGGAATGGCTTATGGAGCTTTTCACCTTCAGGTCATTGGTTGCAATCTGGCTTCAAATTCATAAATACTAAAAGTCATTATGATCTGACAGCTGTCAGGAGGGCTTTGTGAAATGAGGTGTCCAGAGTGGGTCTCTATCCATTTTTCAGTGAAGAAGTGTCGGTATCACATAAAATGCTATTAATGTAATTATCACTAATTGGCAGTCTCAGCAGAAAAGCCAAGAGCTATATGGGTCACGTGAGCTGTACTGACTTTTTACCCCTCTAGGGCAAATGTGAAGCACAGTGGTGAGTGATGGAATAATGGGGTGAAGGAAAATTACACCATTACTGTAGTTGCTGTACTTGTTCTGGGGATAAGGAGAGAAGTTGAGTCTCGAGGGCTGACACGCCAGCACTTTTAATCATTGTGGAATTCCCTTTTAGGAGGGTTTTTTGTTGTTTTTAAACACAATTTTTTTAAAAAAGTGTTTACACTCATTAGACCAAGTGGCGGAAGCCATATTTTTGGAGACCTTTTAAAATGAGATTAAACAAAATACTAGAAAATATAGGGAATAA
The DNA here is from genome assembly GCF_028017835.1 of Emys orbicularis. Lineage (NCBI taxonomy): Eukaryota > Metazoa > Chordata > Testudines > Emydidae > Emys > Emys orbicularis. The sequence continues at coordinate 169,706,209 of NC_088683.1, forward strand.
ACTTGCATTTGTCGTGAGATACTCTGCATGAGTTAATGTGTATTTTCCATCTCAAACTTCTATTAGTACTGTAATATAAAATACTCAGATTCTTTAGTAGTAATCTTCTGGACACAAATTATCCATAAGAAAAATGTCATAAGAATTATATTTTGCTTATTCAATAAGGGGTCTGTATATTTTTTTGGAATTCAGAGTGTTTGGGGAAAACAAAGACAATGAAGTATTGAAAATATGATGATAGATTTGCTTCTATAGGAAGGAGATCTGCAGAATTTTAATACAAATAGAATAGAATTTTAATTCAGTGGGCTAAATTCTGTCTTCACTTATGCTGCATAAATCAGGTGATGTCAATGCAGTTACATCAGTGTAAAACCAATAAGGGGTAAAATTGGGTCCACAGGACCCAATTCTGCTCTCACACCAGTTTAAATCCATATTAACACTGAAGTCAGCGGTGTTTCTTTGAATGAACACTGGCACAAATGAAAGCAGAATTAGGGCAAGAGTCTGCTCTCATATTAGTTTAAATCCAATGAGGCTGCTCTGAATTTACTTTGTTTGAGAGCAGAACCTGGCTAGAGTATAAATCAGAGTGGCTCCACTGATGTCAATGGAAATTTATGCTAGCTGAGGATTTGGCCCATCAAATGTAAATTAGCCAGCATGCAGCAACTAAATTGTTTGCTAGGTGTGAGTGAGAATTGAAAGAAAAAGTAATTATATAATGACTAGAAAGACTATATAGCTCCAAAAGTGTGGATCATTGATTTATTTGAAAATCTAAGTATATGCAAAACTTCTTGAAAACTTAATGTACCCTGTCTTATTTTTCTAACTTTTCAAATCACTGTCATGACATCAGTCAGTGCAAATGCTTTTCTCTCTACCAAATCTGTGTATTAAACAATATTCAAATTAGATGGAAGAGTTGGAATCATATTGTTAGGTAATGGGTCTTTTACCCATGTTTTATCTCTCCACTATAAATTTTATACTTTAGCTTATACAGCTCCCAATAGATCTTGGTATAAGAGACCTCAATAAATCTCAAACTATTTAATATGGAAAAAATGTATTTGTTATTTGTGTCATGTTTTATTAGTGCCCTCCAACTTCTGACATTGGAGAGAACATTCTCTTTGCCAACAAGTAAAGAAGCATTGCAGCTTGAATTTATGCTAAATAATAGATTTATTAATTGTTTATGCTATGGATCTCAATTCATAGATACAGGTATATGGGCATATTTGTCTGAATATACATCCCCAAACTATGTGACATATTTATATTTTATGACATTGATACCAGATTTACAAATCAACAGCATTTAAGTAGCACATTTATAGAAACAAATAGGATGTAGAACAAGTTTCTCCTGCACCCATTGGATGTAGAAGTTGCACAGTAATGAGAAAGATAGAAACTTCTTTTACTAGTCAATCTCTGTATATTGCATCTGTGTAGTACATTGTGCTAAGTGCTACTAGCACCTTGTGTCTCCGCTGCTCTCGTGTTTCAAAATTGCTTTGTAATTTGTGATTTATGCAGTCATCTCTAATTCTTGGAATAAAAATGTAGATTCATTTTCATGATCTATATATAATGGGTTTAGGAGTATTCATTCCCCTTTTCTCACTCTATAATAGATGTAGGAGAAATGTGGCCGCCAGCTTGTGGGGGGGGAAAGCAATATTTCACAGTTATATAAACAGTAGGGCTCTGAGGACATAGCCATGAAATATAACTTTTTTAAGTTTAATGGGGAAAAAAATCCAAACAGCATGTGCAGCATTTTAACCAATGGGAGTGCAGTATGCAAATAAACTAGTCAACTGCATGAAGATTGCTTGGCTTTCATATCTAATACCAGTTCAACCACGAGTCCTACCCATCCTCCTGCAACATCCCACTGTTCCGAACCATCTTGTAATCAAGCTCCAAACTAATGGCCTCATTCTGCTACTGTTAATCATGCTAAACAATACCTTGAGACTGCTGGTGAAGCATTGATTTTAATTGGTCTAGTGGCAGAGCAAAGTACTGTTCAGTATGAGTACAGGTGGCACAGTTCTACCCTAAAATCTATGGACCTGATTCTCCTATCAATTACAGCTATTTTATACTGTATGGGCCTGATTTTTTAGTGTTATGCACCTTGGGTAGTGATTTACTTTTGTGAAAAGTGCATTTTGTACATTTTTTCATAGGTGTAAATGACAACACAAGGTGGAAGAGTTGTTTCTAATTTATACCTGTGCGAGAACAGAATCTAGCTCTCTATAAATCTATAATATTTTCTTCCCAATCTTCTGTTTTTCTTTCAAAAATGTTCTTGCTAGTTCAGGGCAGAGCAATACTTGTATAGAATTGTGATTAAAATGTTTCCTTTCATTAAAATACACTGCAAGAAAACTGTATGAGTAAGGTTCATGCATGGAACCCAGGAGAGATGTGTAACACCAGATACCAGTCAGGTTTTGTTTTGTGAATGCCAAGATATCACTACAGTCAGAGATAGGTTTGTATAGATTCACAGGTCACAGTTACCTGAATACTGTCTTCTATAAATGTAAGTAATGGCAGAACTGGTTGAATATGTTGCATAATTTTATTTGACAAATTTTGACAATAGTTATAAATTTTCTGAATAATATTTTCAAATATTGAAATTCAATGAATATATTTACAAATTTCACTTTAAATGAAATAATCAGTCTCATTCAGATGTGGTACTACCATGTGCAAGCATCTGTGCAAAACTAGATGATTTCTTTTCACAAGGATTAGTCTGCAGAGAGAGAATAATTCTCAAGTCTGCTTGCAAATGGGCCCAGGGTCACAAACCTGAATTTTCAGCAAACCCTGGACAGAGTTTTGAGTTTGTATATAACCCCAACTAGGAAAGTTTCATGTGGTTTCAGGTTCCTTTGCAAACTTTTCCCTCAGCCCCTCAAGGCACACACACACACACTCACTCACTCACTCACTCACTCCATTATATACTGTAATAATGCATGGCAGGGTGAGTTACATATGGCATGGAGTTGATTAACAAATGTTACTGGCACCCAAGAAGTACCATCATTACATAACATATATTACATCCCAAAGTACGGTTTGTTATTTTTATGAAGTCTTTTTAATTATAGTTTCTCTCTCTCTCTCACACACACACACACACACACACACACACACACACACACACACACACACACACACACACACACACGCACGTACTCGTTTTCCTCATTTGTTATATTGTGGCTCTGAACTTGAATTTCCTGCAAGATTTCCTCTGAGGAGAGGACCCTACTTCTGAATGTCAAGTTTTAGAAGCCTTATCTGCCGGTGTTTCTCCCACCACAATGTTGTTGCAGTATCAGGCAGTTAGTACCAGCATATTTAGATGATGGAACCCACTGGTACAGCTGGGCAAATAAATGTTTTTTCAATTCGCTGGCAGTCCTGAAAAACAGAGGAAAAAATTGGTTCAGATTGAACTGAAAGCAAATTTGTTTTTTTCATTTTCAGTGAATTGAAAAAGTTAACAAAAATTCTGTTTAAATTTGGGGTATTTTAACTTTTTAAAATAAAAACAGAGGGCTAAATGCACAAAACTATTGAGGAGGAGGAGGAGCCACCACCCTGCCCCATACCCAATAGCCCAGTGGTTGTGACACTCACCAGGGAGAGGCAAGACCTGGGTTCAAGTCTGTGCCCCAGGGCAGGGATTTGCATCTGGGTCTGCCACATGCCAGGTGAGTGTCCTGACCACTAGACTATAGGACATAAGGTCATGAGGGTTGGTGGTGGCAACAGAACCTCCTCTCTCACTTCCTCCTGTTTTGGAGATGCTGCCGAAGGCTACGTCTATACTGCACACCACTTGCGGAGGCGTATAGTATACGTGTAGCTACACACCACATTTGAAAGCAGGCTGCATCCACACTGCGGTGTGTAGCTACACATGTCAGTGAAAGGTTCTGGCAGAGGGGAAAGGGCTGATCCATCTCCCCAGCTGTCAGAACCTTTCCCCACTATTGGAGCTTTTCTCTGTGGCTGGGCAAGGGTTCCAGCAGTGGGGAGCTGCCAGAACCTTTCCCCACTGTTGGAGTCTTTCACTGCACCAGGGAAGGGCTCCAGAAACAGGGAGGCAGCGGGACAGTGTACTGCTAAAAACAGCAATGTAGACGGGAGGCATGGCTTGGGTGAGTAGAGATCTGTGTACTCAAGTACATACCTGCACCCTTTAGGCATGTCTTTACCCCACTGTACACTGCTATTCAGACCTGTGCTCAGGGGACTAAGAAGGCATGTGCTCTACATGCTGGCAAAAGAGGCATGAAGTAAAGATGTACCCTAAAACTGCTTGTGAATCTGTTTTTTTTGGGGGGGGGGGTAAAACTAATTTGACGAATTTGGATCAGATTTGTGAATAGTTTCGCCAGCCCCAAACTGCATTTTTCAACAAATAAGCTATTCATCTGAAAAAATTCACCCAACTCTGTCCACTAGTCCATTCCATTCTCCTCTACTTGTGTTAAAGGAGAACTGTGGTCTGAGTATGTGACTAGACACCATGAACTCCCGAGTTCTGATCCTAGCTCTGGCACCGACTCCCTCTGTGAGCCAGCCGCCTAACCTCACTGTCTCAGCTTCCCATTCTGTAAGGCGAAGATAACAAATCTGACCCTGTCTTTCAGCTTTTTAATGAGGATTGATGAATGATGGAATGTTTGTAGAGGAATTTCCTATGATCTACCTATTATCATTAGTCTGGATGTAGGGGAGGCAGTCAAAATACTCATATCCCCACTGAACCTTCCAACTGCTTTCTGTACACGAACGCCCACTCTTTTCTGTTCTGGTTCTGTGCAGGTGTCTTACACCCTTTGTATTTTAGGCATGGCTTGAGTGTCACTTTTTTAGGAGTCTAGAAAAATTGGGTAATGGAACGTATTATGAATTCAGTGAAACACAGCATGTGGCAATGCTTTCAGTGAAACGCTATCTGCCTTTAGAGGAGAACCATCTAGCCAAAATTTATTTTCAGAAATCCACACATAGGGCCAAATCATTAGATGTGCTCAGCACTCGATGAACACTTACAACTTGCACTGAGGGCAATGGGAGTTGTAGTTACTCAGGACTTCAGGATGAGATCCGTAGCTTGGATCTGCAGATAAATTCCATCCACATATCTCTACTGGAGTGTAGGTGAAACTTAATCTCTTTATCTCATTCCATCAACAACAGCGAAAATAACCTAAAACAAAGTCCGAGGTCTAAAATGAGAAAATAACCTTTCCAGTTGGATTGGATTGGCTGATCCTCTCACATACTCTGCTTGAATCATAAAAATACAAGGAGACAGGAGGAACATTTTCCTTTTGATTTCTTTTATCACTGCAGACCCAAAGGTTTGTTGTTTTTTCTCCCAAACAGTTTTTTCTCTCTGTGTGATTATTTTTCTCCACATTTTTGTTCATGTTTACATTATAAATAGAACTTTGGAAAACATGTGGGTTTCAGTTCACATGGCTGTTGTTTTCTTTAACATGCTTTTTATCACTCTGGGAGTTTCAGGTATAGTGAAGACCAAACTTAAAACAAAACTAGGTGAATTTTGCTAAACTCTGTTGTTTGCAAGGGTTGTGTGTGATCCTAAAAGTCTACTTTTACACAAGGCTATCACAAGATCTGCTGTGAAACTAAAGGCAACATCACCTCCCTTTGTCTTGAAAAGTTGGTGTCTGTCTAGGGACAGCAAAAAGGTTTACTTTGAGTCTCAATGAAAAGTTCGCAGGACCCAAAAGTGTTTTGCGTGAAATTTATATGGGTTTATTTTCTATATACTTTGTGGGGCTGTCATAAGCAGGTATTAGTCTCTTACTGTCATGAATGCTGAATGTATGATGGAAGCTGAGGGGAAGAGGCATGTTTGGTACAGAAGCTTAGAGCCTTTATTTCCACCAGGCTATTTTGTCTCTTGCCTTTGTCTTTATCATGGTTTCCTGCAGCCTTCTCTCTACTTCTCAAAGTTCTCTTCACATCCCTTCTCATTCTGAGATGTCTTTGCTCCTTTTCTTTTTTTTTTACATTCAATGTTTAGTTAATTTGTTCCCAGTTTCATTCATTTCTCTGATGCATTTTATTCTTTTTTCCTTGCTGTCTTTTCTAACTGATTACATTTCCCTTTTCTCTTTCCCTTATATATTCTTCTTTGCATCACGGTTTCTCTCCAAACTCTCATCTCTTTTTCTCCTCTCCTCACACTTCTTTCCCCCCTCCCTTGTCCTCTTCATTTCTTTTCCTCTTTCTCCTATTCAGTTAGATTACTCCACCCCTTCTTTTCCAAGCGCCTGATTCAGGAAACAATTACGTGCTTAAGTCCCATTTGGTATGTCTACAGTGCAAACAGCATACACATGCATACCTGAGGTAATTTTGAGCTAGCTAGATTGCTAAAAATAGCAATGACGCCACAGCAGCACTGGCTAGCCACCCAATTGCAGGCCCACCCAGGACCCTGAGTGCATATTCAGGTTGCTAGCCCATGCCACCAGTCATGCTGCCATGGCTTCAAGGTAGCTTGATCAAAGCTATCGCTGGAATGTCCATGCATGCTGCAGCCATACCTCTGATTGCAACGTAGACACACCCATTGACGTCCATGCGACTTAGTACGTGATAAAGGTAACCACATGCTCAAGTGGTGTCCTGAATTGAGGTCTCAATTTCTTCCCCTCCTTTTCATTTTTATTTTCCCTTTTTGTTCTCTTCCTTTTGCTGTTCTTGTTCATCACTGGAACTATCACAGCTGTAGCTTGAGACACCGTTAATTGAAAATACAGTTCTGGCTGAATTATTATTTTATTTTTAGCCTGTCAGAGCACAAGCCCCAGACTGCTCAGGCCCTAAACATCAAACAGTGGTGGCTTCAGAGCAACCAGTTTTCTCCAGAGGTTCTGTTACTCAGGTGGGGAGAGATGAGGTTTGGCGAGCTCTGATCAGAAGTCAGAACCATTTGCCAATCCCTGCTGCACTGTTAGTGAGACCCAGACAGATTACTCAGTGGGCAGATGATTACATATGGAGCATTTTAATTCCTAAGACACTAGTTCAAAGCTATCCAGATTGCCAGTGACAAAAACTCATTACCATCTGCTGGTTGCTTGGGACTTAGCTGAAATGTGTGTGGTCCACTTCACGTACAGAAACCAACCTAATGTGGGATGTGTCTGCACCCTTATTGGCAGCCAGGGCAGAGGTGAAGAGGATTGCAAAGGCACAGAGAATAATTGCCCTCTCAAGCCCACAAATGTGGGCCCCGCAGGCAAGGCCTGTGGCACATTGGCAGGGCAGTGAAGGGAAGCTTATGCTGCCACTGCACCTGCTGTGCCTGTTTTGTGGAACACTAGAGGAGCTCAGCTTCCAGGGCTGTCAATGTGCCAAAACCAGAACCAATTTACAAACCTTAGATGTTTTGATTTGTTTCATCCAATTACGTAGCTACTGGATGCTCATTGGACAAGGAAGGAAACTAATTAGCAACAGTTAGACACTGGGATACACAATGGTGTCAGTGAGGACTGCAGCACCTCTCAGGTGCTTTGTGGTTAGATCAACAGAGATTAAACCTGTTGTCACATGTGGCTTGGTATAAATGGCCAGAAAGATAACATAAAAGTAATAGATTCAGTTTAGGGAAACTCTGCTTCCCCTCCTTGATTAAATGTTGCCTTTGAGACAGCCACAAGGCATAATTCATGTTTGCATAGGGCCTATCACAATGGGCTTCTGGTCTGTGGCTGAGGCTCCTATGTGATACTGCAATACAAATAAATAATAATAAACAACAATGCTCAGTAATCAGGCAAAATGGAATTAGTGTCTGCAATAGCAATTCCCAGATAAATGCCATGTAACAATGAGGTGAAAACTGGAATAATTATTACCCTCCAAATCATAATTCCAAATGACTTTTCCCCGTAAATTAACAAAATGCTGAAGTTTCTCCACAATTATTTGACTTTAAAACAGACTAGATAACAAGGGCTGAATTTTTCTCCCTCATGCATACCAACTCACTGACATTAAAAGGAGGCATGTATGTGATTGAGAGCAGAATTTAATCCTGAGAATGTAAAGTTAGGATTCCTGGTTGTAAAACTAACGGTGCAGCAGTATTTTTATATGTGTGATAGCTGAAAGGTGCAGAGGATTTTTTTTCTGTCTGGGGAGCACCCAAAACTTGAGATATGTAGCAAAACTCTCCAGACGTCTTCAGTCTGCAAAACTCAACTGTTGTTAATGAGATCAGTACGTGGTCCTTTGAGTCTCAATTGCTCCAGCTGTAAAATGAGACTGATAATACTTACCACACAGAGGTATTTTGAGGATTCACTAGCTGATGTTTACAAAATGCTCTGCAGTTGTAAAGGGTTATATAAATGAAGAATCTTGATTGGACAAAGGTCTTGAGACACTGAAACTGTGAAATAAATGGGGATTGGGTTATTGAGATTTGGCCAGGAAACTTTGTAAGCATGGACTTTCTTGACAGATCTCTAGTTCTTTCTGTTCCAGTCAGGCTGAAAATGTGGGTGAAATCAAGACCCAGTGAAGTCCAACGCTAAACTCCCATAGCTTCAGTGAGGCTAGGATTTTATCCCATGAGCGCAAGCTTTTATTTTTTTTAATTATTTTTTATTTATTTATTTATTTTGTGATTTTGGCATGCAGGCTTCCAGTCCTGAAACAATTAAAAATAAATACATAATATTTGTCATAATAGGGAGAAAAAAGTTCAACCAAACCTTTTGTACTCTGAAACCTCTCATAAAAATGTTTGCTTGGATGACACTTCAGTTTCATTTTGTATTTTATCTGAATGGGATTTCCCATTGACTCCTAGAGATGCCATGTGGGCTAACGGTGTGAGCATTGGACTGGCACCCAGATACTCCCAAATTCTAATCTCATCTCTGACACTGATTCCTCTCTTACTTTGGTCAAGACATTTACCCTCCCTGAGGCAGATTTTAGGTCAGATTTTTGTCTAGTGTAAATCAGCATCTCTCAGTTAAAGTCAATAGAGCTACACCTATTTGCACTAGCAGAGGATCTGGCCCCTGTGTGTCTCAATCTAGTGTAATTCTGTTGGCTTCAGTGGAATGACTCCAGATTTACACTGCGGTAACTGAAAGCAGAACCTGTCCCTCTGTGCCTCAGTTTATCCATTATAAAATGTTACCTACCTTTGACATGGAGGTGTTGCAAAGATTCTCTAATTGATTTTGTGGGGAATCAGTTAGTCACCCAAAGTCTTCTCAAGTTGCTGTGGGGGAACTGAACCTTTTGTCTTAAAGAGGACACTCTCTTCAGCTTAAGCACGGAGAATGGGAATCCAAACCAAACTTTATCAGAACCTCATTTATCCAGAATAGGTGGGGACCTGAACCCTGATAATGGGGATTTGAATGACTGTGAGATGGTTAAGAGTTTGTACTGTACTTATATTATTTATACTGTCCAATCTGAGTGGAAGCTTTGCTGAGAGCATACAAACAAGAATATAGTTCTGTATTAATATGGAACAATTTGCCCCAGGAAATGGAATCAAGGTAACTAAGTATGACATCATTCAGAAAAGTGGCTTGCAAAGGAGAAAATTCTTGTTAAGCCAAGATTGTTCCTCCAAATATTATCCATAATAGGAGAGGAAATGCAAACAAATACAATAAAAGCATGCAGCTAATGTTCATAATATGATTTTTTATAAAGTTGTCTCAAGTATTGATGGAGCCCTTTTAATGCATAACCAAATTACCTGTTGAACAGATGTAGGTTGCAGACTAATTTTCTCCCATGAGTATCAGAATCTTTTAAAAATGCAGTACACCAAAGGTATATGAGACTAGAAGATTTGTCAGTTCTCTTATTGAACCCAAAGAAAATGCCAAATCGTGAGACTTGAAAAGTGAAGAAAAAATATGAAGGGCTGGCAGATTTATCAACTTGTGTGTTGCAACATTCTCCCTAAGAAGCCTAGGCAAAAATGAAATGAAGGGAAGAAAGCGCTGTGAACCATGATGAAGATGATTAAAGAGAGTACAGAGCAGCTGTCAAAGCAAATATCAAGCAACATTAATAACTTTATAGCTCACCCTGAGACTGTCTCAAATATTTCCAAGAAAACAGAAGCTTTGCTGCTGCACAGGGTAAGTGGCACTAATCATTGAGTGCAGCCCCCTAGGGACCACATTCTGTTCTCAGACACTCCACTGTAATTCCTGAGCAGATGCATAGATTTTAAGGCAGTTACTGATTGTGGATTTTCACTGCTAACTGAGAACAGAGTTTGGTCCTGAGAATTTTGCTTATTAGCAGAGTCGATCTGCGTGGAAACCCCCCCATACACACCTACACTGAAGTAGTCACAGAGTCTTGAAAAAAGTGAAACTTTTTCATTTTTGTCTCCATTTTTTTCTTGCATACGGGAAAGTAAATTTTCTGAGGTAGAAAAAAAGCATATTTGGTGAAAAAAGCTCATTTTTGAAGCAACTAGTGATATTATCCCCCTCCCCTTTCATACAGATTTATGAACATGTATGCTTTTGGCCTGAGGATATAATTTGGCCAGTTTTCTCTGAGAGAAGCTGCGAGCAAATGCCTCTTCTCAGAATCTTGTGGAGGATCTTGTTTCTGATCTTCTGTTCTCTCCGCAGGCTGGAACTCCCTAGTCAGTATTTTAGGAAATTTTTCTTTTGATCAAATTTGTTACATCCAAATGATGACGGCATGTGGACCCAGGAGTGGGTCCAAAATCAGACAGGAGTTCTGTTAAACATCTTGGCACTAGAATAGGTGAAGCAGTTTATAAATGTCTCTGACTGATGTTCCCATAAGCTACTATATTCTTCACCTGAAGCCAGTAATCAATATAAGCAAATTCCCTGCTCATATTTACCATGCCTATCTAATACCATTCTGTATCATACAAGGCCTAATTTTGTCATAGGAATGTTCTTAGATTGTAAATTCTTAGGGACAGGGACTGTTTGTGTTTCATGTTGTACAAATACAAGGGGCTGTGTTCGTATTGCATCCTATACAAAGGCACCCTAGGCCTGATTAGTTACTTTGGGTATTAAAAAAAGAAAAGAAAAATAACAATAATAATGATGCTTGATTCTAATTTCTATTGATCTTACTGGACTATTATTCCTGGTTTGTACCTATCTGGGATCAGAGTCAAACCCAATATCTTCATTTCTTTAATTATTCCCCCTCTCTTGACTCAACGCTTCCCCGTTGCCAGCTAGTAAAATAATGTGCACAGTAGAACTGTCTGTAAATGGACAATATTTGCAAGTATTTATATACAGGTATTTGTTGTGAAACTCCATAAATCTGGCAGAGGGTGGAATTCAGTCATTTCCAATAGGAGAAAAACAAATCAAAATTGTTTTCTCAGATCTGCATAATATCTCCTCACTTGGATATTTTGGTCTCCCTACATGTGTGGATCTCTTTATTGACTGGTCATAAGGCTCACCCTGAAAATGATCTTATTTGGTTTTCACTGACATTTTCAAAGGCAGGAAAGAAATTCACACCTTTTTTGTAGTGATTGCTCGGCTCTTGTGGATCAAATCTCACTTTCCAAAAGGCAGGTTTCATTACTGCTGATGTGTTTCCCCTTCACTTACACTGATCAGTGAGGTTTGTTGATGTAAGAATCAGATTGGAAGAGATTCTTTTTAAAAAAAAAAACTAATTTTTCCAAAGGTTCAAAAAAGGTTGCATTTTTTTCTGAGTTTCCCTCAGCTTCATGTTAATGATTTTAGAGTTTGTGGGAGTGTCAGCTAGAACCAGGTAGGCCTGAATGAGCTACACCAGCACCAAATGAGCCTAATAAAGCTTCTTCTGGCCTTGTAAGCTGGGAGTTCAAATCAGCATGTATCTGCAATGAGAAATTCACTCTCTCATGGATCCACGTAGGGTGATTACTTGGATATATAGACACGATCAATGGGGAGGATGCCCATGAGATTCATTAGAACAGAATTCGGTTACAGTAGAGAAAAATTACTATCTGCGATCAAAGCTTGGCAATATGGAAAATCAGAAGGGTTAGTAATAGGTAATAATGTCCTTGATGCATATGGCCAAAGCAGATTATACTATTCCCAGGCAGCATAATAGTGCCATTTTCTGTATTTTATGTCTTGACTCTCCTATTTACTGTACCTCCTTTTTAATGCCAAAGACTCAGCACTTTAAGCCAAAGGCTTAGCACTAGCTAACTACATGCCTGCTCCTGCCATCCCAGCACAAACAAATCTTCCCTTGGCTACAAGGGAGATTTGGGCTAAAAGCACCTAAGTGACTTAGAAGCACAAGTCCCATTTTGAAAGGAGATTTATGGTATGTCTACACTGCAGACAGACGCCCGTGGCAGCTGACTCGGGGTTGTGGAGCTCAGGCTGCGGGGCTGTTTCATTGCAGTATAGACTTTTGGGTTCAGTCTGCAGCTTGGGCTCTAGGACCTTGTGAGATGGGAGGGTCCCAGAGCTCAGGTTGGAGCCCAAGTCCAGAAGTCTACACTGCAATGAAACAGCCATGAGCCCGAGGTTTTTTAATTGCAGTGTAGACATAACCCTAGGTATTGGGAGCCTAAATTACATTGATGTTAGGCTCCTTAGTGCCTAAATCACTGTTTCCTTTGTTAGTGGGCTGCTAAGCCACTTGGGCACTTTTAAAAATGCAACCCTTTGTCTGAAAGAGGGCTGGAGTCTCTGATCTTAAAGGGTATCCATAAGGGAACAGTGACTTGGTTCCTCTAAAATAAGCACTGGCCAGGAATCTCTGCTCAAAACTAAACTGTTCCTTTTTCGCAGTTAAAAATGTTTGGGGGTGTGTGTGTGTGCGTGCATGCCTCTCTACTCCTTCATTCCAGCCAGGTCTTGCGTACTGTAAGTCCCTACATGCTGTACACCATGCTGTGGCAACATAGCCAACACGTGAAATTTCTACCTTGATTTCAAGATCTATGAAGTTGAGATAAATTGTGGATGAGCTTCAGTTACACGTGTGGCTGTTTTTACACTTATCTGACTTGGAGTGAGCCACCTCGCTTTGAAAATTGAAACTCCATTTCAAGGCCAATATAGCCTCTTCCCAAAAGGCTTAGTAGTGGTGATGCTGGCAAAGTCTTTTGGCTCTCCAATCTATTGCTTTCTTTTATTGATTAAGAAAATGGATTGTTATGAGGGATATGCATATATACTGTATACACGTGTGTGTGTGTGTGTGTGTTTACCTATATATGTACATGAATATTTGGTCTTTCACAGAAATCTGATATGAAGACATGTAATTAAAACAGCACAACAATGTTTTTCTGAAGCTGAACTGCATTAAAGCAATCTTCATTTCATAATTTATTCTTGTTATTTGTAGCGGTTTAAACACTGGAAAGGAAAATATCTCAAAGCAGTGATAAAGCTTTCCAAATGTTTATTATCACACTCACAAAATACTTCTCATTCCTTTTTATGAAAGCTCTCTGCTAGATAGAATCCCCAGCCCCCATCAGACAAAATACAATACTTAACCAGAGGCTTGAGATCACATGATAAAATGCCTGTCCTGGGAGTTTTATCTTTCAAAACTTAGAAATATTATTTTTATTGGCCTTCTTTCACTATCCCAAGGCTGCCTAATTCCTGTGTGTGTTGTACACTCTGTTCAGATGCCCTAAAAGAAGACCTAGCTGAGAACATTCATTTGGGAGCTTTGCCATTGACTTCTCCGAGAGCAGGAGCAGGGGGTTGATCAGAAAAATGCAAAGAAAACGCCTTATTTTGTGACAGAAAAAATAGTTACGCAAATACCTTCATTGCTATTCACAAAAGAGGGGGAAAGAGTATTGTTCACTCTGTCAGCTAGCTTTAGAATAATTAACACAAACAAAAGTTTGGAGATCAGGAAAAAAAATAGAACTCTCATGTTTGGGGGGGATTACTCCTGAATGTATTGCTAATCTGAGTAATATGTTGTGATATACTTTGGGGGTAAAAGGAATTAGGCTGAAGGAATTAAAGAGATTTTGCATGGATACCATATTTGGTAGAGCTCCTAATGAGATTACTTTAAAAAGGCTACCTTAATGCATAGCTTTACTTGAGTAAGTCCAGAGACTCTAATGAGCTCGTGAATTCTGTCTCCAGTAGAGTAAATGGTGCCAATTCGGAGTTGTGGGAATAAAATTCACTGGACTCTGGCTAATTTAAAGATTTTAGCTGTGCCCAAATTGGTATTTTGATTTTCACATCTCAGAAATCACAGGAAAACATTGTGGAACCTGAGTGGCAAGTCAGTTCTGTATTGGTGGTGATGCATAATTATTCCCAACAAAAATGAAACTAAATTTCCTGGATGAAGTTTTAATTTTCCTTTTTCAAAGGAAAGAGATTTTATGGAGGGTTTTTTTTTTTTTAAATGAATGTGGAGTTGAATGGAGAGTCTATTCCTTCTGTTCATATGATTTCAGATGCCTAAAGCCACAGGATATGAGGTGGGTTATTAGATATGCCTTTCCAAAGAGGAAATGGTAAGACAAAAAATGGCCTGCCTGAAGTTACAGTTTATAGATTAGAAAAAGGCACAAACAATTAAAACACGGAGACAGTTAGGGCAAATTACTTGCAATCAAGCTGCAGCTAAATGAGCTTCTTGATGAGGAAACCAAATTTATGTTGTTTAGAACCAGGAAGAAATGTTTTTTAAAAAAGTTGAAGGTGAGCAAAACGTTAGCATGATTGGATATAGATAGGTTGATGAGAGAAATTATAGATGCGATTAAACCTCTGGCCCTGCATTTTAAAAAATAATTAAGGACAGCATTCTTGTAAAATTCAATAGGTCCTGGACCTTGGCTAGTGTAAACTGGCACAGCTCCTTTCACGTCAATGGAGCTATATCAATTTACACCAGCTGAGGATCTGGCAACATATTTCTCTCTCTCTTTCTGCTTTTGTGTGGCTAGCAACCCCAATAATCAATTCTGACTTTAACAAAGCGAAATCTGGCAGTTTCAATCAAAACACACAATCTCCAAAAATCATTTGTTGAAAGAAAAGGACATTTCTGGGGAGAGTGGAGGGGAACTCTTGCTATATTTAACACTATAATTAAATGTTTTGTCCCTCCTCCCATAAAAATGTGAATTACCTTTTTGGCAGCTCTTTCAATAGATTTTGAAAAAGTATGTATATTCAGCAATGAAGGCAGAAAGTCTCACAAAGCACTGAAGACATGTGAAAGCTTCAGTGTGAAACATCACATTTTCCTTTGTTGCCCTGTATACATTTTTGCATTCAGTGTAATATTCATCACGTTCACTGAATGCTGGGTATTGTCTACCTATATCGGTCTGAACGGATTGACTTTGAAGACTTTGTAATTTTGAAAAGGCATCAAGCAAGGCTATCCTTCATCCCCATTCTTGTTGCATTGGAATGTTAGGCATAACACGGTAGACAAAAGCAAGGTATAATAGGGATTCTTATTGGCAGTCAGAAAGTACAAGTATATGTAGAAGGAGATAATATTCTCCTGACATTTTCCCTTATCTTGATTCCTCCTGTCCTTTCATGCATAAAGTTTTGCATGAACAGAATCTGCAAAACAAAAATTAACAGCACACATCTGAAAGTGAAATGGACATAGAGGAAACTGATTTCTACGGGTCCCTCATGGGAGCTAAAATTCTGAAGTGTATACATTTTGACAAAAGTTTCAAAGTGAGCATCCCAGCCATTTTTAGACCAGTAAATGAATCCTCAAAACTCCATTATGTTCTCTGCATTAAAGCAGTAAAGATTATCTATGTATTGTCTTTTAACAATCTTCATTACCTGACAAACATGCTTACTGTTGAAAAGGGGACATTATGATACACTGGGCCAATTTATGAGGACGTTAGCGCTATGTGACATAGGAATAAATTCTTATCTATGTCCAAATGGCATATATTTTCTGTCAGTTTGACACCAAGCAAAATTCTGTTCTTTAGCCCTCAACTTTGAAAATGCATGACAGATTTTGCAGACACACAATTCTCATTCTGTTGTGGAAACAGCAACATTCTGAGGGATAGACTGGTTAACCAATAGGCCTTTCCCATTATTAAAAGGCTTCCCCCCTCCCCTACTTTAATCTCCACATGCAAGATTTTGATTTAAATCCCTGAGCGGAAATCTATTCTTTGTCTTATGTTAGAGTCAAAACTAGAAGGGGTCATATTTCTGGTTGCAGCAGGAGGGTGGCTAAAATCTCAAGAAAACAGTCTTCATGACATTTTAACCTAAAATGCAGGTATCTTGTAAGGAAAGATGATATTGACATCAAAATAGCACAAGAACAGCATCACTGAATCCGAATCATAACCAGAGCCTCAGCCCTGATTTGAATTTACATCCAATCTGATCTAGAGTTAGGTCTGAAAATCAGTTCCTAGTTTATTTAAAAGGGCAAGCCCTAGATACTAAAATGTCTGGCCTGGTATAAATAATGGAGAGAGAAGAGTAAGCTGGACCGGGTAGAGCATTTTGCTCCTTTTAGGGACTACCCCGGTAACAGTTTGAGAGCACTGCTGGTGGGAGGTCCCTGAAGAGAAAGAGTGGAGGTGGTTCCTTTGGAAGAGTGGAAGATACTGATGTCTGGTTAATTGTATGCCTCAGGTCCCCTGAGTTTATAATCTGGAAGGTTTTTTACCTCTTTCCAATCTTATAAATCTATTAAGATTGTTTTAATACATGGGGGGTTTATTGCATTGTTTATATGGCATACTAGTTGGTTTTTTGTTTTTTTGTTTTTTGTAAGTGTGGCTAGGACTTCAGTCAGTACACTTAAGTGTATAGTATTTACTTACGTTGCATGATAGCCCCCTTGTTCAAGATGTGGAGAGTGATGAGAAAAGGCTTAGGTTGTCTGGATGAATTAATTAATTCTACTGGCCCATAATCCTTTATTTATCCTTTTCAGTTTGGTGTGGGAATTACCAAGAGTTGAAAGATGTTGAGGGGAGATCTGCAGCGTAATAAAGGCAGCATCAACTGTTTTGAAGGATTGTAGGCTAGGTGTGGGGTTAGGAACTAAACTCATTTTCATCATTTGCAACTAGAACATTATTTTAAATTTCCCAGAGACAAAGGATTGTATGGTTAGACAGTTAAATAATGTGGAGAGCCTAATGGCTCAGAACTGCTGGAGAGAACATTTGATTCCTCTTTTATATAGTGGTCTGCTGAGAAAATAAAGGAGACTTTGGTTAACAGAACTGCTGGGAGATATTAGGAGTCAAATATGAACTTAACAACAGGAATGGCGTAATAGCTCTGGGAATGAGGATCGGATTTGTTCTAAATGGAGGGAACTACTAGACTTCCCCTAGAGAACATTTTGATAGCTTGGCCAAAATGCTCCCTTCCACTCCAAAGCAGGGAGCTAACCCATAGAAAGCCTTGACAAACACAGCAAGGGAGGAAAGGAAAGGTGAACGGTAGTATCTATCCCTCACTATCCCTTCGCCTCCTGCTCCAGCAGCTTACACTGTATAGCTGTCTCCAGTGTGCCGCAAAAACAATGTGAACTCATGAACTGGGGCGGGGGTAAACATCCAGAGGAGAGTAGTGTCAGGGAGCATCTGCTCTATATAATATTCTCCCAAGGGGAAGAGGGCAAATTTATATAGCAAATTGCCATGTAACTTAATAGAGAGGGCATCTGCATTAACTATCGGTCAACAACTTCCCAAGAAAAAGAGGGGAAAGACAGGAGAAAAAAAAACAGATTGGGCAAGAAAGGGGGAGTGGGAGGGTCACCAGAAGTAATACTGTTTGTCATCCAGTCATGGTGCCAGTGTCCAGGTAGGAGAGAATAAGAAGAGCACCGAGAGCAACCAGGTCTGTCAGGATCCCGACATTCTGCCACTGGTGCAGTTTAAGGCACAATCATGTCTGAATTGCTTTACAAATTATGAAGGCATTTTATTGTATTTTATTTTATTTTCAAAAATCAGGTAAACTGAGGCTTGCTAGAGGTATTTACCCCCTAGGCATGGATGTGAGTATTTGAGAGCATTAATTCTTGAAAACAGATCAGATTTCTTTAATTGTACTTTATCATCATCTCTTCTCTGGCTATTGTTGAAACTGCTTAATTGAACCTACTTGAATGTGGGCTTTACCCAAGCAGGTTTTTATTACAATAGTAGTAATAGGTTGCACTTCCTCAACAGCATCTTCCCTCTGAGGACTTCAGAGTGCTTGGAATGGGCACAGGGTGGATTAGACAACCGAATAAGCCTTTCCAGATTTTATTACTCCACTTCAGATTGTAGACTGGGCCTTAATAAATCTTAAACTGCTGAAATATTTACACAAAATAGAAAAGTGGCTTAATATGAATTGTTTTCATTGGGGGCTTGGAGAGCAAAGTGCAAAATTTGAATCTGGATTTTGAATCCCCAAAGTACAGAGTTATTCAGACCTAGGGAGTTGTTCAGCTCATTATAGGAAACAAGGCTCAGTTGTAGCAATCAAGTTTTGATTTTGAACCCTTTACAAAGTCTGGTGATATTTGGATCCAGGGATCTAATTGTGGTCCATATATAGTCCTGATCTCTCAGGAAATGCTTCCTATTCTCTATCAGATTTTGCCAGTCTTTGCTAAACAAAAGTAATTCATTTTCTCCTTGGTGAAACCCTCGCTCACTTCATGGTATGCACCATTCTCTAACATCACTGATGCCATTAATCCTCTGGAGGTGTATGCATGTGTGTGAGAGAGAACTTGTTCAAGTTGTGCGTGTGTGGCTTTGAGAGATGTTTTCAGGTGCTTTTGTACATGTGTGTACGTGCTCAGACGTGTGTGTGTGTGTGTGTGAGAGAGAGAGAGAATGGTTTTGTCTCTATGTGTTTGTTAGAGAGACTTAGGTGTATGCACATGCCTGTATAGCAGGGGGGAGGAAGTTTTGTAAATTGATCTTTCTGATAAGGATGGCTAGTTGATATTTGTCCACCCAAAAAGTAAGTTTTCCTTTTAATTTTGCAAGGATGGTTTAGCTCTAGGAATGCTCAACAATACAAAAATAACGTGGTTCTTTGCCCACAGAAGTTTACAGTCTAGAAGCCATATGCAGAAGAATGGGCAATCTATAGACTGGGGATGACTTAGTGGATTTTCTTTTGTAACATATATTTTGTTCCTTTAAATGTTAATAAAGATAAGTTAAAACCAATGCTGTGCAGAAAAGTGCCCAGCCTGGTTATTGGAGGCATTCATCACATATTTCTGGTGTCATTTTTAGCTAAGCTTTGCAATTCACCTTTAAATATCGGACAGGCTAGATCAAGCCCGCCAAACATTTGCATTCAGTATATGGTACAGTGTGCTGTATTACCAGCATTTGTTCAGTTCCCAATAACACTGGAGAAGAGAACAGGAAAATGTCACCTCTGATACAGTCTTCATATACAAGTATTGATTTGCTAAATTGTAGTTTTATAACTTTTACGTAGCTTACTTAAAGTAAATATTTTTGGGTGGAAGGAGGGAACCTTTATACCCATTAATTTATGTTAATAGGATATTTGGTGACATGAGCGATGTTTCACAGATCATTATAATTGAAGGTTTCCATTAAATGTATTTATACGTCAAGTAGAAGCTGAATATTTACTTCAGATGGTATCTGCTCTAAAACACCATCAAGATCATTATATTTATTCAACAATTTGAATCCTAACTCCATCTTGGCAGAATTATAGCAAAGAGCTTTATGACAGCATCAGAGAGCCACCTCTCTGCTGCACCAAGTTGGTATTGCATCTGACAACGCGCAAGTTAATAGCCCCTTAAATCTGTGGTGTTTGCATTTCCACTGTGATAACCATAACAGATGCCTCCAGATTTAAGATCAGAGTTAGGATTTACCAGCTAGAGCTCATTGTCTTGACATGTCTTCACCAGCTCTACTACATCAAATGTGTGGGCCAATAGATCAATCCCTAGAATCAGTAAGACACTGAAGCATATGCCTAATTTTAAGCACATGAGTAAGTCTGTTGAAGTCAATACAGTTACCCATGTGGTTGACTACCTTGCTGAACTGGGATCCAGATTCCACAGATGTAGGCTGTTGCAACCACCCATAGGACAGCCTGGGGGTCTAGAAATAATTTAGCATACTTCTTTTTTAGCACGTCAATGACAACTAAATGCAACCATGTAATCTATTATTTACTATAGGAAATGACTTTTCAGTTTCATTTACTATGAGTGGCTTGCTTACATTCAAGTGGGGGGAAAAAAGGACATTGACTGAGTTTTTGTGCCAGCAGAAATAGAAAAATGTGCATGTGTGTCTGTTCACATGCATGTGTGTGTGCATGCACATGCTTACGTACACATGCTGTTAATATGTTCTGGAGGCGGAGAATGGAATAGTATTCAAGACAATTATGATGTGATTCATGCTTTATTTTCTTTGCAGATCTTCTTTCTTTATGTTTCTGATGATGATGATGTTTTGATGTTTTTTCCACTTGCTGAAGTCTCCCAGTTTGTTTGTGTCTATCCTCCTTACTAAATAAGTTTTTTCCCCCCCAGATTGTTGTAGACTACCTTAATGGTTGTATCCATATGGCTGAGTATGGTAAGGCTATGAGGTTGTTAGATCTCAACAGGTGGACACAGGCATTCCTCAGAAGGTGCTTATTTTTTCCACCTTGCTAGTTGCTTATATTGCAGGCTGATGTGTCCCTCATTACTATTTCAGAGGTTGCACACAAGAAGTGTGAAAGCACACTGCAGAAAGAAGAAGAAACGACAAAACAAAAGACATGTGCGTTATTAAAGGCAGTATTCCGCAGTTTAAAGAATACCTTCAAAGAGCTGAAGGTTTGGCTGTGTATAGACAACAGATCTGCCAAGAAAATCTAACACTCTTCTGAAGGAAAGCTGTTGTAGATAGTGCAGGAAAAAATGTCGGAATCTCTTAAGAATCCAGATGAACTCTGGTTATCATACCTATGCTCAAAACCATTTGTAAATAGACTTACTCAGGGATGAACACCCTTGTAAGCTGAAATGTTGTAAATATGCTATTCTCTCAAACAGAGTGCTAGGGTAAACACCTTTGAAATGCAAAAAAATGGCACCCCTACACACACAAGGCAAGCCCACCGCAACCTCAACCCCCAACCACAAGGCAACTCCACACACACCCTTCAACAACCACTTATAGTATCTAGGGAGATAACACATATAGATAAGATTGAGAGCACATCTCTTCACTCTCATGTAACCCAAACCCTCTCTCAGACACACATGTGGTGCGCTTGCATGTTGGTGAGCAGACAGCTGGTGTATTTTCAACAGTTTTGATCTGTTATCACTTAAACTGCAGAAGTGGAACACTGCAACATCTTTAGCTGGACACAGAAACTTCTAACATTAGATACCCCATTGTATTGTGATAATAATGCAAATCTTTAGTCTCACATAATATAACCACCAGCAGATTAAATTATTTTGTCTGGCAAATCCATAATAAAACCACCAGGCTGGTCAAATACTGGCCAGGTGGTAAATCTACAGAGTGCACTATTCCTTTAAGGGACAGACTGAAGCCTACAACCAAAACAGTTTGGGTGTAATCAAGGAGGTTCTCGCCCTGCCCTAGGGCTGGTCTATTTAAACAGGAAAAGAAATCTAGGTAGGGAGAGAGAGAAGATTAGAAGCCAGGCAGGATGGAATCTCTCTCAGACTCCAGGAGATTAGCCTGACTGGGCCAAGAGACTTTTGTTTTGTTGATTAAAACTTTGGGAGCTCTGACCGGGGCCCTAAGGTAAGGTCATTACAAACTCTTATGCGTCTTCCCTGAGACCTTGGTAAACAGGACATTATTTGTTTCATTAATTTATTTTGGCTTCCTTTTTCTTGGATTTTTTACAATGCCCTCAGATTTTGGGGAGCAAAATAAACATGTTCAGCTGTCTACATTACTGCAGCAGATCTAGCCCAACTTTGTCATGGGCACATGGGATTGATTTTTGTAAGCCACAACCCTGTCTTCTTTTTGGACCTTGTTTAATGTAGAGTCAATGACCTTTAAAAAGATAAGACTGTAAGAGTCATCTCCTCCCATGCTTCGCTGTATTGTGTCAATGTTGCAGGAGGATGGGTGCCGATAGAATGGAGAGCGATAATCCCCGTCTCAAAGGTGTGCTAATATTGAGTCGTATTCTCTGGTGGCAGGATGAGTTACTCCCACTGAAGTCAATGGAAGGTACTCATATACTGTGCTGGGAGAGCTGAGCCCTTTGAATTTGGATGCTAGGCTCTATTGTGCAAAGCCTACATGATAGGAAAATGGATGGGGAATATAACACAGAGGGAAATTTTCTGAACATATTATGCAAATATAGGAATGTGGAAGAATGAGTCCCTACTTTTGGCATTGGTGTTTACTGGTCTAAAGTGCAGTGGTATGTGGATCCTAGAAGCATGTTTAAAACTATATGAAATTGCATGTTTTGTTGAAAGTTAAAATGGCAGGTACAGATCCGGACTAGACCATTGTGGGGTGTGTAGGGAGGCTGTTCACTGAGCCCATCTTAAAGAACAATAGCACCATTCTGGGAAAGATGAGAGGGAGGAACAAATGAGAATATGGGGTGACAAATGGGCCATTCAGAGTGACTGCAGGACCTTTCTTCTTCATTGGGTGAGTGGCTCGACTGTTGGAGAAGCCCAATCCAAAGTCTTGTCTCAGGGCAAATCCAGACGTGGAAGAGTCTGTGTGGAAAGGAGAGCCTTGCTCAGTGGAGATAACTGTGACTGAAGAACCAAAAGTTACTGTGACAGGTTCAGTCTGAGTGCACTAGAGCTCTGTTCAGCTTCTCCAGGAAGTGTTTTTGTGCCTGAATAACCCTCCCTTCCATTCAGAGTGGAACACAAACTGTCGACATGTAATGGGGAAGCTGCACTTTCCTGCATATCATCAAAGATGCCTTAAATAGCTGCCCTAAACTGCACAGAAGGTAATGGAGAAAGGGAGACTCAAAGAGAGCGAGAAGTTAGCTTTGAGTACCTCACCTCTACCCTGATTCCTAAGATCCACTACCTCCCTTCATGTTATTGTGGGGATTCTTGATCCAAATATCCATTACTTCACCTCCACCCTTTCTCCAAAGAACCACGACAATAGCACCATTGGGCATTTTTGTCTGAATAGGAGGTCTGGGAGAGCAATACTGAAATAGCAAAGAACTGCAGTAACTGAAGGGAACATACCTACTAAACAAAGCCCACTAACCAAACACCCTAGGCCAGAGTCCAGTATCATTTATATTAGTTTTTGCACTATTGTAATTCTGTTGACTTCAATAGATTTTTCTCAAATTTGAACTGTTGCAAGAGAGATCAGAATTGGGCTCACATTCATTGATGAATCAACTGGGGCTTTTAGGCCTATGAGGCTATGTGCTAACGATCAGTGAAGTCTGTTTTGCATCCATACCTACATTTTTCTCACCTTTTCTCCAGAGATGCTGGTAACAGAACTAAACACTATCACCAAGGGACCAAAGCATGCCCTTAGAAGTACCATTGATGTACCAGAATTGTGGTAATCCCACTGTGCAGAGATTCCCAGCTACCCATGTGCTACAGGACACTAATACACTGCAGGAGGATGGTGCAGGGCCAGTGTATCTGCAGCAATACAAAAGTCTTGGCCTGACCTCCATCTCTAGGTGAGGATTGCAGCTACTATGAAAGCTATGTGTTGCCACAATGATGTTCCTCACACTGAAAGAAGGAATCCTATGATCCCTGCTCAGTGCTCATTAATGGCCTTATTCAAAGCCCAATGAAGTCAGTGGAAAGAATCCCATGGACTTCAAAGGGCTTTGGGTCAGGAATTTGTTTTGCACTCGGGTGCAGTACTGGACCTGTATATAGTACTAGTGTGACTTTAAGGAAGACCCACCCATTCTTAAAAGATAAAAACAACCAAACCAATATTTTTAACTTGATACATTTTATGATTAAAATTATTGTGGGCTAGGGAAGATGGGGCTGTGGTTGTTGAGAGGTACAAAGGTCTGAAGACAATTTTCAGAGAAAGAGACTACTTTTTCCACCTACAGTTCAGAACAGATTAGATAGCTCTAACAGGGTATTTGTAAGCTTTTAGACTGTTTTGAGTGAGGGAACGTAAGGATTAGTCTCTGAGTGAGTGGAAACTGTATAAACATTTAATTACAGTAAAAATATACACAATAAACTAGTCTATTTTATTTTATTTTATTTTTTGTTCAGCCAAATATACTAGAGAGCCCTAAAGGGAAAATATATTTTAGTACTTTACAGTTACAACTGCAATTTATGTTTGTCTACTGTCTTTCATATAAGAAGTAGCATATCGTAAAACACTTTACAGTCTGTTTATCAATACAATAAACCAAGAATATTGCTCAATTTACTTTATTAGAAGTTGCTGAGAGATACACAAATAAAACAAGCTCAGTTTGCTGGTATTTTTGTTGACCAAGGAGACACTGGGAGAGATAAGTAGAGTTTAGTTTTCTAAGGAAGGATTTGGGGTTGGGAGTCAGAAAGAAGAAAGGACTAAACTGGAGATGGGACTTTCATCTCAGAACCCAAGATGCAGCACAGTGGTTGAATTTCAAAGTGCACAGAAGAATCTCAAGGAAGCAAACACATCCAAATAAAACCATGATAATGCTGTTTGTTCTACCCATCTTACTGTAAGATACTACACAAAGTGAATGTAGGTGGCAAAAACTGAAAATGAATTGTTTTTCTTCTCAACATTTGCTGGGGTTGGGTTCATTAAACGTTTTTTGTGAGATTGCAGCAATTTTGAGGGGAAACATTTTTACTTGAAACCAGGGGTGTGCAAAGCTTCAACCTGGAGTATCCATGTAAAAATGACTGCCACAAACAGAAGTAAACAGAAACTAATCTAGTGGAATACAGAGGAATCTGCCTGTCTCTGTACGTATTTATAAAATACCAGTCACTGCAGCACTGAAGACAACCAGTAAGATATCTAAGGGTTTGTCTACACTGCCTCATAGGATTACACTTATGCGAACTAGGTGTGATGGGTTCGGTCACAGAGACTGTCACTCGATGAGCTGGAATACCACTGAGAACAACCCTCCTGCCAGAACAGGTAATACAGGGTAAATTCATAAATTGTCCACCCTCTATAACACTGATAGAGAGATATGCACAGCTGTTTGCTCCCCCAAGTATTAATCACTTACTCTGGGTTTATTAATAAACAAAAGTGATTTTATTAAGTATAAAAAGTAGGATTTAAGTGGTTTCAAGTAATAACAGACAGAACAAAGTAAGTCACCAAGCAATCTATACCAAAAACATGCAAATCTAAGCCTAATACATTAAGAAACTGATTACAGGTAATATCTCACCCTCAGAGATGTTCCAATTAGCTTCTTTCACAGACTAGACTCCTTCCTAGTCTGGGCCCAATCCTTTCCTCTGGTACAGTCCTTGTTAGTTCCAGCAGACATCTCGGGTGGTAAACAGGGGTTTTCTCATGACTGGCAGCCCCTTTTGTCCTGCTCCACCCCCTTTTATAGCTTTGTCTGTGCTTGTCCCCACTCCCGCCTCATCAATGCAAAAGTGCAAGGATTAAGATGGATTCCAGTATCATGTGACATGGTCACATATCCTGTGAGACCCCAGCCTCCATTCTTCTGGGGCTGGCCCACACGTACACAGGAAGGTTTGCAAGTAAACAGAGCCATTTACAGTTCATTGATTCTGAAGCACCCTGAATGGCTTCCACTTAATATATTTACATCAGTAATACAGGTTTATATCTTGTTCTCCTAACTCCAGACATAGCAATAATACATGCAAACAAATAGGATGAACACACTCAGTAGATTATAAGCTTTGTAATGATACCTTACAAGAGACCTTTTGCATAAAGCATATTCCAGTTACATCATATTCATAAGCATATTTTCATACAGCATATGGAGTGTGACGTCACACTAGGACCCTTTGAGTTCATGCCTGCATTGTCCACATGCGGGAATTACAGCACAACACTCTAGTGCACACTGCTATTCACACCCCCATAGTCTGAATTGTGGGGCAGTGTAGACATATCCTAAGAGAGTAAACTGGTGTAGCCCAAACCAAGAACTTAGGGTACATCTAGATGTGATGTTTCTATCATGTTTTGACCCCTGTTGAATAAAAGGATTGTAAATTCTAGTTTAAACAGGAACCAAACGTTGTTGCTACATAGGTTGAATTCTAGGTGATGGTAAAAAACACAGCTAGTAAATGCACGGTTATTAATTCTGCCATGTAGTGACACCATGAGGAAAAAACAAATATAAAAAAAGCCTTAACAACTGTTTTGAAAATCAGTTTTATTTAAACTGTGACCCAAACCACTAAAATATATATTGATCATAGTTACGTGGTTATTCCATGGTATCAGGGCAGAGTTAAGGTTATTTCAGTGACCTAACTGTGCATTTTCATTCCTTAATATGTTTGGATTTCTTTTACATTTAACCTGACTTTATAATGCTTGATTTTAGTTAATTATGTAATTCTTGTCGGATTTTTAATTCAGCCTTAAATTGTTGATACCTACTCTCAAATTAACTTCATCTTAATGTATTTCTTTATTAATTAGGTCTGTGTTGTTGTTTTTTAACTTTTTTATCATAAACTTGCAGACCAGCTCTGGGTAGTCTTCACATTGTGTCAGTTCAGTATAAATTATACACTTTTTTATGTGACTGTGTGTCTCCAACATTGTTTGGCATGCATATATTGTAAATGCAGTGGTCACCTTTAAAAACTGTTACAATAACTCTACAATACCACAGTTCCCCCTACATGCAAAATAAAAATATCTGTGGTAACTATATGGAATTTGTTGACAAGATTAAAGGGCAACTACTGCATACATCTCCCTTTCTCAGTTTTTGTGAAGTGATGGATGATTAAGGTGAATAGACTTGTTGACTCACTAGAAACTCCTTTCCATGCAGGTGATTCTATTCAGATAATGTGAGTGTATTTACACAAAAATTGCCATAAAATTTCAACAACCATATTCTACTTGACTAAGGGAGGTTCCAATGATGCAAAGATATATCTGCAAAGGAAAGAGAGATGAAGAATTTAGCAAAAATGTGGATTTAAAGGCCATAGATCATCTAACTGTGTGATGATACATACCTAAGTTTAATTATGAAGATAAGTTAATTTAGTTCTGTAGATCAGGAATCTCAGGATTCTAGGGCCAAGTTAGGATTGATTTTTTTTTGTTTTAATTTCTTAAGACACTTCTATTAGATTTAGTGGTGATCAACTCAGTAAGAATAGCTTTGTGCTATAACTTCCAGAAAAGATAATATCCCTGTAACATTGCAAGAGATGGAAGACTGGGCTGAGTTCTATTTGGGTTTGTTAGCCAATTAATTGAATTATTTGTGAGGAATTGTTATCTCTGGAGCAGTTACTTCTAGAAGCAAAACTGTTGCTTTAATTCTTCCTTAGCCACTTCCTTCTTAAAAGGCTGTCCTACATGAGTGTAACTCCACTGACTCCTGAATTACACCAACATACATGATTTCAAGCCCAGTGTATCTAAGTGTGTGAGCAAAACTGAACTTCTGCTGGTAACTCCAATATTGGGGTAGTGCCTAATTCCTGTCCTGCTGATTTCTGATTTCTCAGAGCTGAACCTCTTAAAACAAACTTGCATTTTCAATGTGTGATGGAAAATTGCATTTGTCAATGCATGATGGAAAATTGAATGTTGTGGCATTCTTCTCTGGAATAAAAATTCAAAAACAGTGTTCCAGTGCACTGATTAGAGACCTAATGGCTTTGTCAGAGGGACGATGTATGTTCTATTTGGTATCCAAAATGATGTTCTGGTTAAGTCAGGAGTTCAGGGTTCAATTCCCAATGCACCCACTTTCCACTTACTTTGCATAGGTGTAAAAGTCTGGGAGGTTTCTTGATTCAAACAAAGGCTCACATAATGTAAGTTAGAGAGGTCAATATACTGGTTTTAGTGTTTGTGGATTTGGGGGGAAAGAACAAGTTTGAGTACCAGAATTTGATTTCACCCATGGAGTAGCCTACTCTAGGACCGTCCAGAATGAAGGGAAAATGGTGGTGCAACAAATCAAGCAGTGGACCAAGAATTAAATTAATAATAAAAAAGACATTCCAAGAAAACAGTTACAAAAGAAGGCCAACATCAATCGAACATAAAAGACTGATTAAAGAAAAAAGAGTTTAATATACCATCAAAGAAGAACAATTCTTCCATTAAAGAAAATACCATCAAAGAAGGAAATGAGAGATTAACACAGAGACAGAATGACACCCTAGTAGCAAGGTGGGGGAAATCTACAACAAAAGGTAAAGGCTGAAGTATGCCGGGGTTTCATTCAGATATGTCTCTGTGTGTGGCACTTGGGAGTAACAATATTTTGCTTTGAAATTTGCATAAAAAATAAAATCTTAATCACAATAGAAGGAGAATGAAAGGCACACAAGAAGGAAAAGGAACATAGAACAGACAAAGAAAAAGGGCAACATCAATGGCAAATGAAGGAGGGGGAAAGATACCAGAAACAGAGAGAGTGGAACATTAATGAAGACATAACACAACAAAGAGAATGCTAATGAGCAAACTGCAGAAGTGTAGCATACTCTCTGGAAAAACACCAGACAAAGAAAAGGAAAGGACACAATGCAAAACAAAGGGGAAAGGAGGATGGGGAGGAAAAGAATACATCACCATAAACTTAAGAGTGATGAAAACAACATATTTAAAAACTGTGTGAGATGGTCTTCTGAAGAAAATTTAAACAATCTCTACTGTACATCTGACAGATATATCTGTTTGAATTTGAACATCCTTTTCAGTTGTGATTTAAATGGTATGGTAATAACAATAGAATGTATTTAAATCAATAAAAATGCTCATCTGATGCATTGTCCATGCATTTAGAAGCCTCAACTATTTAACAGACCTTCCCAGGAAGAAGAAAATTTAGAAGACCTTCCAACCTCAGAAACAAACCACTCCCACTCACCTACTTCTCATCACTCCCACGCTGGCTCCACAAGAGAGACTGGGAAAACATTTGTAACCCTTCTGCCAGGTAGAGCCAGCAGCAACCAGGGCCGGGTTCAATATCTAGAGGTTCTCTTTCAACAATACAACACAGAATCGGCTTAAGTCCCCACCCAGTAACCTAGGAAAATTACACACCACTCCTGGGCACCTCTGAGAGGCCATACTTCCCCACTTGCATGCGTAGAGTCTGAGTGTAGAAAAGAAACTTTTAATGAAAGGAGGGAGGTCACCTGACATTAATTAGGGGAAATGCCACAAGCAGGATTCATAATCATAAAACTGTGAGCAGGACAGTGAGTGGGACAGTGTCTTCTGCCTCATGTTCTTGAGTTCTACAACCAAAATTTCCTTTTCTGTGCACCTCTCTGCTCCCTCACCATATCCCACTCATAGTGGTTGTCCTTGGTCAGTGAGCATCTGGGGTTCAGAGGTGCATCTGTGTGAGTTCACCTCCCACCCAGGGAAGAGGGCACCTTGCTTTCTCCTCCATCTGAGCACTTGCTCTGGCTGGCTGCCTCGCCAGCTGCTCGTTCCGCTTGCCACCTCGCTACGCCTCTCGTTTGCTGGTCGACCATCAGTCACCTTCTACTGCCACCTGCCTTTCTGCTGTGACCTCTGCACATCAGTCTCTTAGTGATTTTCAGCTCTTTGCAGGCTGGGCAGAAACACTACCCCACCACAAGTGATTTCAGCTCTCATTTGAGCACTTTAACATAACTTAAAGGTTCATAATGAAACCAATTTAGCTCTATCTTTGAATAGTCGGGAGGAAGAGGTTAAACCAGATCAGGGACCCTTAGGGAGAGTCCACACCTCCTGGTTTGGACACCTGTCCCCACCCCTCTGACTCTCACAAGGGTCTGGCATTCGAGCCCCTGGCTTAGCAAGTTCCCTCAAGTGAGGGTGACCCCCTCAATCAGGACAAGCCCAGCACAGTTCTGCTCCCCTTTAGTCATACAATGAAGATAACAACATTGATAACATTTCACTACACCTGCATTCAATACTAAAGTGATTTGTAACCGAAAACCAGCCAAAGCTGATCACTTGGAGCTACACAACTCCTGTCTGCTAGATGCCTATGGAGAGTAGGTGTGTTCATGTAAATACAGTTTGTCCTGAAGTCTCTCCCCTTCCCAAACTAGTTGTTAGGGGAGAGTTCATTCATACCCTGCTTACACATGTAATCCTTGCCGAGTGTACTGAAGGTTAAAAGATTGCCACTAGCTTCCTTCTGATCAAACCAAAGAGCTGTTAGCTGAAGCACCTCAGTGGATCCCAAGAATGATGTTATCATATGGGAGAGGTGGTTTTAAGGAAGTCTGGATGAAATCTATTTAAATTGGGCTCAGTAGGTCAAACTCAACACCTTAAAGGTGAAAGGGGGAAAATGAGTTTATACCCTTTGTATGTATTTTTTTATGATATATATAAAGAAGCCCTGAATTTTTTGTTGTTTTTGTTATTTAAAATATATTTTGCTTGTCATTAAACGTCACCTGGAAATTAGCTAGTAGCCAGTACACATCAGAGTAATGTGCTCCCTCTGAGAAATACCTCTGAGGAAACATTTTGTTCTGTCTTCAGTTTCTGAATCACATAAAGGTGTAGCCCCAGCTAGAGCACTTTATAACAATCCAATCTGGAGGTGACAAAAATGTGAAGGGCTGTGGTGAGGACAGCAATCTAAGAGATGCAAATTTCCATCAACAAATTTAAAACTGCTAAGATAGGTTTTTTTACAAAACACATAATTAACCCATGGAACTCATTGCCACATGATATCAGAGAGATGAAGAAAGTAGGATCCAAAAAAAGTAGGCATGTATATGGATAATAAAAACAACCAGCTACATTAGCTAGGGTAGGGTATACCCTCATTCTCCCATAGATAAGACTGCCTGGGTTAATAAACAAACTCTCCCTTAATGGCAGGTTATTCCATAACTGTCTACTATTTCACCTTCCTCTGAAACAACTGGCGCTGGCCACTGTCAGAGATAGGTATACCGTACTACATGAGCCACTTGTCTAATCTAGTCTGTCAATACCTATATGACGCTTCACTAAGTACACATGATAAGCAGCACTCTTGGCTGCCACTGTTTACCTGGACATCCAAAACATGCCATATGTTATCAGCCTGAGTAACATTAACAGGCATTAACCATGGCCACAAATAGATACACACACATTGGGGGCGTAGATATAAATTTAAAGCCTCTGGACTCAGTAGGCAAGAATGACAGTTCCCTACTGGAAACTTTGCAATTAGACAATTTTGGAGAACACAAGGAATTGACTTGAGTTCATGGAAAAATAGTCACCTATATTACAATTGGAAAAGATTTTCAGAGATCATCTAGTACATCTATATTTTGCAAAGTTTCTGATATGTTTTTTGTTGTTGTTTTTTTACCAGAATGATCTGAGCAGTTATTCCTCGGGGTGAGTTGCAGCAGTATGATAAAGCTATTGTTACAAACTCCCACTCCTTCCTACAAGTGTAAGCATAAAATTTCATTTTCTTTGTTTACCTTTATCAGCTTTCTTTCTTAATTCACTCAGTTGCATGGTCCCTCAGAATAGTCTTTAACTGGGCTTCAAAAATAAGCCTCATCAAAAGTGAATATTTACAAATCTAGTAGATATATTAATTTTCTTTTAAAAAGTTAAGCATGAGGAGAAAAACATTCTTAAAGTTAAAGAAATTAGAGTAATGGAATCAGGCTTAGCTAGAATTGAAAATATTATGTGGAGACACAGCAGAAGACAAACAGACAATAGGATGCCAAAGAATATAATGCAAATACAACCAAGGTCAGTCTGACCTGGAGGCTGACCACTGACCAGCTCATGGGACATCATATGACCAAGCTGGGTGTAATGGAGGACCAAGCCATGGACAGGAATGAATGGCAATGCTGTAGGGCTCCCTGTGTCTGCAGAGATTTTCTGCGATGAAAAGAAGAAACAAATAATATTGTCTGTTTACTGAAGAAGGGGACTCCTGTGAACTGTTGTCTTCGTATTTGTAAAGCCCTCTGAAATTCTTCGAAAAGTATTAGTTTGAAGCATTTTATTATTCATCCCTCCTACTGTCTCCTTCAGAGTAAGTTTGGGCGAGACCCACAGAGGTAGTTAGTCTCCTAACTTCCATTGAAATTAGATGCCTAAATATCTTTGGCTCTCTATCTATTTTACTTTCTATTTACCTGGTAAGCTCAAGCTTCATTGACAGCTCCCCTTGTGTCCATTTGTCTGGTACTGAGGAGTTGTCCTGGCAGAAAAGAATTCTAAGTTGCACTAGCTGTCAAGAAATTCAAAGGTGTTGTAACCTAGAAGCCCACTGAGCTGCTGAATGTTTAGAGAGAGAGAGCTGTGTCACTCTGAACGGTGCACTGCTGTTGAGCTGGAGGCTAGGATCAAAGCTGGAGGCCATGTCTGCGATAATGAGAGGAAGGAGCATAAGACTGAACTTCATCGGAATTGCCAGTTCCTGCTAGGGCTGCCCACTTTCATTCAGTCTGAACTCCCATCATGAGAGGTCTCAGAGCTCCTTCTTGAGCTACTGGGGCTCTTTTATTTGCTCTGACCCCTCACCATTAGAACTACTGGGGCTCTTTTGTGAACTGCTGAGTCTCCGTCGTGGCGTCACTCCAATCGTGGCTCCAGCAGAGCTTTTCTCACTTAAATGCCTTTTTGTTTCCATAAAAGAGCCTGAGAGAGGAGAGTTATTTCATATTTTACTTCTTCAAATTATGTGAGTTTCAAAATCATGTTTTTAAGAGCACTGCAAGCTTTAACTAGTGATCTCCTAGCTTTGCGAGCGGTCGCTAAGAGAATTCAAAAGAAAAACAAATGGAAAACACATCTGCTTTTCTCTAGACGTCTGTACCAAAAGAAAGAGCACTAGCTTAAGCCAGGCTATGGCTAGTATGGAAAAACAGTGCTGAGTCTCCTAGGGTGTCTGCTTTAAACAGCCACTCTGTTTCCCTTTCAATGCAGACCAGCCTCAGACATTAAGTTCTTTATACAGCCCCACCAACCCTGACCCAAAGGCCTCACCTACCAAGGAGAAAAGAAAATTCAGTCTTCATGCCATTCAATCTTTAGTCTCGTGCTCAGACTACTAATGTTGACATGGGTATCTGTTCCCTCAGAACAGGACTGAAACCAATGATCCACTTCACATAATCCACGAAACAGAATCAACTTTTTGTCATATTTAAACTGGTCACTTGGAAATGATCCCATGACCAATTCCCTATGCCATCCAAGTCCTATGCCCATTTTAAACCTATACATCTGCTTCAGGCTGAAATTCTTTGGTAAATAATAGGCAAGGTTTTCTCTTATTACAGCAGCGCCAGTTAAAGGTGAATGTGGGCACAAAGAAAGTCAAGTTAATCCTATAGGCTGGTTAAAGTGGTAGACATTTTAAAAGAATGGTAAACTGGAATCTAGGGAGGGATGTGTTTGCTGCAGTTCTGATTGCAAAATTCCTCTGATGAAGATGCCAGTATACCACCATCCAAGCACAGCCTACTTTGGCATGACATTCCCCCTCTCAGAGCAGCATTTTCCCTTTAGGGAGGGCGTCGATTCTGAGAGCAATAATAATAATGAGGGTATTTCTATCTGATTCAAGCACAAAGAGACGTCTGTATGTTTTTGTACCAAATGTGCGATGGGTCAATGACAAGAGGTGTAAGCTAAATGGGAGCTGTGTAGAGACCACCCCAGTGCCAGCCTCACTCAGGATCTTTTAAGAGCTATCTGATCAGGGCAGGTTTCAGCTGTTCTCGCTGCAGAGGAGAGAGCGATGTGGAAACCACTGAGCCACTAAGTCCCCCTGGGTTTAAGGGTTTCCAGTGATTGGCTCCAACCTCTTCAGGCTAGTTTTAACAATGATGCTTAAAGTGGGCTCATGTGACCTGAAGAGTCATCAGGTGTAAAGCAAGGGGAAAGATTTAATTACAGAGAACAGAGAATCTTTGTTCTAATGCCTTTAACACTATCACTTTCTGTGCAGCTGCTTTACACATAATAACAGCTTGGTTTTCACTACCAATATATTTTTGAAGGCAATATCCTCCTGTCACCACATACATGGGGCTGGTTTCATTCATTTAAAGTAATAATTTCTCAGTCAGTCTTAGGAGCTCCGTCCTATGTCATTCCGTATAATAGTCTCTAATATATTTTCCCCCTTTAATTAGTGAGATCACCTCAGTCAGTAACTGCCCATGGAACAGAATTGCAAATGATGCAAGCAGAAGGAAATGGGTTCTGTTCTCTCAGTCAGTATGATGTGGTTTGTGATTCTGCACAATTGATTATGCTGACCTGCAGTGACTAGACAAAATACTTAGTGATAACACTGAGTATTTTAGGGGAATATGGGAGATATAAAGAAGTGAGTGGGTAATTTTGTTTCCTTCGAAGATGAGAAGACCTACAGTCAGGAGTGCTGGGACAATTTATATAGTGGGGGTGCTGAGAGCCATTGAACCAAACTATAAACCCTGTATATGATGGGAACCACTTCAAACCAGGAGGTGCAGCAGCACTTCCAGCATCCCTAGTTCCAGCACCTATGCCTACAGTTACTCATCTTTATGCATTAGGAATTATATATTACAACAAGGAACCAGGTTGCTCAGAGCACTGGCAATGGGCTATGGAGCATTTTGTTTCTAGATCACTGGGCTGAATTTCTCAGTTTCATAGTCACTAGAAATTGATCCTGTTGGCATACTGGCCTGTTTGCAGAGAGTTTGTGGTTGAACACCAGGTCTACCCTAGAAACATTTGCTGAGATAGTCCTGTCCGATACTGGGGTGATTCTCTATGTCATTTCTATACTGGCAAAAGACCTAGCGTAGAGACAGTTAGACTGGCAAAAAAGTGGTTTTGTTGGTATAGCTTATTTAATTTGGGGAACCAGTGTAAGCTATACCAGCAAAAACTTTTGCTAATAAAAGCTGCATCTAAAATAGGAGGGTTTGCTAATATGACAATCTGGCCATTTGCTAAACTAGGTCTGAGTCCAGTTTCCAGAGGGATTTGTTTACACTAGAAAAATAAGTCTCACAACTGGCACTGACTGACTCCCTGGTTGACAGTAGCTGAAATCCTGGCACCCTTTCAGTCAGTGGTAGTTTGCCATTGTCTTCAGCTCAGGCTGATATTTCACCCAACGTTTGCAGAAAGATCAAGGGCTCAAATGATGAAGACTGAACTACCTTCTCACCCCTCTTGGTTTTCCCTTCAGATCAAGGATGAGGTACATTGGTGATACAGCATGTCTGTGTGTAGCACTATCTATGTTGTGTCTCTGTGTGATTAAACAAAGGTCTTGGGAGCTGTCAATGGTCCATTTGTCAGGATAACTAAATTCGCTTTGAAGCAAGTCAGACACAAATTCTACATGCCAAGAGTAGAACTCAGAATGCAGTGTTAAGATATTTGCTTGAGTGGGAGTGAAGGGCAGAATTTCTAGTCACAGGTGTGGTTGTCTTGTGATGTTTTCATTTAATTTGAATCCCTAGCATGCCTAATGATTACTCATAATCTATATCTGCTACTACCAGGCTCAAAGTTTCCTCACTTAGTAAGAAGATAAACAAAGATGTTTGCTTTTTATCCTTTCTTTTAATTTTTTAATGTAATTGTTACTTTTAGTCACAACGTAACTCCAAAGCTTCTCTTCACTTACAGCAAACTTATTGCCGGGAATGGACCCATTGCAAGGGACCCACCATGCATCCACTACAGAAGTTTGAACAAAGCAGGCTAATAAATATACAATCCTTTCACACTCCATCAATGAGAAAAAATGATCCCCCAAAGAAGCAGAAGGTTAATTCTATTTGAAATTCCCCTAGCTAAGAATTTGATCTCAGTAGATAAGAAGACTGAACCACCAGAGCAGATGGATTGATACTTTAAACCCCAGAACACTGGGATTATAATGTCACTGATTTAAAAAAAACAAACAAACCCTCCCTTCTAGTTTTGAATAATTTTCTGTCAACAGAAACGTATAACAAGGTATAACATGCGGCTGTGGGGACTCTCTCACAACCCATGTGTTGCATCTCATGTGTGAATCTGAAGTATTAAAATTAAAAATAAATTGAGAACAGGACTCTTAAACTTAGCTTCTCCTCCAAGTCCCAGAAGAAAATGTCTAAACCGCCACAGAGCAGATGTCCAAAGTTGCATGTATCTTGTGAATTCCAAACCTAAGCAGTTCAATAGCAGCAGGATTTATCCACCTCTGGAAATAGATGATCAGTACATTTTGTCTACATTTTTTCCTGAGATTATAGATTTTAAAAAAATTGTCTGGTGTTTGACAAGGTGTTCTGCATTCTTCCTGATAACGGCTTCAGGCCAATGCATCTGTCACATGGACTGAGACACATTTTTTGGTTTTGTCTTAAGTGAAATATGATGCCAATATGGTGGCAAAGTGTCAAGTCCTCTGCTACTCTTTCTTTCAAATCCTGTTAGTTTGGAACAGGTGCCTTGAGTTTCAGCAGGTGATTTGAAT
This sequence comes from Emys orbicularis, assembly GCF_028017835.1. Taxonomy (NCBI): domain Eukaryota; kingdom Metazoa; phylum Chordata; order Testudines; family Emydidae; genus Emys; species Emys orbicularis. Next base: position 169,743,039 of record NC_088683.1, read on the forward strand.
GAGAAATATGTAGGTCAGATGGTGCTTGCAATCATGGTAGCTTTATGACAAAAGCCAATAATTAAATTGCCCAGACACAAGCAAAATAATTATTAAAAACATTCAAGAACAGGACCCCAAAGTGCTTTGCAGACCATGCATGTACCGTAGGTTCAGTATGTGTCTGTATATATATTAATTTATATAGTGCCAGCATCTTGAATGATCCTGAAGCACTTTGTAAACTGTACACTCATACGACAACTGGCTGGTGCCCAGCACATTGTATAAAAGAGGAGTCTGAGCAGGCTACTGGGACAAATCCCTACACTTTGGGGGAAAAAAACCCCAAAACGGTATGGGATATTTATGTTCCAATGTTCAGCCAAGGTGAAATAGTAGTAGTTGGGTGGCAAATCAGGCTGCCAGGTGTTTGACTGTAAACAATTGTGCCTGCAATTAATTTAAACAAATGCTGACAAAAACTGTGCTCACCACAAAGGAAGTGAGGCATTTGATAGTTGACTCTTAACATACACACACATCGTACAGGATCTCAAATTTAAAAAAGATTATTCACGCCTGTACATACACGCACCAGTAAACTGTATGAAAATTAGTTGTGCGTATATAACAAGGATGAAAGGCTGAATCTCATCATGGTGGAATTTGACACCTGAATGCCAAAGAATCTAGGTATTTCTAAAGCTGATGCTTAGAACATTAAGTCATCTGATTCCTATGTTTAGATAGAGATCTCTGTATTTCAGTATCTATGTAGATCTTTCTACCTATACAGATACACATACACACACTCACTTGCTCTCAGACCCAGAATTAAAACTATTCCATAACTTTAAAAGTTTCCACACACATAAAATCACCCCCGGTCAAAGTGCAACCATGGAAAATTCCAGACAGCAAACATATTTTTTTTCTTCAGAAAATGATCAGCATTTGAAAATGGAGGGTGATAATGAATGTTCTGATGTAGGCTTTGCTATAGCAGGCAGCTGTGATAGGGTTAATTTCAGTCACTACTGAAATGTAGCATCCCCAAGCAGACCTATCCCAATACCTGAGTGACAAACCCTAAAATTCCTAGATTTAAAATTCTGGCATTTTAAAATGAAAGAGGGGTTAGTCACACCAAATGTTTGAAATGTGCAGCCTTAACCCAGAATTCTACTGGGGCCAGGTGTTAAGGCCCCTCTACAGCAGAGGAGATAGGGAAGCCAGCTGCTATAGGAGCAGTGATTAAAATGAATTGAACCAGGAGGGGGAGCTGCCACCACAGCAGCACCAGCCACAGAGCTTTCACTAGATGAGCTGTGTTTCTTCTGCCCTCTGCTCCCTTATTTTAACCCCTGGTCTTGCATGAGTCCACTGAAAATATCCTTCACAATAGAACTTCTCTAGTTGCTGTCAGTAGATAGGGTGAATGAAGGTGTACGAGGCTCACTGACAATGTGGTCAGACTGTTCCTATTGGAATCAGGTTGCCAAGATCTGAACACTCACAACTGGGGCCAGATTTGCCAAAGATTCCAGCTTATATGTAGACATCTAAATAAGTGGCCAGATTTTTTCTTCTATGAGCACATTGGTTGCTGAGCTATTTTGAAAGTCTGGCCACAAATGTCGCAGTGGTTGGTCCTGGGCACTCCTGAAAATCTGGCCACTTAGCTCAGAGGAAAATGTGGCCCGGATTGGGGGTGGTGATGAGGAGCCCTTTTGAAAATTCACCCAATGTGTTCTAGTGGGGCTTGGTGCACAGTGGTCTCCTGGCACTGAAGGGAGCGCAGGAACAGGGAGGGTGCCCTGAAAAGCAGATGAGATCAACAGTGAAACTGTGGGCATCCTGGGAAAGGTGAGTGAAGGGAAATAAGCAGCAGGTTGTGTTTTTGGATGCTGAATTTTGAATGGAATGCTGAGTTCAGTTCTGAGCACTACATTACCAGAAAGATAAGCAAATTAGTGGGAATTTGGTGAAAAGCAACAAATATAATCAGTGAGCTGAAGGGCCTGGTTTAAGAGGAAAGATTAAAAGGGCTAAATATGTACAGCTTTGCTAAACGGTGACTAAGGAGAGACATGAGAAGAGTCTACACTCTCTGAACATTTGTAAACATGAAGGAATGAACAGAATTATTTAGTGTGATACACCCAAGTATGATGGAGATGAAGTTTTAAAAGAGGAACATTTACCCAAATATTAGGTAAAAGCTTTCTGAAGATGAGCTGTGAAATAGTCTCCCAGGGGAACTTGTAGATGTGCCATTGCTTAGGAGTTTTAAAAGCAGTTTAGAACAAAATTTTGGAAAGTGTTCTGTAGGTGCCAATTCTGCACTGGCCTCCAGAGGGAGGGATTGGATGATCTAATAAGTCTTATTATCCATAGCTTATGATATGACCGACCAAGTTGGAATTTAACATAATAGGCTTTTTATAGCTAGGCTCTTGCTCCAAAGCTTGTTGAATTGAAAGGCCCTTGAACACAGTAATATTTCTGTTTGGGATATCAGATTGCTAGATTTTATAATGAACCCTGGAACAATGTAGAGGCACTATTCCTGGCTCTGCAACTGACCTGCTATGACCTTGGGCAAGTTATTTCACCTCTCGTTGCCTGTTTAAATTGTGAACTCAGACCCTTTGTCTTGTCTGTATAAATTGTAAGTTCTTTGGGACAGGGACTATCTTTCTGTGTGTACAGATACTGCCTAATACAATGAGGTTCCATTTGAGATTGAGGACCCTTAGGGTCTACCTGTAGTAAAAATAGTAATAGGAATGGACCATTTGACAACACACAGATGGCATAGGAAGGTTGCCGAGGGATACAATGCAGATCACTGCAAGTAGCAGGATTGAAGGCCATTTTTAGAGGTTTGTCCATGCCTCTTTCCCTTTATTGGCTTCTTTATCCTTCCATCTAGTGGCATTCATTAACTCCAGTGAACTCCCAGTGCCATGATATAGCCAAAAGGGCCAATGTGATCCTTGGATGTGTAAACACGAATCTCAAGGAAGAGTAGAGAGGTTATTTTTCCTCTCTGTCTGGCTCTGGTACATGTGCTACTGGAATACTGTGTTCAGTCTGGTATTCACAATTTAAGAAGGATGTTGATACATTGGAGAAGGTTCAGAGAAGAGCCAGGAGAATGATTAAAGGATTAGAAAACTTGCCTTATAGTCAGAGACTCAAGGAGCTCAATCTGTTTAGTTTAACAAAGAGAAGGTGAAAGGGTGAATTTATTACAGGCTAAAAGTACCTATAAAGGGAACAAATATTTAATAATGGGCTCTTCAGTCTAGCAGAGAAAGGTGTAACATAATCCAATGGCTGGAAGTTGAAGCTAGACAAATTCAGACTGGAAATAAGGTGTACATTTTTAACAGTGAGGATAATTAACCATTGGAAGAATTTACCAGGGGTTGTGGTGGATTCTCCATTACTGATAATTTTTAAATCAAGATTGGATGTTTTTCTAAAAGCTATGCTCTAGGAATTGTTTTTGGGGAGTTCTATGGCCTGTGTTATACAGAGGGTGGTCTAGATGATCACAATGGTCTCTTCTGGCCTTTGAACCTATGAATGACATCAACATGGGGAATAAAAAGGGGTGGCATGATCACAGGTCTGGGGTTAAGAATGTGTAAATTCTAGTAATGGCTCTGGTGCTGACTCTTTGTTTTCTTAGGCAAATCACAGAACCTTGTAATAAAATCAGGCTGCCTCATCTGTAAAATGATGATAATATATCTCCCCTGTATCCCCGCACCATTGTGAGGCAAAGTGATTTGAAGTTGAACAGGCCTATATTAAGTATCAAGTAGGGGTGAGCCTTAGCTACAGAATTCATATTTGGATCCAGATCTCAAGGCCTCTCAAGTCTAGACCTCCTTTGGATCTGGGACTATGGCCCATTAGAGAAATGTTGAAATTTGGATCCAGATTCCAGTCGCTTTCCCACCAAAGTTTGTTGGATTTAGGATCCAGGGTTTGGGTTTTGGCCCATCTTTAAATATTATTAGTATTAGCTACTATAGATTGCAAGTAGTAAGCAGTCAAGTCAGTCTTTGTTCTTGTTAAATTCAACCATGGTGGTTTTGGCAACTTTGAAAAATCTAAAAAGACTCTACATTGCACCAGCAAAATTCCAGACTGAGAATCATAAAGCCTTTATCTAGCTTTATTCATTCCCTACTCTTTTTTGCTTTCTCTCCTCATATACTCTTGGTGTATATTAAATGCTGTGTAATGGATTCATTGTGTCCTATGTAACTCAATAATAAGGAGAAATTATCTTTGTCCTTTTCTAAAAGGACTTGTTAAAGGATTCACGACTCCTTTGATTAAATTAAACAGCAGGGAAACTTGAGTCGCTTGGCTAGTGCCTCACCTGTAGGCATAATTACAGTTAATAAAGATTTACTCAGGAAGGTTTCTAGTGCCTGGATTGTGTTCCATCTGCCAAATGAGTGTATTAATCTCCTCATAAGAATGTAGGAAAGAAGAGAACAATAAAAGAAAATACGCATTAAGGATCTTCTTCCTTCCCTTACATTTCTTCCTATTCCACCTTTGTGTAGAGTAACTCACTGTGCTCTAGTTACTAATGGATAAATTGCAGATGCTTCAGAGGTTTGGTGATGTTTCATAAAGTTTAGGTGCATAGGGAAAATGTTGAGTTCCCCTTTGTCACCCTGTTCTTCCATATCCCTCATCCTTATCTGGCCTGCAGAGATAAGGTCCCCTTCCTAAACCTTTCCTTTCCCTGACTGATTCTCTCTGATTCCCTCTCACTGACACCACGTTTCATGTAATCCATCAGTCTGTGGCTTTAGCAGGCCTGATCCTGGCCCCCTTGTGTTGCGAGCCAGAAAGCTGCTCTAAGCAGGGAGAATCCATGTCTGACAGAGAACTCGTGTAGCTCTATGCCATTCCCTCCCACCCTGCTTGGCATAAGGGGCATGTTAGGGGTGGAATGGGTATGGTCAGAACATGGTAATGCTTCAGTTATCCCTTCTGAGTGGCTGATGTAATTTGGAGCAGCCCCAATGCTGCTCCAAACTATGCTGAGAGTGGAGAAGGGAGAAAACTGTCCACAGGATCAGGGATCTGTAAATGTTTCCTTGCAGTCCTCCTTCCCACAGCAACACCTAGTGCTTACTGGGCACATCTTGAGGATGCAGCAAATGGAACCAGCTGCTGTTTTCAAATCTCACAAACGCTGTGTCTGCCTGTATTGGAGGTGCCCAAGGATAGATTGTTCCCACTGAACCTAGGGAACCTCTTCAGCTTGCATAATTTGAAGATAAGCATCATCCTGGCAAGTTTTCTGTGCCAGATGGCTTAAAACAAAGATTGAGGGAGCATTTTAGAGTTTGGCGCAAGGAAGATGGGATATTCAATGGAATTGATCCAAATAGAAACGTCTGTCCAGATTCAGTTTAGTTTGGTCCAAAAACTGGATTTAGGTTTGCTCTTATTCTTTGCTGGAATAAGCTATTCTTTAGCTGTGAATGTATCTGCAGTGAGGTACTTGAATTCTGAAACCTGATTGTCACCTTCATCTTCAATCCTTTTGTAAGGAAAATAGGTGAGATCCTTGCTTCTTTTCTTTGGAGGGCTTTCTTTGTTTTGTTTGAGTTTCTGATTAACAATTCTCATTGAGATGTTCATATACATACATCAGCAGGGTCAATTACAATTAGATCTAAATTCTGTTCCTGCAGCCACTTAAGTTTAAGGTGCAGTTAAAATACCAAGCTTCCCCGCACCGCAAAAACAAAAATAATATGTCGCTAGTCAAATATAAAATTTGGTGTCCTACATGAAATGAGTTTGGTTTTACTCAGCCTATTTCCCACATTTTGCATCACTAAGATACATTTTTACAGCTGATTATTCTGAACACCTTTGATAGTTGTCTCAGCTGAGAAGCAGATGACTGAATGAACCAGAGACTGTCAGACCCTCATTCCTAACAGCGGCCCCTCTGAGTCAGGTTTGAGGGACAATAATGGAGCAGAATCAGGAGACTTGTTCTGTACCCATGCTGTACCCAATCTGAGGATAAACAAAGAGCTTCAGACTCCAGGGCTGCCAATCCAGCACCTTTCACCATCGTTAAATAAACACACATCCACAAAAATATGTCTTTTGACAGAATCCAAGGAAAGGCTGTCGTATCAGCTCATATTTCTCCATCCTGTCTAAGATCCTGGCTAACCATTCTCTGAGTCACAGGGTGATATCTGCGCTAATTAATCTACCCATTCTCTGCGGACTCAAGCCCCCCGGGTTTGCATAAGTCAAAAGTATTTTTTGAAAGCATTGTTCTATTTACGTCCAATGACTATACCTCCCCAGCTCCCAAACTCAAATGCAGCACTAACTTGCCATGACTATTTGAACAAACTGGATGGAGTGCACTACAAGAGCACCTGTTAATACCAGCTTTTACTCATGCGTAATATAGAATAGCAGTTCTCTAGGTCCCTCTGTGAGGTTCTGTTTCTGATTTTCTGAAAGTCTGGGAAGGTTTATAGCATATATTCTAGGGGGTTATTTGTTTCTAGTTATTTTAGCATACCCTGGGTAGTACAATTCAAGTTAAAGGAACTCACTGGTTTTTTCCAATTAGGAAAGAGTTAATAAAATAGTACTCCAAAAAAATCACAAAATATTGACATATACAATCTGCAACTGTCATGTAGCACAGCACAGATGAACAGTTTGCTTGACAAGTCCTTTTGATAGCCAGTCACGTGCTTTAACCAATAGACCATGCTTCCTCATATGGCATGTACATCCCACCCATGATTGCAAAATGTTTCTGTTTTCTCAGAGACTGGTTTTTTGAGATACTTGGAATTAGCTAGGTGTGGCTAGGTCTGGGGGAAGGGAGCAGGCATAAACTTCCCGAGCCATCTGTCAGAAAGAATCTCCTAATGTTATCTGGTTGTGTAGAGGTATGTCTGTAATTTTGAGTAAGATGTAAGCCTTATCAAATGGAAGTCTTGCTTAAAAGAATGTATTTCTATAGTGAATTTAGCACTTTTATTTACCCACTGAACAGGTACAGCACATGCAATGCTAATGTGAGCTTCCTCATACTGCCTACCTAACATACTTCACCCCTGAAGGTTTGCTCTTCATTATAAGCCAGATTTCAAACTTCTACCCCCAACATCTCCATCTTCTGGAGATTTTTTACATGCCCCAGGGTGGAATTCTTCTGGGAAGTTTGGTAAAAATCAGGGGGGAGAATTTAAAAGTTGTTATGGCTTATTGAAAATGTAGGTGTAGTTCATGCTTTGGCTAATGCGCATGATGTCTCTAACATAAGCTTGGCCTCAAAACTCTACTTTTACACTTTTAAAATTTTAAGGGAAAGGGTACAAAGATACTAGCTGTTCCAAGGATATAATGAACAACATTTACAATGTGAGAAATGTAGGGGGCTGGAATCTTAAAAGGGGCATGGACTAGGAGGAGAATTGGTAGGGGGAGCATGTGACCAGAAGTGACGTGACCTCGAGGTACAGGATTGGGGCACAGAGCAGTGTGTCATGGAGTTATTTTTCCTAGCTTCAGAATAGAGTATGGAGGGAGGATTGAGGAATAGACACATGGGGAGAAGCAGGAAGGAGAGGGGATGTAGGAAGGAGCGGGAGACCCTAGTAGCATAGAAGGGAGACTAGAATTGAGGCAAAGGAGAGAGGACATGGAAAGCAAGAGCAGGGAACTGGGGGAGAAATACATAATGTGTGTGCAGGGCATCTGAGGAGACATATCAGGGGACATGGAAGAGTTACAGTGTTTAACATTTTCTATAAGGACAAAAGCTTCCCACCTCCCCTTCCATTCCTTGTCACTGCCCATTGCCCATTATTCACTTAGATCCCTGTGGTGCAGCTCCATGCACTGCACACACTACACCTCTGTGGAAAATGACACTTAAAATACATGGCCATGTTACGCCACAGCCCAGAAGATCCAGCAGAGAACAGCAGCCAAGGAGATTGATCTTGAATTTTACCATTGACATCAGTGGATGAAGGATCGAGCTGTTAATGAGCATTTTGTGAAAATGCCAGGAATGTCAAGGAAATGCACCCAGGAAATCATATATTTCTCTAGCTCAAAAATCATGGATATTTGCAAATAATTCAAGCTTCTGCAACTGGATCCTGACAAAGCAGAAAGTGGCAGCTCTCATCAAAGGGCTCTCACTTCCACCTGCCCTTTTGTCCTGCACTGCCATTTTTCACATTCAATCCCCTTACCCAGGCAAATACCACTGCTGCATTGCAACCTTTGCCCAGCTAATGGAGCTCAATTGTCCTGTTCAAAATCTGTTCTGCCGCACTAGCCAGCCCCTATGATTAATAAAAGGGTCTTTTTTTCTTTCTTTATACTACACTGTTTAATGTTGAATTACACTTATGAAAATTCTGCTGCAGACAATGTGAAGCGTTCATACAAACCGAGTAAATTTGATTTGAATTAATGTTATTACAAAAGATCGACAGAAATTAGGAATGACAGAAAACTTAGTGTGTGACAGTGGAATGTTCAGTTAATACAGCACCTAGGGAAAGGTTGGGGGGAAAAGAAAAAGATAAGGGCTCAGTTGATTACTAGGTGGCACAAAATATAGGAATGTATTATAAACAGAATCAATGGAATAAGCAGAGGGTAAGGGAAAGATTTGGAAACATGCAGCCCTTCCAAACTGAGATTTGACTCCTGTGTCATCATTACTTCTATTAAAGTAGCACCTAGAGACCCCAACCAGCATCAGGGCCACATTGTACTCTATGAACACATAGTAAGAGACAGGCCGTGCCCTGAAGAGGTTACAATCTAAATAGATAAAGGGTGCATGGGAAACTGAGGCACAGAGCGGTGACATGACTTGCCCAACAACACCAGAGCCAGGAATAGAATCTGCGTCTGCTGAGTCCTGGTCTAGTACTCTACCTTTTGGTGTCAGGCAGAGAAATATTTTCTGATAAGAGTTGTTCTAGTAATAAAGTTACACCAGAGTGCTGCATGCACCACTCTTTATTTTAAAAATATATCACAAGTATAGGCCAAAACGTTACAGCTAATCACGTGGATACTGCTGTGTTTGGGAAAGAGGGAGAATGAGAACAATAGAATAGAGACATTATTACATGTACACCCAAGAATGTTCCTAGCAACACAGTGTACCTCATGTATAATAATACCTAACTCTTATATAGCACTTTTAATACAGAGATCAAAGGAAGTAAGCATCATTTCCTTTATTTTACAGATGAATAAACTGAGGCACAGGGTAGCAATCCATTGGTTGAGCTGGGAACAGACCCAGGTCTCGGAGTCCCAGAAGCGCTTAATCCACTAGACAACACTGCCTGCCTTAGGAACATACAGATTATTCATTAATAGCAAGGATCTAAATATATTGTTTTCATTGCAGAGCTGCAGATGCAAACTATTAACAGCAATACTGCTGGTCACACATATTTTATTCACCATGAAACAATTCCAAGAAAACAAACATTTTAAATTTTCAGTAATTTTTTTTTCCAGATTTTTGTGGAAAAACTGGAAACTGGAAAACTACACAGTTTTTCATTTTTGATGACTGAAATTATTGGAAACCAAAACAATGTTCAGTGTGCAGTTTTTTTTATGAAAACCCCAGAAATGTAGATGAAAATTATAATTTTTTCATTAAAATTTCCATTTAATGTAAAAGTGATTGTTTTTGTCCAACATAAAACATTTAAATTGTTTGTTTTTTAATTTATTCATTTTTTTGAACAACTCTAATTGCAATTCCAAAACTACAAACTTGCAACTGCATGTTAGCTGCTAAAAATACCCTAATGGGCTAATTCTTCTCACTTGCACCAATGTAAATAGTCAGTAAAAAAAACAAAACATGGACTTAACAGAGACAAGGGTTTTATGGCTCTTTACAACAATTTGTAACACACCCTGCTGCCCTCTTATCCTCCTTTGTCCTATGAGGGCAGAGGTATTAATTGCCCACTTCATTTTAAGTGGTCTCCTCCAACATGTATGAACCCTTTATGCTTAACAGTCTGTCCTGTCTTGTATTTAGCTTGGACACTCTGGTTACCGTCCTCAGAGCTGTGCAACAGATCTGTGAGGCTTGAAGGCTTGTCCCTTCCATCAACAGAAGTTGGTCCAATAAAAGATATTACCTCACCCACCCTGTCTCTCATATCCCAGGACCAACATGTCTACAAAAACACTGCAAACAATCAAGGAGTAACTCATTTTAATTCAATGGAGTTCTACTGGTTTAAAAACCATTGAGATTTGCATCAGCTCTAAATTTCTAGTGCCTTTGAAATGCTAAAAGAGCATGATGGGGGGGGGGGGGCTTCATCCCAGCTCCCCCAATATTTCAGTCAAGCAGAGACAATCTCCAGCAAGCAGTTTCGCCAACACTAACACAATTCAGGCTTGATGGAAAGGAATCTAGATACCTTAAACAAAACCCACTCTCTACCTCTTTCCCCTATTGTAGACTAACTACGTTTCTTACTTACTTTAGGCAGTGTGGCCTAGCGGCTAGCGCATTGCACCACGATTGAGGAGATGTGGTTTACAAAGTTAAAATGATTCTCTCTGCCCCTGCTGATGCTGTACTTCCCAACAACAAAATGCCATATTATTAGTGCTTAGATACAAGGTGCTATAGAAACCCTAAAATAGATTCAATACTAAGGAAAAATCACCCCATCCTCTGTAGGCATATGGCTAGACTGTGCCCCATGTGAGAGGTGCTGTTTAAGCTTCCCCACTACAAGAGCAGTAGGCATTTGTGCATCAGGGACACCCCTATGAGGCACAATTCTCTTCCTGACTCCCTTTTGTGCCAAGGTTGATAGTAATTATAATACCCACACCTGCTTAGCTGCACCGTCCAGCATATTGAGGAGAATCAAGGCTCAGTCCATTCCCTGCCTCTTCCTACATACATGCTCTGAGCAGAAAGGGGTACATGTCTCTGGATAGTCCAAGCAGTTGTGTCAGAGATGGAAGGTCCTTATTTCCCCTGCATGGGAGTAGAGTCCAAGTCACAGCCTTTGCTTTGAAGCACTGAAATAAAGATGTTACAGCTACATCCACCCAAAATCCTGGCTGTCTATTTCAAAATCAGCTAAGATTTTATCTGTTTCCTCAGCACATTTGGAAATCCAATATACATTTAGCTATCATTCACATCTTGTGCCAAGACTGTTGTTTCATATGGGTTGACTCTTATCTGATACCTGCAGGCGTAACTGCAACGCTGCTGGAGATTTTCTTCGTATATGGCAATGTGCCCTAGAATTATTTCTTATTGGCCAGCTAGCTTTCAACATACTGAACAGATAGCAGGCTATTTGAGAGGCTCAAATGGTTCTACTAAGTATTCAGTTTATAGATCAAGATACTATTCAGAATGCCCTGACACTCGTTCAGTTCTTGTTACTGACAGCTAGATTAGTATTAGCAGCCATCTGGAAGTGTATGCAGACCAATCAAAATTAAAGGGGCACTAGCAACTGGAAATATAGTCAGTTAAAAATTGTGTTAAACATACTTTCAGGTACTTCACCTGCCACCGAGCTCCTCAAATAATGTTTTACAATCACATTTTCCTGTTTAAAGAAAGTTTCCTTTCCCCTATTGTTGTATAAAAGACCCACACACAAACAACAAGAGAAGGTGACTAACTAAATTATTTTATATTTTGGAAGCGGTGAAACCAAGTATTGTTATTTCTTTAGATATAAATGGTTGTAAAAAATGCCTCGGGGAAAAATTTTAGCAACTAATTATACAACATGGTGTCAATGGCATAAAGTAAATAAACTGGAAACTCCCCTCTCCCTTCCCCCAAAAGTAGGGGTTTTTTTGTTCCAATCCCTTTCAGTTACGGTAATCTTAGATGTTACTTATAACAATAGTAGGTTAAAAAAATTCAGACAGATGTGTGTGTGTTTTGGTTTTTTTTAAGTTGGCACTGGCTCTTTAAGCAGTTGGTGCCATAAAAACTGGAACGTTTTTATTGGAGGGGTGGAGACTGGTTTAATTTAAAAGAGGGAATTTACAGAATTATCCTATACTGTGGTAACCTCCTTTTTGACCATGTTGAGAAGACTCCAAGACTCCAAGAATCCAAGAAACCTGCCTTACTGTCTCCTTTTAGTCTGATATAGAAGTTTGTCTTGTTTTATATAGACGTATTTGTTTTTGTTGTATGTAATTAGGGTCAAGTGTATTACTATCTCCCAGGCATCCACAGTTTATTTTGACTAATCTAATTGTACATTGTAAGGGAATAGTTGTCTTTTGTATGGGCTTGTTAAGGTTGTGGAAGGATATATATATAATAACAACATCTGTGGTTTCTCAGCTACCAGTGGCTGCTATGCCCAACTAGGTTTAGTCCATTAGATTTTTCTTTTGTTTATTTGCTGAATTTATTTAGTCATGTCTGAAATTATTTCTTCTCTTGTACTTAATTCCAGTGGTACTGCCTCACAGAATGTTTGAAAAGAAAACATCCACTGAGCGTCTGAACTGGTCTCTGCAGGAATGCCGACAACTACTGTATCTGTCAGAATGAATACTGAATGTGTAAGTGGTTTTATTGTTTAATTTTGGAGGTATCTAATTTTTCTGGTATTTTTGGATTTCCAAAAATATTAGTGTGTTTTAATGCCTTTATCTCAGTATCTGCATATAGGTTCCCATCCAAAGCTCACTCCAACCTGTAGGAGTCTTTCTGGTGACTTCTGTAGTTTTTTGAAGAGACTTGTTTTGTGCTGTATTTCACTAGAAAGTTCTGATTCTGAGATATCCAAGGACTGCAAGCATGAGGTAAGATTCCACGTGGTTTCAGAGATATCAGTATTACAACTGTGCATTTAGGAAATAAAACTGTGAGGAGGGGGAGATCTTGGCCTAACTCTGCTCCCACTGAAATCAAGTTAGAGTTCTATGATGATTTCAATGGGAGCAGAGCTTAGGCCAACACTGCACACTTTGGAAATTCCCAAGTTTAGTAGGGCAGCAAGAGAGAATGTTGAATCCAGTTCAAGATCTTGGTCCTTATCTCCAAGGTCCTCCATGTCCTGGGCCCAGGCTATCTAAAAGATTGCCTAAAGCTCTGGGATGAAAACCGTGGTCAACAAATTCACTCCTCTGGCACAATGGCACTCTCAATAACAAAGGTAAAGCGTGTCTGTGCAGGAGACAAGTTTCTGGAGGGACAGTCTGAGACACTGGAACAAACTATCTATAAGGATAGTTAAGCTCTAGACTTCCAAAGAAGGTTGTGAAAACGCCATAATTGGAGGTTTTTAAGAAGAGGTGGGACAAACACCTGTCAGGGATGATCTAGGTTTACTTGGTCCTGCCTCAGTGCAGGGCACTGGATTTGATGACTACTTGAGGTCCCTTCCAGGCTTACATTTCTATGATTCTATAAATGTTGGCTTACCGTGCTTTTTTGTGAACGCATGAGAGCATATTCAGCAGAGGCATTGGCCCTTAATGTTGGTGCATAACAAAGAAACAGAAGGGTTTACATTTTTGCTGCATCAGCCAATTGTTCTTTTGATAAGGTAGTTACTTATGACTATTATCTCAAGTTTTTATTACACTTCACTTATCTGATACTGTATATAAAATACAAGAATTAGTTAGCCGCCACCAGGTCTTTGGAGTATACCAATTTTTTTCTGTCTTTTTTTTTTAATACATGAAAAGGTGGCTTATTAATAGAATTAACCTATTGATTTGGAGATTTTTGAACTCTCTCTCATATCAACCACTTTTTCATGAGAAAAACAAAATTTACAATCCATTTTGTAATTTAAAAAAGATCAGAAATCATAATTGACATGCACCTGATATAGTCGATATTATGGTGGTACACGCAGGTACCTCCAGATGCAGTAAGTAAGTGTGATTGGGGCTCTAGCCTGCTCTCATTTTGAATTTGACAATCTTTGGAATGAAAATGAGAAGCTAGAAATATTGACTCTAATATGTAAATGTTTAATGTGTCCAATTTAGGGCTTGCTTTATGTCATAGACTCAAGGGAGTCTTTCCACTTTGGATCAGGACCTAATGTAAGCTTCTTAGGGCAAGTACTATGGTTCCTTCCATTGTTCCAGAGCATGAAACACACCAAAATACATTTAAAATTAGAGATGGAAACTAACTATCCCTACACTTTGGATAAGTTTGCATTCGGATGTAAACTGTGCACCTCAGGCCCCTTTCTTTTTATTAAAACAACAAGGAGTCTGGGGGCACCTTAAAGATTAACGGATTTATTTGGGCATAAGCTTTCGTGGGTAAAAACCTCACTTCTTCGGATGCATCCGAAGAAGTGAGGTTTTTACCCACGAAAGCTTATGCCCAAATAAATCTGTTAGTCTTTGGGTAGGTCTACACTTACCCGGTAGTTCGGCGGCAAGCAAATCGAACTTCTGGGTTCGACTTATCGCGTCTTGTCTGGACGCGATAAGTCGAACCCGGAAGTGCTCGCCGTCGACTGCAGTACTCCAGCTGGACGAGAGGAGTACCGCGGAGTCGACGGGGGAGCCTGCCTGCCGCGTCTGGACCGAGGTAAGTTCGAACTAAGGTACTTCGAACTTCAGCTACGTTATTCACGTAGCTGAAGTTGCGTACCTTAGTTCGAATTGGGGGGTTAGTGTAGACCTGCCCTTTAAGGTGCCACCAGACTCCTTGTTGTTTTTGTAGATACAGACTAACACGGCTACCCCCTGATACTTTCTTTTTATTAATTGACACAAATTTTGCTACCTCATGGCTAAGGTTCCTCCTAGGTATGTAAATAAGGGAATGTTAAGGAAAAAAATTAAGTGTTAAAGCATAGATATTAAGGGGAGGTAGAAAAATATTCAAATACACAGTTCTCTTAAATGATTCTTCACTTGAAAAAGTTCACATTGCATACGGCAACTCCCACCTCCAGTATCTCTGTACCTATCTAGCCAACCAGCATCCGTGTACTAATGACAATTAGAAAACCTAGTTAACACTTTGCTCCCAAACTTTTGCTCATTACCGAACTTTCGCTCATCACTGAACTTCCTGGGTGCAGTCAACAGCACAAGGACTAAAATGTTGTGAGAAAGAGACTGTACTCACACTATTTTCAGCATGATCAAAATCAGTCAGAATAATTAATAACAATTAATTAATACTAACACTTATAGAGCACTTTACAACTTCAAAATTCTGTACAAACATTAACTGCTTAGGGTGAAATCCTAGCCCCACTGAAGTCACTAGGAGTTTTGCCATTGACTTCAGTGGGCCAGTTTGTCACCCATAATCTTCACAACACCCCTTTCAGGTAAAGTAAGTATTTTTACCCCTATTTTACAGATGTACAAGCAGCAACAGATGAAGTTAAATGACCTGAGCTAGGCACTGTAGGTAGGTCTACTGTTTAATTGTGATGTAGACATTTGGCCTCCAGCCGAGCTTTGGGGCCCTCCCCCGTTATGGGGTCCCAGAGTCTGGGCTCCAGCTCGAGCCCGAATATCTACACAGCAGTTTTACAGCCTTGCATCCTGAGCCCTGTGAACTTGAGTCAGCTGACCTGGGCTAGCTGCAGGTGTCTAAATGCAGTGTAGACATACCCTGTATGAACAAGTAGAAGACAGACTCTTCCCCGGAGAGTTCAGAATCCTGCAGGCAAAGTTCCCACTGAAGTCAATGGGAGTGTTTTTCCCATGACTGCAGGCCCAGGCCCATAATGTCTATATCAGACATGCCAAACCCGCAAAAAAGACCCCGCAGAAATTGGGCTTCTTTTTGGCGTAATTGGCTTGTGAATTGCTTGTTGGCTAGTTTTTGGCTTGTAGCTTGTTTGGCTTGTAGCTTGTTTGGCTTGTAGCTTGCTGCTTCTTGTAGCTTGTTGCGTCTTTCCCCCCCCCCCCAGTTCCCGACAAGCAAGGGCAGGAGGGGGCAAGCAGGAGCAAGCAGGGGTGCACAGCGGGCCCACCACAGTCCCAGACTGCATGCTGGGGGGATCTAGTCACATAGAGTGTTGGGGTTCTTAGGGATTGGCTTGTTTTGGCCTTTTTTTGAGATGGGATTAGCTTGATTTTTGGCTTATTGTGAAAGTCGGGGTGCTTATTTACCGCCTGAAAGTTGGCAACTCTGGTCTATATATGTTATTTTTCCCCACATTTGTAAATTACCAAACAAGTCAACATTTTTTATGCAAACATTAAAAGAAAAGAGTTATCTTCCTGAAGTCAGACTTGTACTTCGGTGCCGGTGTTGATTTCAGTAAGATGATATCTGATATCGCCATGTGAACAGAAGCATAAAATCCTTTCATGGGATTAAATAGCACCCTCTGTAAGTAGCATTATGTTTATTAGATTTTGCTCAATTAATACATTTTCACCACTGTATCCTATTGGTTACTATGGAGTGGAAAACGTGCTGATTCAACACCCATTCACATAATGTTTGTTATATTTCCTCATATTATAATTGGCCAAAGAATTAAGTTATGCTTGCCACAGCACTGTAAGAGGGTATAAAATGAAATTGCCTCAAAATTCAACATTAAGGTCGCAGGGAAATAGCTATGAAATGAGGCTTCTTTCAGTAGTATTTGCCTACACAAAGTCCTTCTAAAACTTACTGCATTTTGAGGTATGATGGTAGCAACTGAATGGCAAAGCAGATAATTTCAGTTCCAGAGCAGGTCTGCCTTAGATATGGCAATCTTGCAGATGACAAAGCCAGTCTCATGATGGTAGGGGCTAAAGTGGAGTGGAGGGGGATAATTCCTGTAGATGGGACCCGATTTCCATGGAGGTAGAAGTTGGTCATTCCGCATGTGCTGAGGTCACTCCAGGGGAAGAGATTACAGATGTGAGGCATGCAGAGACTCTAGTGAAAGGGGCCTTGATCATTAGAAATGTTGGTACCTGGGTCTATGATGACAGTGAGAATTGTAGAAAGAAAGAACCTCAGAGTAGGACTCGGTGGAATTCTGGATTTCTGGTTTGTGGGAAGTTTCAATATTTTGACATTTCCAGCAAACAGAAAATTCCAAAACATTTTCATTTTGGAAACACTGACTATTAAAAGGGAATATGCTCACCTGGACCCCAGCATCTGCTAACTGAAACTGAGAAGAATCATGTCAGTTTTAGTCAGCCGCTGCCAGAGCTTCTGGACAGGGCCGGCTCTAACTTTTTTGCTGCCCCAAGCAGCAAAAAAAAGCGCCGCCCCCCCCCGAGCCCCCCCCGCCGAGCGCCGCGCTGCCGGAACCACCCCCCCCAGCGCCGCGCCCCGCGCCGCCCCCCCCGCCGAGCGCCGCGCCGCCGGAGCCCGCTCCCCCCCCGAGCGCCGCGCCGCCGGAGCCCGCCGAGCGCCGCGCCGCCAGAGCGCCCCCGCCCCCCGTGGAATGCCGCGCTGCCCCCGCCACCCCAAGATTGGCCGCCCCTTACCAGGTGCCGCCCCAAGCATGTGCTTGGTTGCCTGGTGCCTGGAGCCGGCCCTGCTTCCAGAAGCCCAATTGAGCTGGTTTCCAGAGCTCCTTGTTTGGGAGTCAGACAGCAAGGGGAGCATGCTGCCCTGGGAGTCTGGAAGCCCTGGGGAACCCTGCCCCAGAACAGTCCTCATGGTGGGACTGCCCTAGAGCCAAAGATCCTGGAAGTCCAGCCTTCCCAGCAGCCCACCAGGAATCCAGGCAGAGCCCCTTTGGAATCCTGCCTGTGATTCAATGAAAGTCCATTGAACCCAGGATGTTTCTAGAAAAAGGAGTAATGGTCTCAAGTTGCAGTGGGGGAGGTTTAGGTTTGGATATTAGGAAAAACTTTTTCACTAGGAGGGTGGTGAAGCACTGGAATGGGTTACCTAGGGAGGTGGTGGAATCTCCTTCCTTAGAGGTTTTTAAGGCCCGGCTTGACAAAGCCCTGGCTGGGATGATTTAGTTGGGGATTAGTCCTGCTTTGAGCAGGGGGTTGGACTAGATGACCTCCTGAGGTCCCTTCCAACCCTGATATTCTATGATTCTATGAAAACATTTTTTTGTTTGATGAATCAGCATTTTCATTGGAGAGCTTCGTCAGAAAATCCCTGACCTGCTCTACTTCTCAGTTCTCCCTATCTCTGAATTTCCCACTGTGTTCCAGCCACCTTCTGTGTGTTTGCCAATGAGACCTGAAGATCTTTACTTTTGTGCATTACACAGTGTCAAGCTCATTGTTCGGGCTAAATAAATAATAAATGGTATTAGTAATATGCAGGTCAGCTTTGGAACCTGCACATTTGGACATTTGTCTGTCATTTGTAATGATAAATACCATAGCACTAGATGTACCTCAAAAGTTTCAGAGCTCTATTTCAAAGGCTGGGGTGCTTATATCCAAAACTTATCTGAATCTTCAAGCTGCAAAAGCCAGGATAGAAAATCTCTCAACAATAGGTGCTCTTAAGATTTCCTGTAATCGTGCTTCAGTCTAGGTTGGAACCATTAAGAACAAAGGCAGGATTACATTAAAAAATTGTAACTGAACAGTTTTAACAAATTTTTGGATCAAGTTTGGTTCTAGAAATAGGCAATGTTCAGGAGGGTTCTTATGTTTTCTGCATTGGTTTCCTTATCCCTGTTAAACCAGTGTCCTGATCTTCCTCGCAGATATGCAGTATGTATCACTTGCTACTTGTTTGTTTTTCCTTGCAAAAATACAGGATTCGGGTAGGGCTAAGAGAATCTGGGAATAATCTCACATACAAATTGATCAGACTCTAGACTTGGAGAAACTGAGAAAACATTTTTTTTAAAGTTATTTCTCATTTTCTTTTGCCTTTTATAATAAATGAGGTGGCTAAGAAATACCCGTCACTGTACGCAGGCAACAGTAACTCACATTCCTTCTGGAAGTCCTGCCTAGCAAAATTCCAGCATACAGTAAGGTGTACTTCACTGTATATCATAAACAAGGATCTCTTCATGAGTGGCTGATATGCATTACCATCTGAAGACTGCCTAGTAGTCTGTGTAAAGTTAGTTCTTGGTCTTAGTCATAGAATCATAGAATATCAGGGTTGGAAGGGACCTCAGGAGGTCATCTAGTCCAATCCCCTGCTCAAAGCAGGACCAATTCCCAACTAAATCATACCAGCCAGGGCTTTGTCAAGCCTGACCTTAAAAACCTCTAAGGAAGGAGATTCCACCACCTCCCTAGGTAACCCATTCCAGTGCTTCACCACCCTCCTAGTGAAAAAGTTTTTCCTAATATCCAACCTAAACCTCCCCCACTGCAACTTGAGACCATTACTCCTTGTTCTGTCCCATCTAAGCCATCCACCAACTGGCATTTGAGAGTTTTGAATACGTCAAACCCCATAATAGTAGTTCTATGTGAAGTCACACAGGCAGGCTCACTGCTTTATATGGGAAAAGACTACAGTTAAAGTCAGAGCTCTGCTATAGCCCAGCAGTTGCATCACAGATGTGTTCAGGGGCAATGTTGCATGTAGGCACTGTAACAAAGAAGAGAGACTTCAGCACCAGCATCTACTAAAAGTAGGCTGGTAATATGTGCTAGTTGGCAGTGAGTGAAAGCATGATATGTGGTATTTATGATATTAACAAAGGATTTGTAGCCTTCCCAGGTCATCTTTGCCACTGGTGTCTCAAGCAGGGTTACCAATCAGCTTAATGACAGGTTTCAGAGTAGCAGCCGTGTTAGTCTGTATCCGCAAAAAGAACAGGAGTACTTGTGGCACCTTAGAGACTAACAAATTTATTAGAGCATAAGCTTTCATGGGCTACAACCCACTTCTTCGGATGCATATAGAGTGAAACATATATTGAGGAGATATATATACACACACATACAGAGAGCATGAACAGGTGGGAGTTGTCTTACCAACTCTGAGAGGCCAATTAAGTAAGAGAAAAAAAACTTTTGAAGTGATAATCAAGATGGCTCAGTACAGACAGTTTGATAAGAAGCAAGTGTGAAAATACTTACAAGGGGAGATAGATTCAATGTTTGTAATGGCTCAGCCATTCCCAGTCTTTATTTAATCCTGTGTTGATTGTGTCTAGTTTGCATATCAATTCCAGCTCAGCAGTCTCTCGTTGGAGTCTGTTTTTGAAGTTTTTCTGTTTTAAGATAGCCACCCGCAGGTCTGTCATAGAATGGCCAGACAGGTTAAAGTGTTCTCCCACTGGTTTTTGAGTATTATGATTCCTGATGTCAGATTTGTGTCCATTAATTCTTTTGCGTAGAGACTGTCCGGTTTGGCCAATGTACATGGCAGAGGGGCATTGCTGGCACATGATGGCATATATCACATTGGTAGATGTGCAGGTCTTTCAATCAGCTTAAGTGATCCAACAGAAACTTTTGTCTTCTGGGGCCTGATCCAAAGCCTATTGAAGTGAGTGGAAAGACTCCAATCAACTCTGATGGTCTTTGGATCAGGCCATGGAGCTCAGCATCATGATTTCTGCAGTTGTGGCAGTAGGGGCTAAGTGAATCTCTTTCATTATTTATTTCCTCTCCGGGAGTCATTTCTGTAATAGGTGTGGAGAGTGAGGCAGGATACTCGAAGGCAGTGTCAGTTCCATTATTAGATTTGTGTGGTAGGAACTCCAGTGAAAATTTCATCTATTGCCTGCAGCGAAGTAAAGTACTTTTGCCCTGGAGCATGGCATCCAACTCTACTGCCGTGTCAGCCAACCACTTCTAGTTAATCATTTTTATTTATTGTATTATAGTAGTTCCTAGTCAGGGCTGGCGCTTCCACTAGGCGACCCTAGGCGGTCACCTAGGGCGGCAGGATTTGGGGGGCAGCATTTTGCCGTCCTCGGTGGAAATTCGGCGGCGGGGGGTCCTTCCGCTCTGGGTCTTTGGCAGAAATTCGGCGGCGGGTCCTTCACTCGCTCCGGGACCCGCCGCCGAAGTGCCCTGAAGACGCGGAGTGGAAGGACCCCCACCACCGAATGCTCAGAGGAGGAGCGCTGCCACCTAGGGCAGCAAAAACCCTGGTGCCGCTCCTGTGCCTAGTTATTTATTATTTGGCGTATGCATTCTGGTCAAGCCAAACCACAGCATTCTGATCAATGATGTTCCAGGCACAAAGACCTCCAGGAAGTTGAGTCATTTTGCAGACCTCAAAAATATGTGTCACAGTTTGTGGCTGCCCACATTGACATAGTGTATTGTCTCTAAAATGCCACCAAAATTCTGCTGCAGCACATGTTCCATGTCTGGTATGAAACAGGTTCAGAAAGCTCCATTGCCTTCATGGTAAATCAAATCCGTGTTGATGTTGAGTGAGGTCAGAGACAAGATAATTATTTGTCACTTTCTCTGTGGACCATGAAGCTCACCATGCGTCCTCTACCATAAATCCCTTACCCGGTAAACTTATCCACAACGAGCGACGTGAAAGCAGATGACCATGTGGTGGATTAAACAAGACTAACTAACGGTAGATGTGGCATATCACGCTGTTTCGTCACGAGCTTTGCTATGCTTTTCTATCTGGGAACACTGCACAGAGCAATATTGTAGTGACCCCAGCAAAGAGATTTGGGGCTTATTGTTTTGGGTGCTGTACATATAGCAACAGAGAGTCCCTTCCTCAAATACCTTCCCATTTATATAATATATAAAACATTATTTACTAAATGGTTAAGATAGACAAATTGTGAGGGAGGTGACCCAAGGTCACAGAGCAGGTCAGTATCAGATTCAGGAACAGATGCCAGATCTCATGATGACTCCTAACCCAGTCTCCTGTCTTCGAGACCATGCAATCAATGCCAATCACATAGGCATGGATCATGGATAGGGTTCTATAACTTTCGGCAACCTCCGTGACTTCTGCAGGGGCCAGTGTGGCTGACCCCAGAGCCACCCAAGGAGCTGGCTCCAGGGCCAGCTGCTCAGGTGCCCCCCGGGGACAGCCACACCAGCTGCTGCACCGGCGGCCCCCGTCAGCAGTGGCTGGAGCAGTTGCGGTCCGTGGCCTCAGGAAGCAGTCCCCGGCCAAGTGGCCGGAGCAGCTGTGGTCCGAGGCCCTGGCTGCCGTTCCTGGCCCTGGGCAGCGGTCCCCAGCCAGCTGGATCAGCAGGGTCCCTGGCTGGCCGGAGCAGCTGCGGCTCCCGGCAACTGGTGCCGCTGGCCTCAGGCGCCCCCCCCCAGCATCGGCCCCCACGCCCATCCCAGTGGCCTCCCCCCAAGTTTCAATTACAGATATTTTTAGTATAAGTCATGGACAGGTCACAGACTGTGAATTTTTGTTTATTGCCTGTGACCTGTCCATGACTTTTACTAAAAGTACTCGTGACTAAATCGTAGTCTTAATCATGGATGGTATAGATTACATGGTCCTAAAGGAGAAAGTTGCACACTTCTCCAAATTCTCATCGTCCTGAGAGATCATCATCATCACAAAATGGGGGATCACATTTGTAGATGAATAATGTTCAAGGCCAGAAGGACCTTTTCGCCATCTAGTCTGACCTGTATACCATGAGCCATAGAATTTCACCCAATTACCCCTGTATTGAGACCAGTTACTTATGTTTGACTAAAGTGTATTTTCCAGAAATACATCAAGTGATGGAGAATCTACCACTTCCCCTGTGATGTGTCCCTTCTACCTCACATAGGTGCTGTCTGTAAACAGAAGAATGTCTTGTTGTCAAGAGCTTACTTTTGCAAACACTGAACAGGGTTACAAGTTAGTACAGTGTCTGGCTTGTAGCTGGGAGCAAAGACCAGGGGTCAGAGTTATTAGTGTCCTTCTGCCCAAAGGCAATAGATAAGGATGGCCCATTCTTTCTCATCCTCCACTGAATACCAGAAGTACTTAAAAAGTTATGAAACTCATCATGCCATGCCTCCCACACGAGCAGCAAGTCTCCTGTTAGTTGTGTAATCCATGTGCTCAGATAAGTGCTGTGGAAACATATGACATGGCTGGAACCAGATTTACTGGCATGTAGTTGGAGAATGTTGAGCTGTAATGTAGCAGGAACAGAGACTGAGTGTAAATGCAGTGAGGTCAAACTCTGTTTCATTAACAGAACACTATATTTGTAAAGAGATGGTTAACCACTCCTGTACTGTACAACTTCAGACACTGGGTGAAATCTTGGCCTCGGTGAGGTGAATGGGAATTTTGTCCTCCAATGACAGGAGTTCACCCTCTGACTGCTAGTCAGCAAAACAGAGATGGAGCCCCCGAGCTTCCGCCTTTTCTCATAGCACCCTTAAACTGCAGAATTATAAAGCCATACTAATGCCAGAATTAAATAAATTGAGCTTAAAGGCTGAACTAGTTTCCTGACCCTAGAGGTGGTCCCTCAAGTGCAAGGTTGATGGAAATTGGCAGGGCAAGGTGGGGAAAGCTTGTGACGCTGCTACCTCTGCTTTTCCCGTTCTGTTGATCTATCAACTTCACTCTCCAGGACTGTAAATCTACCACCTTTCATCAGAGCTAAAATCCCTCTTCATTTTTTCCCTTTGTTAAAAACACCAGAAAAAGGTTCTCTCTGGAGCTAAGAAGTTACTGCCTTTCAAGAGTTGTACTCAGTTAAATACAGGAAATAAGTAATCTCTTTTCCCATAGCAAAAGGCACTTCAGCTGCCTGAAAATACTGAGAAGGAGAAAAAAGAACTGAAAGTGTTTTCTTAAATTACAATTGTGGCAATGAATCCTTACACTACTATCATGGGTAACATAATGCAAATTGCCCAGGCTGACAAAGCTGCAGCAGAGCCAGAAGCTTTCTACTTTCAATTCTCAAGTGCAATGAAGATTGATCTCAGCTCCTAGCTTAGCAGTAAAATGGATTTTGCCAATCTTTCGTTTTTTATCAAATGAAAATATCAATAGCACGTTTTCTTTAATAATATTTTTTAAGATGAAAGATAAATCAGTGGAAGCATTCCAAATACTTATTTAATACAAATTATAATTAAACTACTTTGTATGTGAACAAAGTTACTAATTGATTGGGGTTTTTTTTTATTATAATGAAACATTTTTCAAGGATTAACAGCTTCTTTATGAAACACTGATCTCTGACAAGATAGTTACATCTCAATATGTTTGTAATGATCAGGAAGTTTAGCATTTGAATAACACAGTACCATAAGCTTTCAAATCTCTTTTCATCAGATGCAGCAAATACTAAATATTAAATACAGAATAAAGCATCCCATAAACATAGTTGATATTGGTAAAGACCTAAAACATGACATACATCATAATTTTTAAAAAATCAAATGAGACTTTACTAAGACAAAATGCATCTTTTATTAAATCTAAACTCAATGTTTAATAGAGACATTTGAAAGAGACAATGTCAAGTAGTGGAAATAGCAAAATTTTGGTTTTGTTTAAAAAGAGGAATGGAGGTTATATTATCTAATACAAATAGAAAAGTTTTCATGATTGATTTTTTAAAAAGTGTTTTATTTAGATTCCCTTTCAGTGGAAGAAACCCAAACATGACAGAAGGGTGCTAGTCCATGGAAACCAGATAATGATACTGACTGCAACTTGAAAGCGAAGAAAGCCAGTGTAGTTTCACTGTCTAAGATGAATGAAGTGCCAAAAGTAAACAGCCAGCATAAGTGGTGAAAAGTCAGTCTTTTTAATATTAATATCAATATTGTTAAGTAATATTTTTTCTAATATATGTCTTTTTATGATGGTATGTCCCTTTAATTTGAACACTTATCAAATACAAGCACTATGGAAACAATTTTCAGTCTGTGACAAGGAGAGTAGTGCATTTATCTTATTCCCAGTGACAAGCCTCAGTGAAAAATTAGGTAGCATTTTATACAAATGAAAGAAAGTCTGTGTCACTGAACTTCTTGGCTTTTGTGGTCCCATCTTTTAAGTATTAGAGAGAACACTTAAAGTAATAGATAAAGAAAGCAGGGACACTATACATTCTCTTATGAAAGTACTGAACAGGCCTTGACACATAATAGTAAACATATATCTTTCAAAGAAATGACATTTTACCAAAAGCTTGATCTTTAATGGGCTACTGTCTAAATCCTATAATGGAAGTAATTTACCAAATTGGTTTGGAGGCATATTAAGGCAATACAGGAACCAGGGTCTGCATCATTGATAACGTTATTCGTGCACTTGCTAGTCCATTAGCAGAGTGATTCATCTGAGAGCAGCAAAGAGCCAGACTTTCCCAAACATACATACACACACAAAATAGATCCCCGAAGGAACTAAACAGCTGTTCCACTTCCTAACATACCTGCTGCTGGCATAGGAGGGAGCAAGTGACCATTAGGGTTCATACGTTGAACAAGATTATTTTTTGCCACTTTTAAACGGATGTCATTTTACACGGATGGACTGTTTCAGCCCCCCTTGAATGAAACTGCAGTTCATGAGCTGGCTGTTCAATTACGAGAAGCCTCAAACAAAATACACAGCTTTGAACTACTGAACTTAACATGACATTACCCAGCATTAGAAAGACATGCTCTGATAACTCCAGCGTGCAGAGGAGGTTATTTAAGGGAATGCATTCTCTGTCTCATAATCGTACACATTCTTTCTCCCTATCTCTTCCCTGCCCTAGCCTCTCAGGGCTAGCCTGTAGCTGCAGAAACCCAGCAGCCATAGCTGTTGGCACACACAGGAGCGGTGACTGCTGCACTCTTTACAAGTGTGGCCCCCTCTTCCCCTCAGTGCTGGCTCCAAACCACAGATGTAGGGAGAAGTGGGAGACAGAGCCAAAATTAAATTGCAGCCCTTTGGGGGGGCTTCAGAGCAATGGCCACCCTCTCTTGTGCTCAGGAAACTAGATTCTCTCTCTGCGGGTTACAAGCACCTGCCACTGAGGTCAATGAAATATACATGTGTGCTGCAGGGGGCAAATGAGAGCCAGGGAGCTCAAGGCAGGAGTTCTGGCTGCCCCATGCAGAAGATCAAACTGATGACGAGAGCTCCCTTTCTCCCATTTGTTCAGCCGTGCAAGGGAAGCCAGAATATGGCCCACAATTTCTGTTCCTCACTCAGAAATATTCCCTCCCTCCCTGCCAGAGATGTAGGGCCAGATCCTCAATTCCAGCTGAGCTGAGGATGTGACTGGTGGGGGAGGAGGGCAGGGTGGGAAGGGGAAAGACGTTTTTTTCTGCTCCTCTGATCCTGCGGCGAGATCTTAAAGCAGCTTCAAGGCTACTCGAGCGTATGCTGTCAGAAACAGCTTCCTAGAGGCCGCGCTGCCGGAGCAGGCTCAGCAGAGCACATTGTGCTCCAGCCAGACCCCCTTCCACTCTCAGCCTGCCCTAAACATACCCTTATGGCAGCTTTGTGCAACCCAAGGATTTCTCCTGCTGCCCATGTGGGGCAGCAGATTTTTGCCTGTTTAACGCTGCCTGAACAGCTGGATTGGGAGCTGAGGATCTGTCCTGTACCTTGAGGCACCCTCCCTTACGTATTTACACATACAACTACCCTCTTCTTTTCTCAGCATCGGAGCAATTTTTTTTCTCCAACAGACAATTAAAACCTTCAAGACAAATTCTAATTTCTAGCTTCTGTGTCTTGCCCGGTGTCAAAATTTTTACACTGTGGATCAGAAATGAACTTAAGTGAAATAAAATCTATTTCTTACTTCTTACTGTCCAGAAAAAAAAGGAGCTTACTGCTAACTTAAGAAAAATCTATCTCATTTCCCTTAGTCATCCTGGCAGTGACTCACTGTTTGGTCACAAATGGGTGATTCTCAACTCGAGATACTGGTGGGAATTTCATGTTACAGTCAAAGTTGGGGAGGGGGTTTCCACTCCTACCCATACTGATATTTACCTAAAAGAACCCACCACATAGCAGGAGCTGAGAAATGCCAGCAGGAGGTGCCTTTTCACAGTCCAGTGAAACCTGTGCAAAAGGAACCCTTACTAGGCAGCCTCTCCTCCCATAAATGACCACCCCA
This sequence comes from Emys orbicularis, assembly GCF_028017835.1. Taxonomy (NCBI): domain Eukaryota; kingdom Metazoa; phylum Chordata; order Testudines; family Emydidae; genus Emys; species Emys orbicularis. The sequence continues at coordinate 169,770,062 of NC_088683.1, forward strand.
ATGTATCCAGAAACATACTAAGTACAATTATACTCCACCTTTATTGGGAGATCACTTACATTAAGAAACCATCTTTTGCTGGCTCCTTTTGCTTAAAACAGATTTCACTATATTCATGTTTATTTAGTCAAATATTTCATTCTACTGGATAGTGACAATGAAGTGTGATTCTTATCAGGGCCGGTGCAACCATTTAGGCGACCTAGGCGGTCGCCTAGGGCGCTAGGATTTGGGGGGCACCATTTTCTTCGGCAGTGACCGCGGCAGCCGGATCTTCGGCCGCCCCGGTCGCCGCCGGCATTTAGGCGGAGGGAGCTGGGGCAGTGGAGCACGGGGAGGGCCGCCTGCAGCAAGGGGGGGAGGGGGCAGCATGCAGGGGAACTCCTCCCCTCCGCCCTGAGGCGCCCCCCCTGCGGCAGCTCCCCACCCCAGCTCACCCCTGCTCCGCCTCCTCCCCGAGCACGCCGTCGCTGCTTCACTTCTCCCGCCTCCCAGGCTTGTGGCGCCTAAGCTGATTGGCGCCGCAAGCCTGGGAGGCGGGAGAAGTGAAGCAGCAATGGCGTGCTCGGGGAGGAGGCGGGGCCGGGGTGAGCTGGGGTGGGGGGGTGCCTCAGGGTGGGGGGTGGGGAGCTACCGTGGGGGGGGGGGCGCCTCAGGGCGGGGGCTCGGGGACGAGGGGGGGGGCGCAAGGTGGAAGTTTCGCCTAGGGCGCGAAATATCCTTCCACCGACCCTAATTCTTATTCAAATGAGACCTGCAGAATGTCAGGCATAATTACAGCCATGGTCTTGAAATCTGTACAGTAATAGTTAATGTAAATAATGTAAAGCTGTAGGATGAATTTATGTTTATTAGATCTTGCCCATTGTGAACCCAGTGCATTAACACACCAGAGTGATGAAAGTATGAAGAAGGTTTTAGAGATCTCAAATGTTGCAAGAATCAGCTCTGAACTTTAGGTGCTAAACAAGAAAATGGTCCTTCCCCCAGGCCTTTGCTAATGTCAAGGACAAATAGATTTCCAAATGCCTGGACTTTCATAAACCACAAATGTAATCTTTCTGTCAAAAGAAGAGGTTTTAAAATAATCAAGAACCTTCCTAAGTCAATACTTATTTTCCTAAAAAAAACATACCAGTGGGTCTCCCAGTTGTGATCATATGGTAACTATTTCAAATATAAACAACAAGTTAACTGTTAGAACCCTCATACTACCCAGAATGCCAGTCAAATGAATATTTACAGGCAGTAACTACGGTATATATATTATACTATTATACTCTGTGTGTGTGTGTGTGTGTGTGTGTGTGTGTGTGTGTGTGTGTGTGTGTGTGTGTGTGTGTTTATATATATATATTTACAGATGGGCTCCAGTTGTGAAATTTAGATGAAGATTTGAACTTCACCAAAGCTTGGGGGAGATTTGGATCCATTGTTCTGTTTTGGAGCCATATTGGTAGTGATATAGAAATAGTCACCTATCAGTCTGCTGTAGTTCAGATTGCCAAATACTTTCCATTATAACCCCTTGTTTTTGTGTTCTCATAACTTTGAAACAGTCACTTTTTGCGATTAAATTTTTTGTGCATGGTCTCAGCCCCAAAGAGATTCTTTTTCTTTTGGAAAACCTGAGCAACAAATGTGAGCAGTTGTTTTTGAGTTCAGCAGGATTGCAGCAAAATTGGCTGAAGTTTAAAACTAGCTACGATGAGGCCTGGATATACTGTAGGTACTGATGCCATAAATGCTTACTAATGTCTGTAGTAAGAGTTTTCAGGATTGAGTCTACAGTACTCATTGACCTTTGGTCTTAAAAATAGATTTTTATTTATTTATTTACAAAGTAGGAATATTTGGAACACCTGGTCTGACCTTGTGCAAGAGAAAGTTCCAGTTCAGTTAATAGCGATGCACATTACATGCATAAGCACTCTTTGTCTAGATGCAGAGGCAGCTATTGGGATAAGCCCTAGTGTTGCCTCTCCACTTGCACTCTTAAAGTGCATACTGCCTACATGTTAGAAATTATGAGACTAGAAGTCATTTGGCACGCAGGTGCCTCTGTACCACAATTGTCACCATTCTTAAACAGGTGAGGCTAAGAGACAGCAAATGGGAAAAGCTCCTCTACGAGCATTACTTGGGAAGATGCATTACTCCAAGCAAGCATTACTTGGGAAGATGCAGCAATTGGGCAAGGCCCATCAGCTGTTTCATGTCTCCTGAACTCACACAGATGTGCACTTCCTGGCCTGAAGGAGATAGGAGGCAACAGAAGAGGCATTACCCGTTAGGTGTAGTCTTGTGGGGTTTTTTTTAAATGTGTTCCTTTAAAAAAAAAGAAAACTTAAAGAATTAAATTTATCTACTATGATAATGCCACACTAGGGCCAGAGCATGAATTCCTTACCTTGGAGAGTAATTTCATTAAATTGGGTGTTATACAAGTAAATGCCCACTCTTTATGATCAAGGATTTCAGAATCTGGCCCTATGCTTACTTAGTTAAAGCCACCCAAAGTCAGGAAATGCAAAACATTAAAGCTGAATTCTTCACCACCACTGTGTCCAACAACAACAACACCACAAAATAATCTCTAAAACCTGTTCAAGTTCTGTTCAGATAAGCACAGAAAAACCTCTCCAGTCTGCATAATGCAACTTGATATCTTGCAAGATCGGGCTCTCCCCCTTGCTCTATATAATATATACTCTTTCTTCTTCATGGCCGTAGTTTCCAAAGTTTTAATTTCTGATGGCCCGGAATAAGTCAACAACACATGTAGTCATACAGAACATTTGCTTTGTTCAAACATGGCATTCCTGCTATCTTTTAAATGGCATCACCATAGTCTAAGCACAGACTTAAGATATGAGATGCAATAACCTTTCCTGCTTCTTGGCTCAAACAATATCTCTTCCTGTCCAGCACTATACATAATACCCAGTTTCAGGTGACGTTTTAATCAACTGATCAATGTGCTAATCAAAGTTGGGGCTCGAATCTCTCCAAATGCCAAAGCATCAAATGTTATCTACAGCTTCCAAATCCCAACCACCCAAGGCTTTTATGTTAGCTTCTTCTGCTATTTAGTAAAGTTTGATTTTTATTCCTCCCAAATTCCCTTTAAAAACACAGCATAGCCTTGGTTTCAAAAGCATGTAATACCAATTTGTTACTGCTAAACCACAGGTCAATGTAATAACTAGCATCAGCTTACAAGTATATAGCATTTTTCATGTCAAAGGATCCCAATGCACATTACAAATTATGGGCCCAATCCTAAGAGGGGCTGAACACCCTTGGTTCTCATTGGCTTGCATGAGTCCAATCCTGCATATTCCCTACATCCCAAGAGTCATTGGCTCTGGCAAGATTTTTGGGTGCACAAGGAATGCACAATGGGGCTGCATATACATGGAGACAGCATTTTAGCTAAAATGGAAATGCAGACACCTGAGGGGTGGATCAAGTCAGTGATTCAACAGTGCACAACACCACCGCACAAAGCTCTGTGACAGAAAGTGAATAAGAATAAATGCATTCAGTATGAAATTTGAGAGGGAAAATGTATTTACTCAAAATGGAATGTGCCCAGGACACTGTGGTTAGCAACCTCCACTTAGGCAAACTGCCATAGGATCTTGAATTACCAGGAAAGGAAAACATGCACTGTGGCTTGTCACGATGCCGCTGCAATTTTGTACATAACAAAACACCTTCAGCTCCGAGATTGTTTTTTTCATAGACAACAGCATCCCCTTCAAATAATAAAATCCAAGTGACTGAAAACAAGACAGGAAATTACTGAGGCTATAGCTACACTAGCACTTTCGTCGGTATAGTTTATGTTGCTCAGGGGTGTGAAAAACACCCCTCCCAAGCACAATAAGTTACACCAACAGAGGCACCGGTGGGGACAGCGCTTTGTTGGCAGGAGACACTCTCCCGCTGACATAGCTACCGCTGCTTGTTGGGGGTGGTTTAATTAGGCCAATGTAGGGTGACCAGATGTCCCAATTTTATAGCGACAGTCCCGATATTTGGGGCTTTTTCTTATAATGGCTCCTATTACCCCACCCCCACCCCTATCCCGATTTTTCACACTTGCTGTCTGGTCACCCTAGGCCAATGGGAGAGCTCTCTACCATCCGCATAGAGCGGCTACATGGGAGATCTTACAGCGATGCAGCTGCATTCTAAGTGTGTGTGATAATAATTATTGTTCCTTTGGGGCAAATTCAGCCATTTCAGAGGGCCCCCAACACTGCAGCTCTACCATTTGAATGGCAGAAGCAGTGCCAACGTACCAGGGCTTTACACAGGTCATGTACTCCTGCCACAGGCCTACTATTGCTGATGGGTGTAGCAGCTCTTTACAAGTATGACTGGAGGTTTGTGTCTGTCTGATCATCCGGTCTTTTTCCCTGGTTTGAATGGAGGTGCAATGGCTGCAGAGGCTACTCCTGACATAACAGTTGCAGAATAGCTCTGTAACACCTCTCTGTATTCTGAGGAAGAATTCTTCCCTCACCCCCTGCAGAGCTCCATGACTGACCATCTAAATTATTTAGGCTGAGAGCAGAGCTTGCATGGGGTGAGGAGGGAGAGTGGCTGGACTGCAGTGAGTTCCGGTTGATCCACAGCTGTTGCAAGTTAAAGAAGTCTCCTAGGCTGGAGCAGAGAACCTGGGAGCAGTATCCAGTTGTGGTATCTCAACAATCATAACCCTACTATTTAACCTGCATTTCTAAGAACTGGTCACCTAATTAAACCTATTGCCTTTGAAAGATGGGCATAAAAAAGTCCCCCGCTTAATTTTCTCTTTGTTTCTTAATAATGAATGGTAGGATGACACAAAACATGGGAAAGATCCACTAAGTCATTAAATCCATCCTGCTGCTTGGACTGGATAAAAATCCCCAATAAAAGGCACATCAGATATTACACTGTGATAAGAAGAGATTTAATTGTTTTTATTAAAACTAATGTTAAAAGTATATAGTACACAGGTTAAAGAAAGAGTGTCTGTACATCTGGGTATAATGCTTAAATTATCCAAAAGTACACCGGTTGGTTTAAAAGTCATACAGTACATAATCAGCAATAACCCAAATTTAGCTTAATAAATTTAATGATACAGTTTAGATATTAGCATCCAAATATTTGGGTACATCACTCATGAAAAGTTATATAGAGAGTTGATTGTAGAAAGCAAATATAGCAATGAGTGTAGATTGTCCCTCGGTAATTGAGAATTTAGGATAGGTTGTCCCATAGAAAATACAATGCATCAGGGAAGTATTTCAATTACTTTCCCGACTTTGCTTCTCATCGGCACTCCTGGCATTGCCAATGTCCAGTGATGTGTTCTAGATAGATGTCCCTCGACTACCTGATGGCGTCTGACACCATGAGTTGCCGCATCAGCCAAGCGTAGAGCTGACCGATTCTGCATTCTCACAACACTCGCTTTTTATTGGAGTCCCATGCACCCAGGGCTCCGACAATCAGCGCGTGAGTTTGAACCTGGTAACCCCTAGCTCTCACAGTGTTGGCTAGAGGGGCGTATTTCTCCAGCTTTCGAGATCAGGCATCACGGAAGACCGGGGGCCTGTTTTCAAAGGGAACTGTGACATTCACCATGACAATCTTCTGTTCCTCATTGGTGATGATGATGTCCGGTTGCAGTTGGCTGTCCGTTCCAGGAATCGCAGAGTTCATGGCCACCTTCCTTACAGGTGGTGGGATGGCTCTGACTAGGCGATCTTGGATGGCATCGTGGGTCAGGTTCCAGGTTATGGAATGGGGCTTGCAGCTACACAAGATGTGGGTTAGCATCTCGTCAATATAGCCGTACTTCCTGCATCTCTTGTCCCGATTTCCATGGCGTACGGCTCCATTCAGCGGGACACAGTTGAGCCGGGCCCTGTGGATGAACCTCAAATCAGCAAATTGGGTGAAGCTGCCCCCAGGGAGGAAGTGGTTGCACGTCACCTTGAAGGCCTTGTCCTGGTCTGGCTTCCAGCTACACTTGATTTTAGCCAAAACACAACATCCATGAGTAACTGACAGCCGTGATGAAAGAGGAAAATGATCAGGGAAATCATAGGGTATGAAAGTCAATTGCCAATATATTGTTGAAAAGTGCAGGAATTCCCCCACTCCTCATATCCCATTTAAAGTTGAGGTCAAATTAGGTAGGATAGAAGCAGAAGAATAAAACTGTTTTGAAAACTTTGCATTTCTCCTAACCAGAGGGCAGCTTCTGTGTCTGCCGAAGACCTGCTGATAGCAGAGCATGTGTAGTTCCACTGTCTGAGAGGGCAGAGCCAAGGTGGGGCATATTTCAGGAGGCTGCACCAAGGATGGATGTCTTCCCTGGGGTTCTCTGGTTTATTGTGTGTCTCTGACATCCAATGCACAGAGATCACGGCGGGAGTGAGGCAGAGTCTGGGCTGGAAGTTCTGTTGCTACTCAGGCATACCCATCCCCCTTCTTGTCTCTTGTGAAGGGTCATGTTAGGACTGCTGGAGCTACTGCAGCCTCCATGGAGAAACAGCAGCCACTGAACCAGCTCCGCAGCCACTCCAAAGCCTTAGGGGGAGCATTTCCCATCCCTCCACATCCTCCTATTCCCCTGTGAATCTTTGCAGCTCCCAGCTCAGTTGCTGGAGTCTGGAGCAGGTGGTTGCATTTGGCTGACCAGCCAAAGCAGGTAGCCCAGAAACAAGTTTTAATACTAAAAAGAGGACATATAAAGCAAGCAGGAAAGGATTTGATTGCTTAAAAGCCTAATTGATTTTACAAGGTAGAATACATTTTTGAATTTAAGGGTAACTATAATGAGTGGATAGACACAAAGGAAATGCAACATCAAGAAGTCACTTTTACAAGGTTAGTTCCCCACCCCCACTACAGAAAACAGGGAACAGTAATAATACTACTTACAATATTATAATAGGTATTCCTGTTTTATTCTAAAGAGCTTTAAAGGATGAAATCTGATCTGCTGGGGAAAGGTATATTAAGATTGCCAAACAGAACACACCGTGCCCTGACTATGGAAAGTAGCATTTTCCGATATACCTCCCTATTTTGTTAAAAGTACAAAATATTCTACCTATATTCCAGCCAAAGTGCTAGATTTAAGGCAGTAATTATCCACTGTGCTTGCACAATCTACTGTGTAGTTCCTAGGGAATGCCTACTGAATGTGAGATTGTCTTTTGCAGCCAGAGAATAGGCACTCGTCCAGGGGCTTTAAAACTTTTTCTTAGTTTGTGCATGTGAGAGGAAGTAAAGAGAGGATAATGCAAAGATTTCCTTGTGAACCAATTCCCCTCTCATTTGCAATCACATGAACCATCTCCCCTCTCTTTCTTGACTATGTAACATCCCTGTGGCAACTGCATCATTTGCTTAAGGGGAAAAGTAAAATTAAAAGGCCTAGTTAGTTGGTGAAACCACTATAATGTGACCACCAAGTCTCTATGCCTCACAGTTTAAGGTTCACTGCACTAGTCTAAAGATAGAGAGGCATTCGTGAGAATCTGCTCCAAAGTAGGAGATAGCTGATTGCCAGAGAGAAACGGGCAAATGGGAATTGTGCGAGTTTAGTAGAAAAGTGGGCGGTTGGGCTGTGTGGAACTGATACTGTAAAATTGGTGTGTGAGGACCAAGGGCAACTAAAATGATTAGGGTTTTGGAGAGGATCCCATATGAGGAGAGATTAAAGAGGCTAGGACTCTTCAGCTTGGAAAAGAGGAGACTAAGGTGGGATATGATAGAGGTATATAAAATCATGAGTGATGTGGAGAAAGTAGATAAGGAAAAGTTATTTACTTATTCCCATAATACAAGAACTAGGGGGTCACCAAATGAAATTAATAGGCAGCAGGTTTAAAACAAATAAAAGGAAGTTCTTCTTCACGCAGCGCACAGTCAACTTGTGGAACTCCTTACCTGAGGAGGTTGTGAAGGCTAGGACTATAACAGCGTTTAAAAGAGAACTGGATAAATTCATGGAGGTGAAGTCCATTAATGGCTATTAGCCACGATGGGTAAGGAATGGTGTCCCTAGACTCTGTTTGTCAGAGGGTGGAGATGGATGGCAGGAGAGAGATTACTTGATCATTACTTGTTAGGTTCACTCCCTCTGGCACACCTGGCATTGGCCACTGTCGGTAGACAGGATACTGGGCTAGATGGACCTTTGGTCTGACCCAGTACAGCCGTTCTTATGTTCTTATGACTGCAGAGCAGTAGTTTTCAATCCTTCACAAACTAAATGCTGGCTTCTCTTCCTTCCAGTCTATTACTGCTATGGAATTGTTATGACTCTGTTTTCTATGTAGCTTGACATTTCTAAGGAGTCTCCCTGTCTCTGGGCTGGTCTGTGACAGAGCCTTGGCCAGCATAACTATGCTGGCAGAGCCCCCCGACAGAAGGAGTTCTGCCGGTATAGTTACATCCACTTCCCCGAATGACATTAGCTATACTGACAAAAGACCTCTTCTAGCTGCATCGTTGTGTCTACACTGGGGACAGTTGAATCCTCCATTACTATGCGGGATGTGGAGACTTCATATTTGTCCTGTCCAGTTTATTTGTTTTCTTTAATTTAAAATACAAGTCACTCAGATAAGAAGTGAAGGTTGTTCTTAGTGTCTGGAAAAGCATATAACAATGATAAAGATCCAGAGGAAGGACTGGGGATAGGATACGGGCAGGAATAGCCCGTGGAGTGGAGCAGCAACAAATGGATCTCCAAATATGTGGGGGATCATTTCTTTAATAAGCTTAATATTTTCTATTATCTCATGTTTAAGAATCAGCATTTTTGATGCAGTCACTTAAAATAGACAGAGGGATAACAGCAGGTTTATGTCTGATGGAAATAAATTTGGGTGTAAAAATAATGGCCCTACAGAGTAGTGGAGAACTATTAAGCAGTATGGGCTCACAATGCCTCTGAAACAAGTAATATGGAATTAATTCTTCTCTCTGCCATGCTCCCTGTTCTCTCTTTCACACACATACATTTTAGCTGCTCGGTTGTAAATCATCCTTTATCTGCTAGCTCTGTTTTATCTTCGCTATATTCTAGTGAAGCAGTAAAATTAAGTGCTGGTGCTGGGGTCCTGGTATGTAAAAGATTCCCGCGAGCTCCTTCTTCTGCTCACAACAAGCTCTGGAAATTGGGTCAAACTTTCTGATTTACAGGGTTGTTGCTGTTGCAATATTATTTTAAAGAACACAGTATCAAATGTGGTCTCTATAATTGTTCCTTAATTTTCCTCTGATGCATTTGAGACCAGATCTCTGTATGAAAGATTGAGTAAAGGGAAAGTGAAGCTCCATTGTATGAAATGCTTGAATCAAATAGTACATATAAAAAACAATCTTTCCAACTACAACTGACTCAAGAAGCTTCAGCTTAGAGATGTATAGGTCGAAAATGGCCCAGTATTAGAATATAAGAACGGCCATACTGGGTCAGACCAAAGGTCCATCTAGCACAGTATCCTGTCTTCTGACTGTGGCCAATGCCAGGTGCTTCAGAGGGGATGAACAGAACAGGTAATCATCAAGTGATCCATTCCCTGTTGCCCATTCCTAGCTTCTGGCAAACAGAGCTAGGGACACTTCAGAGCATGGTTTTGCATCCCTGCGCATCCTGGCTAATAGCCATTGATGGACCCACCCTCTGTGAACGTATCTAGTTCTTTTTTGAACCCTGTTATAGCCTGGGCCTTCACAACATCCTCTGGCAAAGAGTTCCACAGGCTGACTGTGCGTCGTGTGAAGAAATACTTCCTTTTGTTTGTTTTAAACCTGCTGTCTATCAATTTCATTGGGTGGCCCCTCGTTCTTGTGTTCTGAGAAGGAGTAAACAACACTTCCTTATTTACTTTCTCCACACCAGTCATGATTTTATAGACCTCTATCATTGTCAGGAACAAAACAATATTACCCACTTGGTTTCATTGGATGCTGGAGGGTAACTGCTGTTTTGTCTACAATATATGAGTCAGGTGTTCAGGATCCTTTTTAAATACCAACAGTATTGCCAAACTCAAGTAATTGCCATCATGAGTCAGGCCTCAAAAATTATGAGATTGGCTAAAAATAATAGGTTTTAAAAAAAATAATAAAAGCTGGGTCTTTTCATTTGAATTCTGATTTTTAGCCTTTAGGGTGTGCTCAGGTGAAGTTTTCAAGTTTTTCTCCACTACCACAAGAATTAGAAACTTACTTTTAAAAAAAACCCACGAAAGCTGAGATTCTTAACTAGAGCTGGTGCCTTAAGTCAAACACAAAGTATCACAAGACCTGTGATAAAATTATGAGACCTGGTAACACTGTAGGCTTGATTGCTCCCTCCTGTGGGAAAATGAGAGGGAGGAGCTATTAAAGGTGGGAAAATCCCTCCATATTCTGCTCACAATTTTCTTCAAATCATTACATGAGAGGGCCATGGCCTGCCCTCTTCAGGGTCAGTCCCCACCATCAGAGTGGACAGTGGTGTCACCCCCAAACCTATACTTACATGTCAGCTCAAAGAAGGGCTCATTCCCCTCTCTGGCCAGTGATGTTCTAATGGAGACGAGCTGTCACAGCTTCCCCAGCCACTCCTCAGTGAGGAAGGGGCTGTGGAAGAGAGAATCTAGCATCAGACTGCATCAGTTCTCCACAGGATTTCTGTGTGAGGACTGGGAGAAGAACAAGGCATGTTTCCCAAATCTCCCTTCGTTCACTGGCTGGCACCCTTGCAAGTGGTCGATCCCCAGCCTTGCAGAGGAGCTTCCACAGGGTCCTGAGAACGGCAGATCAGCACATTGAATCATTTCATTTGCGCTTTTAGTTCACTTTTTTTTTGGATGCTTCATGCTTGTAAAGCTTGACTCCTCACAGGTTCTTGGAAAGTGAACACAAAGGTCACAGACATGGTCAAACTAAAATTCAGTTTCAAATGTAATGAATATTTCTGAATCTCTCTCTCTCACACACACACACACTTCATTTAGCCCTAGACTAGACCTCATGGAATCAAAAAATGTTACTAAAAGGGGAATTTTTCAAAGGTCATTTAAGAGATAACTCAAAATTCAGGAAGACACTTATAAAAAGTCTCTTCTCTCCAAACAGTAAGTAAATTCATTTATTTTAAAGCAGTGATTCTGAAAAAGATTTGGGGGTCATAGTAGATTATCACCTGAATATGAGATCCCAATGTGATGTGGCCAAAAGAGCCAATGTGATCCTGGGATGCATAAACAGGGGTGTCTCCAGTAGGAGTAGAGAGGTTATGTCACCTCTGTGTTTGTCATTGTTACGACTGCAGCTGGAACACTGTGTCCAGTTCTGAAGTCTACAATTCAAGAAGGATGCTGATAAATGGGAAGAGGGTTCAGAGAAGAACCAGGAGAGTGATCAAAGATTAGAAAACATTCTTTATAGTGATAGACTCAATCTATTTAGCTCAACAAACAGAAAGTTATGGGGTTATTTGATCATAGGGCTGGTCCACACTAACCCCCCACTTCGAACTAAGATACGCAACTTCAGCTACCTTATTCACATAGCTGAAGTCGAACTATCTTAGTTCGAACTTACCGCGGGTCCACACGCGGCAGGCAGGCTCCCCCGTCGACTCCGCGTACTCCTCTCGCGGAGCAGGAGTACCGGCGTCGACGGCGAGCACTTCTGGGATCGATCCAGGATCGATTTATCGTGTCTAGACAAGACGTAATAAATCAATCCCAGAAGATCGATTGCTTACCGCCGGACCCAGAGGTAAGTATAGACGTACCCTTAGTCTTTCAGTACCTATGTGGGAAATAAATATTTGATAACGGGCTCTTCAACATAGAAGAAAAAGATATAACATGATCCAATGGCTGGACGTTGAAGCTAGACAAATTCAGACTGGAAATAAGGTGTACATTTTTAATAGTGAGGATAATTAACCACTGGAACAATTTACCAAAGGTTTTGGTGGATTCTCCATCACTGACAATTTTCAAATCAAGATTGGATGTTTTACTAAAGGATCTGCTCTAGGAATTATTTTCTGGAAATTCTGTGGCCTGTGTTAGAGAGGAGGTCAGACTGAATGGTCATAATGGTCCCTTCTGGCCCTGGAATCTATGAATGGAAGAACCACTTGAAGAGATAGGGGAGAATATACTCGGAGACTATGACTTGAGATGGTGATTGCTCCTGAAGCAAATTGGGTAGGTAAAATCCAGGAGCTAACTGCAAGCTTCTAAAATATCACATTTTTATGAGGGTCCAATTACTGGTTCATGCCAATTCCACAGAAAACCTTTTGCAGCTAAATGTACAGACCTTTGTTTTCACTATCTGATGGCAAATCAAATAACGATTGACATTCTCTAACATGAAACAGTGCAGTGCATAAGTAACTGTGGAACTCACTGCTGGTGGGTATTATTGACGCAAATAGCTTAATGCAAGTCAAAAAAGGATGTGTATGGGTATGTACAGCACCTGCAGTTACATAAGGGAGCACTATATTGCAAGGGATATGAGTTTTGATGCTTCAGGGCAAAAACAGGTTGGGCCAAGATGAAATTTCTCCCTGTGGTTTAGAACTGTGCAGATGAGTGTATTATTGGGACCTTCTTCTGATCACCCACTGATGCAGGCAGGAGAAAAAGTCTAGGGAGTTACAAAGTGTAAAATAGGTCTGAGATAAGAATCAGGTCCTTAGGCCCCAAGTCATCACAGCACCTAATTGTGCACTCAAGTCTGTTCCTATTCAGCAAATTACTTAGGTGCTAATTTGGGAACGCATGTAAGTCCATGCTTAGCTTTAATGAGCTTATTTCCTATTGAGAGACTTAAACTCGTACCTAAAGTGCAGCACATGCTTAAGTGCTATCCTGAACTGGAACCTTAAGCAAATGCGTAAATTTCATGGAAGTCATGAATTTCTTTGTCGTGAAGGCTGAAGTAAAGCCTTAAGCACCTGTTTAAAGTTAATCACGTGTATAAGTGTTTTGCTAATTTGCGGTCATCATTTGTATACCTTTCCACAAAGTATTGGGTATTAGCTGCTACCAGAAATAGGATATTAGAGTATATGGGCCATTGGTCTGCTTTGCTATAAAAACTCCTATGCTGCTAAAGAGAACTATCTTTTTCCATTGCAGATTTAGGCAGTGTAGTGTTTAATGTAAGTTTACCAATAGAACTATGAGCTGCCTGAGTACAGAATTGGATAGTTATGGAGAATGTGTTTGTAGCTTTACCAATGTAAAATATGGAATTGTGTGAAGATGGTTCATTTTTACCTTTCTGGAGACTTGGGAGTGAATCCTAATGAAGGTCACAAATAAGACAGGAAATAGTCAAGGCTGGCAGCTCCTGTTACATTTAAGAACATGAAGGAAGAGAGAGACAACTCACAAATTCTAAAGGAATATTTAGACTCTGCTCAGCTTGACTCATTAAAAATGTGTATTTGCAGGCTTTCCATTAAAAAAAAGGGGGTTTTGAACCACTTTAATAGATTTTACATTAGAAAATAAGAAACAAGTCCCAGATTAACCTGTTGCTTATAGAGTAGGCTAGGCATTATCCCATATGTTTTCATTATGCCTTGAAAGATTGAAAGCTTGCTGTATGGTGATTATATCTGAGGTCTAAAGTCAGACATACATTTTTCAAAAAACCTGCAACATAGCAAAATTTTGTTTGTATAAATCATGAGCTACGCATTTTTGAGTGGAGTAGTAATATATTGGATGAAGGATCAGAATATATTATTCTTACTTTTTTTTCAAAACAAATAATTTTTCCTCATTGTAGGATTTTCTTTAAGCAAAACTTTAATATATTAAAGATGCACTAAAATAATTTTGTGACTTTACACCTGATTATTTTGCTATGTGTATGCCCTCATAAGCATGAAATATTGTTGTCATAGGGGGAAAAATTGAATTTTCCCTATCTGGAAACATTTAGCAGTTTATACAGAGGCTGATTAAAAAAAATGTTAAGTGTAGCATGTTAGATGGAGCTGTTATTAAAAACCTAATACCAGTGTAACATCAGTAGAGGTAGCAGTGTGACGGAGGGGTGTTTCTGCCCAAGGAAATGGTGTTAAATTCAGTGCCTGCCCATTTGGAAGAAAGAATCAGGATTTAGAGGGCTTCTCATCAATGTATTAGGGCAATGTCACACAACAGCAGACAGCAAGCAATAATGGAGCTAATCAGAAAAAAAATCATAGCTGCCAAGATGTTAACAATATAATGCACAGTATAAATTAAGATGTTATTTTAAGATACCTTTTGAATTCTGTTAATGTCCAAAATAATGAATTTAGCAGCCCAGGTCTAATGGTAAGGCCCTAAATATGTTTCTAGTAGAGCTCAGCTGCAAAATGTGCTCAGCTGAACTGCGGACATTTTATCAGAGACTCAGTGCTGGAATTTTATTTTACCACTTCTAAACGAGGTGACAGCAAAATCTGTATAGGATATGCATTCTATACTCATATATACACACACATATATTCCGGTATACATCTGCCCTACTCCAACTCTGGGCTCTCCTTTGCCCACACAATTGTGTAGGC